>NC_140354.1:23919308-24041808 GCF_963514085.1 Chelon labrosus
TAACGGAGCTTTTTGTAGATGCCTGCATGACGACGCCTCACGCTTAGTTGAACATGGTGAAAGATTGAGTCCTTGAGCAAGACGCTGAACCTCCAGCTGCTCCCAGTGCTCGGCTCCGGCAGTGTGACTGTAAAGAGCTTTATGTATCAATGAGTAGAAAGATAATATAATAATATAAAAACAAGACGCTCTGCATCTGTTATGTCTCCGTTCTGTCTCATATGAAACCTGTCAGAGGGGATGAGTGTCCACATAAACAATCACTGTCCTGACATGCTCCACTGAGCGTGTCCACACTTTTTTTGTTTTGTGTCCTCACATCATTCAGCTGATGGTGTCACATGAGTCCTAGAACACACCAGCTTCACGTTTACAGATAAGGACCTCGTCGTCTTCTTCTCCTTCTGTTCTTGTTGCACGCAGCTGCAGAAGAATGTGGTCACACCGGGCGAGCACGGGGACACAAACAACACACTCTGCATCATTCACGCAGAAAACGATTGTTATCGTCAGAGCGTGGATACGTCTGTGTCTTTACTCTGGGTCTGCACGCACACATGAGTCAGCTCAGATGTCAACATGACAACTGCTTTCACTGCAGATCAACACGCTGATTAGGTTCTCATTAAACCATCAAATGCTGCAAAAAGAAAAAAAATGATGATCCAAGAAGACGTCTGCAAACACAAAGATATTAGTTTACAGTTAATAATAAATAATATGCTGAATGAATTCTTACCTTTTAGAAACTGGGATCAGAACATGTTTAACATTTTTACTTTACTTAGTCATTCATTTAATATTAATAAAGAGAAGGAGTAAATATGAAACCCTTAGATTGATCAGATGAACCTTCTGTGTTTCTTCTTTCTACATTTAGCTCTGTGTCTTGACCGTCGGTGTAAATAATTTAAATCTTATTGTCTCCTCTCTGTCGTCCCAGGGTGAGGAGATCTTCCTGGACATGTTTGAGGATGAATACAGGAGCATGACGGTTGGTTTCTTTTCTTTTTAATCTCTATTCTTGGTGTTGGTGTCCTCTCTCTGATCTCCTCTCTGTCTCTGTGTCACAGAGTAAACCTCTCAACGTGGAGTATCTGATGATGGACGCCTCCATCCTGCTGCCCCCCACTGGGACCCCTCTGACCGGCATCGACTTTGTGAAGAGACTTCCCTGTGGAGACGTGGAGAAGACTCGTAGGGTGGGGTCACATTCAGTATCTACTAGTGAATCCAAGAAACCTTCTCCTCCTCCTTTTTATCCTCCTTCCTCTTCCTCCTCCTCCTCCTCCTCCTCCTTCCAGTAGCAAAGTTCTACAGTGATTAATGTTTTGATGTTAACACTTATATATCTGACCAGATCATTTTATTCTGTCTCCATGGAAACGGTTCAGTTCATCTCTGAAGGACGAAGAGAAAATGTTTAAAGTCTGACCTGTTGTTCTTTTCATCTCTCTGTGTTTTTATTTATTTCCTCTCCGTCCTCTCGTCCTCTCGTCCTCTCTGTCCTCTCCATCCTCTCGTCCTCTCCGTCCTCTTCTCAGGCCATCCGGGTGTTCTTCATGTTGAGGTCGTTATCGCTGCAGCTTCAGGGAGAACCAGAGACCCAGCTCCCTCTGACCAGACCTGAAGACCTCATCAAGACCGACGACGTCTTAGACCTCAGTAAGACACAGACACACAGACAGAGAGACAGAGAGAGAGACAGAGACATCCTGAGACGGCAGAATCAAAATAAAAACCCATTTAACAATGCAACTGGAGAGAGTCCTCCAACCAATCAGAGCAGATCTTTGCAGGAGCAGAATCAGTTTCCAACAGAGAAACTCCAGATAAACTTTAGGTTTAAAGTGAAACTAGAAGAGGTTGATGGATGGAAGAATGAAAAGATGTTTTAAATGTCAGAATAGATGTGTTTTAATATTTTTAAGACGTCATGAAACAGCCTCCCTCATATCTGTGGCACTTTATGGTATTTACTTTCAATTCACACTCAAACAAACCACTAGAATCATTCACATGTTTAGAGCTGTTGCTCAAAGGCTTAATCTGTAGTGATCTTCACTATATTTAAAGGTGATGTTACACCATAGATTTCTTAGAATAATAATACGCACAGAGATGAGGTTGTTCCTGAAGTTGTGGGGGCTGAATACTTTGTAGCAGTGACTCCACCATCTGTGGTGGATTAGATAGTCGTGGCCTTTAACGTTATGAATCTGCAGTTTCTGTACTTTTTGGAAACACGTTTGGTTAATGATGTAAAGCTGTGGCCTGATGGAACAAACCTGTGACAGAGCAGTCTGTCGTGTCAGGGGGGCGTCTGCTCGTCACTTTTATTCCTCCATTCAGATCCTCACTGGTTTGTCGTGGTGCCCGTCTATCACGCCGACTGATCTCAACTCATTTGTCTTGATTTATCCTTGTTTACAAGAGGAATGGATGGAAACACTGAAACCAAACGTCTCCCTGTGGCTTCACTTTCAAGAATATTTCAGTGGTTGAAACTGTGACTGCTCATGAATCCAGTCGAAAGAGTCTGCGGCTGATTTATTTTAACGATAGCCTTAAAGAGCCAGCGCCGCCTCGGCTCAGACGTGACTCCCACTAGCTTCATGTCACCAGAAAATATCATTTTAATCTGTTCGGTAAGTTTGAACAGAGTTACTCCTGATTGTGATGAAGAGACTTTTCTTTGTGGCTGACTAAGAACAAGCCTCTGACAGAGTAGTAGTGGGTAGTGGGAGGGGTTTTTCCTTTGGTGTTTAAAACCTGCAACCTCACACCCACAGCTTTTATTTTATTTCTGACCATTAGGCTGCTGACGCCTACGTTTACGTTACAAAACACTTAGTTTGCATCTGCACCAAAACTCTCTGTGGTTACTCTTACAAACAGAAGGTCACGTTGCATTTGTGGCTTCAGAGGCTTCATGTTTTCTGGTTATCACTGTGTTTGCCCTGTTCTTGGTATCTCAGGAATACTTGGTGCAAACCTTCTGTAAACTGAGTGGAATTAAAACCTGCTTCACTGGTCTTAATTTAATAATGTCTGTCCTTTTAACACACAGATATTTATTGGTCGTCTCTCTCTTTGTAGCCGACGGTAGTTGAGTTGTCATAAATATGAGACAGTAATAAATAAAATATATGAGACAAATTTTCGGCCGAAAAAAACGGAAATGCGGTCGAAAATTGCTGCGGTTGTTGCTTGCATCATCACACCACCTGTTTCGGTCGTGTTGTTTTGGCGTTAAATTTTCGGCCCGAAAGTGCATTTTCGGTTTTTTGTCCAAAATTTTTCGGTGCATCCCTAATTATTTTGAGTCTGTCTCTTCAACGTCTGCCTTAGAAGTGTTTGTGCAGCCTGGAGGGTTGATCAGGGAAACATTAAACTACCTGCTGACAGCAGAGGCTTCATGTTTTCTGGTTATCTGTGTGTTCGTCCTATTCTTGGTATCTCAGGAACACTTTGATCGAGTCTCTTCAACTTTGGTGCAAAGGTTCTGTAAACTGAGTAGAATTTAAAAACCTGTTTTTCTGGTCTTCACTTAATAATGTCTGTCTGTTTAACAAATAAAGGGATTTACTTGTCGTCTATCTCTGTGTAGCCGACGGTAGTTGAGTTGTACTGTATGCGTAGGTGACCTGATATTTATCAGTGAAACTATAAATAAAATATTGCTAATGTATGGGCGTAGGTAGCTCCTCTTCTGTTTGAAAAGTAAATACTCCAAGCTGCTGTCATCATCATCATCATCATCCTGGTGGATGTGGTGGTAGGAACCAAAGTGGAGGACGGTGTTTCCTTCAGGTCAACGTTTGGGGAACTTCTCATTAACCTGCTGACACTGGTTCTATTATTTTGAGTCTGTCTACCTTAGAAGTGTTTGTGCAGCCTGGAGTGTTGATCAGGGACACTTGAGAGCTCTAGAGGATACTCACAGGGACAGGGAGTGCTGAACACTTTGAGGCGTGGCAGCGGCTCAGGTCTGATCTCACTTTGTTTCTTAGGAAGGACAGAAGGTGTCTGACGTTAACGTTAGTTTGCCGTCCAGCTCTAAAAGTCACAATCAAAGAAGTTCATATCTGAACAGCTTCCTCCTCCTCCTTCTTCTTCTTCTTCTTCTTCTTCTTGTTCTTCTTCTCAGAGGAAGGTATCTAAACTGTGCCTCGTGAAACCAGACCTAGAAAGGTGTTTCCCTGCAGCCTCTCTGTCTGGTAGTTTTGTTTTTTATTCAGCGGCCCACATCTTCAAAACTTTCTGAGCGGCCTTCTGTAGAATTTAAATAAACACACACACACTTGGGGGTGGGAGGGTTTTTTCCCCGTTTACTTTGGGGATGAATTTTTTCAGACTTCCACCTCGTCCCTACGACCATTGGGCTGTTAAATTCCTTAGAAAACTGGGGACTGGTTCTCCAGCTGCAGGTACTTTCACCTCTCATGTCTCAGTAGTTCCTGGTAACCCCCGCCGCTCTTTTAATAGCGTCGCGTCTGAACCGACAGCATGAGCATCTACAGCTGTCAGGCCTTCAGGGAAACACCAAAAATATAAACTAACAAATGTGTTAGGGTTTACTCAGGCTTACTCAGGTTCCCTCTGTACATCATTTGTCACATGCCATTTAAAGACGTGGGTTTGATCCGAGGAGTTCAGGACAGAAATCAAGGAACCAAGTGAAGCTAAATACAGTAAAGAGGAAGGGACGTGTGAGCGACTGTAAGAGAAACTCACTGAGGGGGGGTTGTACGTCAGCCAGCCTGGTGCCTTTAGAGTCATGATGGGTGATATTTAAACCAAAACCAGTGGTGTCAGATCGGGTCATCACCACTTCCACATTCACTTCAGTCGCAGGAGGTTTTGTGGTAAAACTGAAGTGAGGAGGCCGAGGTAGTTTTGGGCTCAGGGTTTCTTTGTGCTCCTCCTAGACGTGTGGGCGTAAAAACACCTTCTCTGTCCTTTTAAAGTTCACGACTGAATGTTTGGCTTCTAAACCTTATCTAGAACGTATCAGAGTTCCTTCTCTGGAATCAGCTGGTGTCTCAGAGGTTCCCTGTAACCCGTTTATAACTCCCACCGAGGCTTTTCCAAAGAAGATGACACGCTGGGCCTTAAACAGGAACTGATTATACAAATAAAATTCCTGTTATAACTTGTTGGTGTCCACTCAGGCTGGGCTTCCTTCAATACCAGTTCATTTCATTTCATTTCAGTTTCAAAACAGTTTTACTTCAAACTAATGTCGTCACTGGTTCCAGAGGTTTGTGGTATTTCCCTCTAGTTTCTATCTTCTCATGCGTCTTTGCTTTTGTCCTGCGGTTCTTTATAACGAGAGGATGCATCGGATTTTAATTCATTTGTTCAGGACCCAGTCTTAGTTTCCACTGTTGGTTCTTATTTTGTCACTTCTCGTTGGTTTCTGGGACTCATCAGAGCTTTCCGGTATTTGTGGTTCTCTTAAAGAGGAGAAACTCTGTTCTAGGAGTGGTCTAAAGCATTTTTTCCAAGAAAGGAGACAAAAAAATATATAATCATTTTTAGGAAACTAGTCATAAAAGAGAAGTAGAAGCTGCAGTGACCTCATTTTATTCATGGAACGTATCTGATTACTTGAATCGGTAACTAGATATGTTCCATGGTAACGATCGTCGGCTGTGTTTGTGTCTCAGTGGAACATTTTAGTGTTTTAATGGAGGTTAGGCGGCTCAGGTTGGAGCTGCCTCCTAAAATAACCTCCACATGAATGGAAGGATCCGGTTTCTCCCAGCAGAACATTGACCACAGCATCACACTGCCTCCACGGGCGTGTCTTCCTCCCATAATGCATCGTGGCACCATGCGTTCATCAGATAAGCAATGCACCTGTCAGACCAGAACCACCTTCCTCCATGTGTCTGTGGTCCAGTTCTGAACTTTCATCAAAGGTCAGGGGTCAGACCCTTTCCTCCTAGACCTTCAATGACCTCCAACCTCATTAAAACACGTCTTAATACGATGGTTATGACTCCACTGCTATAGAAACCATCAACATCATCCAGATACGCAGTAAAACATGACGTAGCATGGTAGACAGGTATCTCATATAGAGAGATGAATGTCATTACTAAAGAAAGAAACTCACTTAGAACAATTCATCAAGTCTCCTCTCACTCTCTGCAGCCACCAGCGCCACATACGTCAAATCCAGCAGAAGCATCAATGTTGACCCAATAAAATGACAGAAATATACATAACAGATGTAAATATAATTCATTTAATCACCAGAACTTTAGAAACTATTTAGAGTTCTCCTCAGAGCCTGTCAACCAAGGGTAGCGCTCATAGTTGCTGACCTGGGTCAGGCTAGCTAGCTCCAGGGTTGGGCGGCCTTTCCTCACAATATCCAGCTTTTCCTTCAAAGTCCAAAGTGAAAATGTCTTTCTAAGAAGATCTGCAACCAGATGGATAGCCTCTCCTCCTTCCTCCATGGTGGCTTCAACTAATAGCTATCAAAACGTTAGCGTTGTGCAGCTAGCATCAGATGAACATGAACCGCTAGCTTAGCTTAAACAGAGCGGCTCTCTGACCGTCCAATCAGAGGACGGTAAAACGCTGACGCTACCGTAGGCCACAGAGAAGGACTAAGAATACCAACTAGAAATGTGATTGGTTAAAGGAACAGCGTCATTACAATGTGTTTCAGGTTTAATTGTGAAGGCCCAGCAACATGATGATGAAATATGATTGGATAAAAGCTCTGATGCTAAGCTACACTGACAGAAGCACCACAGCTGAGAGACAGACAAGATTAATGTTAAGATATTAAAATGTAAGTTTAGTCCAGTAGAGAGGACTTCGCCACCACTGGTGTTTCATCTATAAATGCTAACGGTCTCTGTGTTCGTCTTCTCCAGATAACAGCGACCTGATCGCCTGCATGGTGGTCAGTAAAGACGGCAGCCAGGCCCAGAGGTTCCTGGCAGTCGACGTGTACCAGATGAGTCTGGTAGAACCGGAGACCAAACGCCTCGGCTGGGGCGTGGTCAAGTTCGCTGGCCTCCTACAGGTAAGATGAAAAGAACTCAAACTGTCCCATCAGTGCCTCTCTGTGTCTTTTTTTCTCTTATCTTTAATTTCTCTGCCTTCATGTTCCTTCTTAATTCCTGGAGGCTCCTCTGTCTCTCATCAGTTATTTCTGCTTCACTCATCTGATGTTTACTTGTTCTTAGTACTTCTTAGAAGTATCACAGGCTTCCACAGGGAGGAGACCCAGTTCAGTTCTTGGTATTTTGACGAGTCTAAACCTGCTTCCTAATACTTCACACTGTTTACAGAGCATCCTAAGTCATCTGTGTTAGCCAAGAAAGACTCAACAGTGACCTGCTGTTAAAGAGTCAGATATTTATATTTATTTTACACCATAAACCTTCTAAAACTCTCTCTCTCTCTCTGTCCCAGGACATGCAGGTGTCCGGCGTGGAGGACGACAGCCGAGCGTTGAACATCGTCATCCACAAACCCAGCTCCAACCCGCACGCCAAGCCGCTGCCCATCCTGCAGGCCAACTTCATCTTCGCCGACCACATCCGCTGCATCATCGCCAAGCAGCGTCTGGCCAAAGGGCGCATCCAGGCGCGCCGCATGAAGATGCAGAGGATCGCAGGTGAGGGAGGTTTCATTTACAAGAACAGAGTGATTCAAACAGAAACTCCTTATTTCCTCAGAAACATGAAAACAGAAGTCAAATAAATACAAAAACAAATAGTGAAATCATCGTTTATAGCCTCAACGTCACACACAAGTAGGAAAGTCCATTTGACTTAACACATTAAACGACACCAGTGTCCAGCAGAAGTGAAAGCTAATGGGTTGATTAAGAGCGTCATGGTATCAGTCATTTCCCTGAATTAGACGCTGCCTCCTTCTACTGAGCTTTAAAAAAGTGACTTCCTCCATTTTCTTTCCTTATCAGTCTTATCTGTGTGTTTTGTGTTTTTTCCTTCCACTATAATTCACAGAAGCGTTCACAGGTCTGATTTCAGCTAAGTGACGAGACTGGCATCTCTCCAGACTCGTTATAAATGCGTGTGTTGGTCAGTAGTGACGGTCAGTCGGCCTCACTTCCCTTCTCACTGTGGTCGGATTCTTGTGAACATCACAAAACATAAATATGAAATCTTGCTAATGCAGCAGAGTGGAGGAGGATGTGAAGCCTGCCAAAATAGCCGCTGCCATCACAGTTTCAGATTCTTTCACAGAAACAAAAACATGAAAGCCAGTCATATGAAAACCTTTTTTCTCACTTAGGTCTTTTTTTTTACTGTAAACCGTCCTTCCTCTCTCTTCCTCTCTCTGCCTCTCTCTGCCTCTCTCTGCCTTCAGCTCTGTTGGACCTGCCGGTGCAGCCCAGTGCCACAGAGGTGTTGGGTTTCTCTCAGACAGCCAACGCCTCGCCCGGCGGCCTGCCGTTCAGATTCTACGAGCAGTCGAGACGGGCGCCCAACGACCCCACGGCCAACAGATCGGTCTTTGCCTCCGTCGACAAAGTACCAGGTGACTCACGCTCAGAAACGTCCTCCAACAATAACACCTGGGCTTTTATTAAACTTTTTATTAAAGTTAATATCTGAGCTCAGAGATCAGGAGTCCCTCTTTGGTTGTTGTGAAAGAGCTGACGTCAGCATTAACCCTTTAAATCATGAAACATGTTTGATATTAGTCTGCAGATCTGTGAACAGACTGAAACTCACTGAAATTGGATTAAATATAATGCAGCTTCATTTTTATTATTACTAAAAAACCTTCCTCTCATTAAGTCTCAGCATTTTTAGTTGTTAATTATCTTTTAACTGGAGGTCTGGAGGCGTCTTCAGGGATTTGTCAGTGGGTTGAGTCTTCATGCATCTCTGCAAAAGAAAAGTCTCGTCTGCAGCTAGAACTCAAAGAGGTGTAAAGACGTGAAGGAAAAAACTCAGAGATCAGAACAACATCTGAATAAAATCAACAGAAACAGATCATTTCAGACATTTAAACCCAGCGCCTCTATCTCTGCTGCTGCTTTAACTCTCTGTTTAGACTTAGATCAACTTTATTGATCCACAAGGGAAACTGTTTTTAGTTGCACATAAAAAAAAAGATTAAATAAAATAAAGACATTATAATATCCCCAGTAATGACGTTAAGGTGCGGTACAGTGTATGTAGTGGTATAAAGGTGGAGGAGGTGATTGACGGTGTTGAATAACGACGGTGTTGACTGGTCCACAGGTTTCGCGGTGGCTCACTGCGTGCCTCAGCTCACCCCCTCACCCCTCTCCTCCCCTTCACCTCCCTCCAGCGGGAGCGGGAGCACAGGAAGATGTGACTCTGTTACAGCGAGCACGATATCCGCTCAGAGCCCGACAGGTGAACACACACAGCCCCTCTCCCCCCTCCCTCCTCCCTCCTCCCTCCCTCCTCTACACATGTTCTGGGTGTAGCCATGGCACGGCCACGTATATACACAAACCACCAGCACCACAGTCGTATGCAGCGGTGTGTGACGTGGTCATATAGGTGTCTCTGTGTGGTCTGTGTGACTAATGTAAACACTGAGTGATTCCTGCTACGGGCCTTCACTGAGCTCACAGTCGTTTCTGAGTAGGAAGGAAATTAAATCCTGCTCTAGAGAATCAATGTGTCATCACTTCTTTATTAATCCTGCTGCTGATTATTCTTTCTAACTTTTAGAAAACAGTGATGTCAGACTTTTAGCTGCTGGAGACTTTTAAAGAGAAGAATGAGCCGTCTAAAGGCTGGATGAAAATAATTATAATATTATTACTGGTTAAATGGAAATGACACAACCTGAGGAGTTAGCATCATGCTAACACACTGGGTCTCATAATGAATCAGAAATATTTTTACACGTCTCAGACAACACCTCCCCTCCCTAAAGCCCCTCCCCCTCCACACACACCTGGTCACCTGCTCTGTCATTTAACCTGACGGAGCAAACAGTTCAGACGACTCACGTAGCATGAGAAGCTGTTTGTTGTTGTTCACTAATAAAATTAGACGTTGCAGACACTTTTAAAACCAGATGTTTGTGCTCTTGAGTTTATTGGAGATTAAAATGATTTAAAGAAAAGTCGGTTAAAACCAGATGAAACTAGCTTAACTTTATAAGAGCTAACGGTTTACTATAAACTAGATTCATTCACTGATAGACGACCACGTCTCAGCAGCTTTATCCAATATTAATGTTATGACAAAACTCACGATCTAATTCTATGTGACATTTCTAATAGATAGATGGATAGATACTTTATTGATCCCGAAGGAAATTCAAGCATCCAGTAGCAGTAACATCCATTAAAGTTAACTTATAACACAGTAACCATACGCTGAAATTGACCTGAGATAAATGTAAATTTAAATGTGTACAGAGAAATTAAATATGTAGAGGAGTTGAAAGTTAAAAAATGTGCAGAGGAATTAAACATTTGCATAGAAAATAAATATATAACTGTGTTAAGTTAACCCGTGCTAATCGTCCATACAAAAACTATATAAAAAATAGAAAGTAACTAGAAATAAAAATGTTAACTATAAATTATATTTAAAATATAAAGTGACGGATGAATGAAATGAATAAATGAATGAAAGTCACAGTCACCACATGTAGCAGAGGTAGACAGACATGGCAATGACAGAGTGTCCAGTAGGTAGTGCAGAAAGATTTGTCCATTGTCTGTAGTTAGGATGGCATCATTATTGGGGGCTTTTATTAAGGTATTAAGACAGTAGAACCCCCCCCCCAAATAAATAAAGACAGCAGGGAGGATCTCATCATATTTTGTGATAAACACTTTATTAGTGACATGCTAATCTCTGTGAACAGATATGTGCTAACGAACATGAGGAAGCTTTCTGGTGTCAGTTTTACGTCCTATCATGTTTGATCCATGGTGGGACAGTGGTGTGGTGGTCAGCACTGATGCCTCCCAGCCAGAAGGTTCTGGGTTCTAATCCAGACCGACTGGTTCCTTTCTGTTCTCCCTGCGTCTGTGTGGGTTCTCTCCAGGTCATGGTCGTTAGGTTTATTGGTGATTCAGTTCTTCGTCCTGTCATGTTTGATCCAGATCTGATTTCAGGTGAACAAGGAGTTAATACGTCACGTTTCTGACCCGTAGACTTTAGACTAGAACAGGAGCCCTTAAAACACTGGCCGATGCCCCCACAGGTTAAAAGTCTGAACCTTGAGATGTTGATGACAGTAAGAGAGAATAGATTATTATAGTTTGTTTAATGAACGTGTCATCAGAGGATCTTATCAGTGAAGGTTTAGAACTGAGGTCAATAAAAGTCAGAGTGAAAGGAAACCAGAGCTGTTTTATCAGGTCGTAAAGGAACGCTCCTCTGAGGGTTCCCATCAGCTGGTGATTCATTCACACCTTCACACCTTCCTCCCCCTTCCTCCCCCCTCCTCACCCTCTCCTCTGCTCTCCCCTAGATGACGGTACATTTCTGGAGCACACCCCTCCTTCGTCTTCGGGTGGGGAAGGCGAAGGCGGAGGTGGGGAAGTAACACTGGTGTCCTCTGCTCCCTCAACCCCAGTCCCGTCTCCAGCTCTGGCCCCCAGCCTCACCCCGGCGTCCCAGCCCACCATCTCCCTCCTCACCGACCCCAGCGCCGACGCCCTGAGCGTGGAGTCGCTCACGCTGCTGCCCCCCGCCGACTCGCCGCATCTGCACCCGTGTGCCGGCCACGCCCCGCCGCCGAGACCGGACGCCTCCATCGCTGAGGAGCAGGAGCAGGAGCAGGAGGAGGAGGAGGTTAGGAAAGAAGAGGAGCAGGAGGAGGAAGAGGAGGAGGAGGAGGAGACGGATGCAACAGTAAAAGAGGAAACCACCGAGATGACTGAGTGTGTCACACCCACTGAGGAGCCTGAAGGTAAAGACACACCTTTAGAGGCAGACAGAGACCAGGCCCGCTCTGACACCCCTGACTCACCTGAGCTGGATTAATGAGCTGTAGCAGGTAAGCTCTGCAGCAGCAGCAGCAGCAGCAGCGGCAGCGTTGCGGCTGCAGCAGCAGCGGCAGCGTTGCGGCTGCAGCGGCGGCGGCGGCGGCGGCTTCGTGTCGTGACCTGTAGCTAGAGCGACTCTTTTTACTCTCTGGTCCGACTCAGAGGAAACACGTTTGTAACCAGACGAGCAACCAGCAACTTTTCTACTCACCCTGAGGGATTGATCAGGTTGCAGTCAAAGACCCGCGTTGTTGCCTCCGCTCACGTTGTGCTGGTCTCTGGCCCGTTAGCAGTTACTGCCTCCTTCAGCTGCCCCGTCTGATCTGACTGGGTCACTTCACTGACGTTCATTCATTCATTCTTAACATGTGACAGCTCATTGTTTCAAATATGCAACAGACACGTTTCCTCATTCAGACACGTCAGGAGTGTGACTGACGAACAGCTGCTGCATAAGTGGAGCACTAGTCATACATAATAGATGATAATAGCGTCTGCAGAGGGTCGTCTGCTGGATGGAGATGAATTAAATGAAATGAATGAACTTTGCGAACGCTGAGCGTCAACCGCTCGTTTCCAGGGTTGTGATGGAACAGCGTCAGCGGCTTTTCACTGAAACCTTGAAATTAAAGCCCAGGAAGGATTTTATTTCATCAGATGAAGCTTTACTACTGCAATAATCCTCAGAGCTAATTAACCAGGGCAGAGGTGAATGTAACGCAGCGTTTGATTGGTGGATTTTAAATCATCACTTGATTTCTTTTCTCTCTTTTTAATTCTTTAATTCTTCTTTTCTCACCTGCCGTCGCCTCCCAGCTGAAGTCTTACAGCTCCACTCGTCTTAGTTTTTAATCTGTACAGGCCTCACCTTTCTAAAGTCAGAGCAATACTCTCTATCTTCTTTTCTCTGTGTGTGTTTTGAGTTTGGAGGTTTTTCCATCTAGCTCCTGTAGATATCAGCAGCAGACTGACGGACGGACGGACGGACGGAGACGGAGACGGCTGACGTCCTGAAGAGGCTCGGCTCAGCCCGCCCCGCCCCGCCCCGCCCCGTCCCGTCCCGTCTGATTGTAGTGTAATATGTTTGTACGCTCTGTAAATGCTTTTCAACTTGTAATTATTGTTAATGAACAAAAACGGGAATAAATAAAGAACCGCAATAAATTATTCTGCTTAACAACGGAGACTCTGGAGCCAGACTCGTGTTCTTGCTTGTTCTGCAGCTTGTTCCTCTTTTTTTTTGTTTTACTATGGAACGCTTCCAGGAAATGACTTCACCGTTGGCGCCGGCGCTCTGTTGGACACACCTGTCAGGAATCCATTCACTGACTATGACACATTTTCATACACATGACAGATTCCCTCCCCGGTTGACTTCCTGCAGAGGAGCCCTGCTCTTCCTCTGGTTGTGTTTGTTCTTGATGTTGTGGCTCCGTCTAACCAAACAAGTTGGTTCCTGGTTCCTTCATAACAGAACCATTAGTCCCGTAGGCGCCAGGTTCTCTCTGTAGTCCGGTAGGCAGCTCAACCTCCTCTAAACAACAGCGAAACCGCAGCCGAACATCGGTTAAATCTTGGCCTGACCTCGTCTAAACATGGGCTGAACGCCATCTACATCTCAACCAGACCCTGGTTAAACATGTATTCATTTGGCCAAACCTCATCTAAACATCATCTGTACCTCATTTAAACCAGATGATGTGAACTCAACCGACCAGGAGACACACTTAACTTCATTTGTTTTCATTTTCATGTCCATAGTCTGGTTCTCATTGAACCAGCGTCCTAACAGTCGTCCCGTAGGCAGCAGGGTCTCTCTGTAGTCCAGTAGTCGGCTCAACATCAGCTTAGAGTAAATATCTCTGATAAACATTTGTACCTCGACCAAACAACGGTTGAATCTTGTCTGTACCTCGGTTAAACCAGATGCTTCTGCATGTTCTACATACAGTTTGCTTTTCTCTGCAGAAGCTCGACCAGGAGACACACTTCACTTCATTTGTTTTCATTCTAATGTCTGGTTCTCGATGGGAACCAGTGTCCTGACAGTCGTCCCGTAGACACCAGGGTCTCTCTGTGGTCCAGTCGACAGCTCAACATCAGCTTAGAGTAAATATCTCTGCTAAACATTTCTACATCATCTATATCTCCAGCAGACCTTGGTTCAGTCTCGTCTGTACCTCATCTAACCAGGTTCTTCATATGTTCTTCTTTTCTGAGTAGAGAGTTGAACTTCACCAGAAACTCCTAGCTGTCCTAGCTGCTCAACCAACGTCTCATTGGTTGAGAAACTGTTTCAGAGTAAAGACGGGTGTCTCTGACAGGAACCAGAAGGTACACGTCGATAACCTAATACCTCGTATTCAATCCCTTCAAAAGGTTTCACTTCGAGTTTGGACGTGAACTGAAATCTTCTGGTTTGGTTTGATGCAGTTCCACCTCGGAGGAGTTGGTGGTTCTGGTTTCCCCTCGTTCACAGAATCACCGTCGTGGCTCCTGTAAGAGCAGAGGAGGAGAGGCCGTCCCTCCGAGCTGCTAGGTCACAGTAGATGATCTTTAAACGCTGCCTTGTACCTGTACCTGTGTGTGTTTGTGTGTGTTTGTGTGCTGAAGTGTGAAGCCGGTGACGTCTCCACTTTCTACCTGTGTGCTCTGCGGCGGCTGCAGGAGCCCTCAGTCATCTTGCGGTCTGTACGTGTTGCTTTATCGCGGTTCCTCTCTTCAGGGAAGTCTGGTGGTGTGTGCGTAAACGTGAATCGGTTCCTGGTACTGGCAGCGATACTCAGAGTGTGTGTGTGTGTGTGTGTGTGTGTGTGAGTGTGTTTTCTCTGCAGTGAACCACAGTCCCAGCGCTGAAGCAGCTTCTCAGTGTGCAGAGTTCAGAGCGAGCAGGAGGCTGCACGTCACCGTTTAAAAACCTTCAGCACGTGTGATCGCTCCAAATATTCAGCTTTTTCTGTCTGCTGCTGATTCCTTTTTAGGACATTTAGCTCTTGACAGATTTATTAGACATTCCTTCTTAATCATCTGCAGCTGGATTACAAAGTATTCGTGCTTGGGTTTGAACCACATGGCAGCAAGCTCTCTGTTCAGTGTAACGCTGAGACTGGAAATGGGGAAATGACTTTGCTCTGTGCACCAGAAACAAAACCATTTCTGCAGTGTTGTCATCACCAGTTCCTGCACTCAGCAGAGGAATAAACTCAGAACGTGACACCCCTCCCCCCCTCCCCCCAGCCCCCAACCCCCAGATTAAACCACCACGTGAGCTTTTAACACTTTTACTTTTACACAGATTCCACAAACCATGTTGATGCATGTGTAGAGTCCTAACAAGAGGCTGAGCAGCTCGTCTGCAGCCGACTGGTGTGATTATAGATATGTTCACCGGCTAGGAGTCCCATGATGAAGCTAAGCTAAGCTAAGCTAAGCTAAGCTAAGCTAATGAGCCATTTACGCAAATGGAAAAGTAGGACTGTTGTTAATGTTTCCTTTATTTACATGGATCATGTTTCTTCAACCAGCTGTTACCATGGAGACCAGATCTAATGATCTGATCAGAGGAACGTGTCTGGAACATCCACCGCTGGAGAACTTTATTGATGGTGTGGAGCATTATATCTACTGAAGAAGAAGAAGATGATGAAGAAGAAGATGAATAAGGAGGAGAAAGTTTTTTTCCTCCTAACTTTATCGACCAAGTTGTTCCTGCTACTTTGCAGCATCAAATCTACTGGAAAGAGAACCAAAGAAGAAGAAGAAGAAGGAGGTTGTCTCCTCACCTGACATTTATTTAGTAATGTAAAGCTCCACCTCAGCCCTGTGACATCTGAGCTGATCAGTCATGTGATTTTATCTCTTTGGGAAAAACGTCAAAACTTTTTGAGCAGTTTCATAAACTTTTTCTAATAAATCTGAAAACACACGTTATAATAGAAGAAGAACGACTTTCTGTCTGACTGAAAGCAGAAATAAGTTGTTTTGTTGTGCAACAGGAGAGTCTGAAAGTGACTTTTTGGTGAGTTGATATTAAAAGTCAGGTTTCTAGTGAATCTCTTATCTGGGTGAAGATATCCCACGAACCAGAACAGGAAGAGTCAGAGGAAGCTGGTGACTAATGAGGCTTCAGGGAATCGTTTCTCTCACTGACAAATGATTTTTAGTTTTAAAACAGAAAAAACATCTCATCCAGGAATCAGCAGCGAGTCAATCGGGACGAGTCAGGTAGAGGAGCAGACCGCCGCCCTGCGTGTCGCTTTCTGTAGAAGAAGAAGAAGAGTTTGTGATTAAAGGACAGAAAAGTCCGAGCGGAGGTTTCCTCAGAAGTCAGCTGATCAACATGAAGTTGCAGAACACCTCACCTCACCTTACGATTCTCAAAATAGTCGGGAATGTCCTGAAAACTGAGGCTGAGAGTGAAACCGCTTGATGTTTGACTCACAAACACACACACACACACCTTAAATATGGAGGTAAGACACTTCTATAAACGCCACTCATAACGTATTGATCACTGACTCATGTTCCCCTTCGCTCGGCCTCTTCATGGCGCTGAGATAACTCTGTCCTCAGCTCATCAAACTCTGACTCATGGTTGTGTGTTTGTTTGTGCGGCTGAACTCGTCTAGACCCAAGAGAGGTTTAGAAAATCCCCCGGAGATCAGAGTTGTTTCTGGTGAGGTTTGGTTTTAGTGTTTCTGGAGGATAGTTGACAGAGATTAAGTCTGCGCCTGTGTGACACACACTCTCACAAATGTCACGAAACTGCCAAATATCACCAAAATTGCGATGCTTCCAGAAGATAACCCTTCGCCTCGTCTGTCACAACGAGATTAGGGTTCCCACGCGCCCTGCTTCTGCACCGTGAACCGCCATGGGACGTGGGCGGAGCCTAAACTGACTGGCTGTTGTGGACCGGAGGCTCTAAAACTGCCACTTTTATCAATGGAGTCTGGTGGCTTTGAATCGAGCTCAGATCTCAGATAGAACCGCTTCAGTTCCTCGTCAGACCGACAGATAA
Source organism: Chelon labrosus (assembly GCF_963514085.1). Taxonomy (NCBI): domain Eukaryota; kingdom Metazoa; phylum Chordata; class Actinopteri; order Mugiliformes; family Mugilidae; genus Chelon; species Chelon labrosus. Next base: position 23,936,321 of record NC_140354.1, read on the forward strand.
AGAACTTCTACAAACAGTTCAGCGCCTGAAACGTTGAGCTCCTGTTACTCTGAACTCTATCTCCTCCAGATAACGCTCAACAACACTTCAAAGAACTTCTCCTCTAATGTCCCAAACATCTAAGTTTCCATCAGAAGGTTCTACAAATGAGTCAAATCCCTGCTTAATTAAACCTAGAACCTTTACTGATCAGCTCCTGATAAATAGATCAACATCAGGTTGAGGAGTTTCCAGGAAGGACAGAAAGAGACAAGTTGTCTCCTTCTACTCTAGACATGGAGGAGGACATGGAGGAGGAGACACTTCTACTCCTTGTTCCTTCTACTGTTTCCAGCAGATTTGATGCTTGTTGGGATATATCCTCATCCTCATCTTCCTCCTTTTCCCTCATTGTTCCACCAGCGACGTAGTTTTTAACTCCTCACTCTGCCTATTTACATACACTTAAAATAAATGTGTTTTATTAGTCATCCCTCTAAAATCACACTGTAAGCCTGACCTCGATCAAACACATCTCTCGTCTAACCACTAACCCCAAAAAATTCCCACTTCCTCTTGAGGGAATTTGAATTTGTCCACATGAGTCTGAACGCCGCTCCCTCTCTTCATTATGTGTCACCTCTGGTCCTGTTTCTGGTAAGTGTGTGTGCGTCTAAGCGTAACAGTCCATTTACACTCCGTCCTACACAGATGAGTCACCGTGGTGACGATACTGTACTCTACCTTCACACTTCCTGTCTGGCTCTCTCTGTGAAAACACCAAGACGCACCAAACCAAACGAGACCAAAACTTTAACTTTAAATACATTTTATTGTCAAAAATAAAATTAAAAGTTAAAAAGAAGTGATTAGGTAAAAACACAATCAGATTATTTCTGCGTGGCAGACATTTGAATCAGAGGTGAAGCACCTCAGGATACAGTACAACGAGACGTCAGCCCTCCGGCTTCAGAGCTCAACAACATTCATGTGAGGTGTAAACATTCAACGTTAGAGTTTTCAGATGTGCTACAAGAATAAAACGCTGCTGCTGCTGCTTCAACCGGACCCTCCTCCACCACGCGTCCACACAGCTCCTTGATGTGCAGGTTTTTAGGGCCCTGGACCGTGGCCTGGACCGTGGCCCCAGCCTGGACCCCGGCCTGGACCGTGGCCCGCCCCCCGTGTCTCTTTCATGTCTTTCTCTTAATGCAGAGCCTCCAGACTGGTCAGACTTGGTCCGTGTGCAGCGTGGAGTCCGAGAGGTAACGTATGTTGAAATGCAGACCGTCCGACAACAACAACAACAGCAACTCCTCATAAATGTCCCACAGCCATCCAGCTTAGAAAAGTTCACGTGTAGCCATGGTAACGCAGCCTCCGCCTCCTGAACTTGACGGACAGGCGTACTTGGTGGAAGCTGCCTCCTTGAGGCCGAGCACAGCGCCGCCAGGCCGCTCACAGCCTGTAAGGGAAGTCCAGCAGGAAGTCCTTGACGACGTGGGTCACCGGCAGCTCCGGGATGCGACTCTCTCTGCCGCACAGCTCCATGATGCGCTTCCTGCACAGCTCCTGCAGGGTGGGCTGCCATTTCCTGTACGGCGTGGTCAGGCTCTTCTTGGAGGAGTGGATGTAATGCTCCAGGAGGGCGAAGACGCTGGGGAAGGAGCGGTCGCTGTGGGACAGGGAGAACTTCTGGTGCTTGTACTCGATGCGAACGCTGACCGGCCCGTTCTTGGCGTGGAAGGACAGCGTGAATAAGACGTCCTTCTGACTGCTGTCCCGGATCAGGAAGCTTCCCAGAGGAGCGTCCTGTAGTTTGCGGTGGGCCTCCTCCACTCCCAGAGGGCCCCAGTAGAAGCCAGAGCGTTCCAGCTGAGCCGCCGTGTCCGTGATGATCTTACAGTCCTCCTTGCTGGTGAACGTCCTGAAGTGGGTCAGAGGCACAGGTGCAGACCTCTGGGACGGGTTTGGATGAGCCCGACGCTGGAGCTGCTCCGATTCTGTACGACGTGATGAGGATGAAGATGAAGAGGAGGAGGAGCTTGACAAGTGTGTCTTGTCATGGCCTTCTAAAGTGCTGTCGGCTACCATCCTACAGGGGAGAGAGGCCCCAAACCCTCTCCCATCTCTGACCACCACACTGACATCCTGGAGGAGAAGAAGAAGAAGAAGAGGGGGGGGGGGGTCAGTTTAACTGAAGATAAATTATAATAAATAATAATAATAGATAATAAATAGACACAGAGTCCCAGACGTCTGAGTCCTGGTCTCTGTGGTTCACATGGTTCATAATCAGCTCTGATGTCACCACACACACACACACACACACACACACACACACACTGATATGACTAGCTTTGTGGGGACGTTCACTGACGTAATGTATTCCTTAACCATAACCGTAACCACAACCTGAGACAACCGAGACCCGCACACATGTCCTCACTTCACCGGTGGAAAACCAACAGCTGGTCCTCAGAAGGATAGAAAGCTCTACACACACACACACACACTCTCTTCATAGAGCCCATTACTGAAACATGAGCCTCCAACTACACAACTACACAAAGTCAAACTGAACTATTCATTATTAAAGATCCAGTCAGGATCCATGAGCTGATCCAGACCTGATCCAGACCTGATCCAGACCTGAGTCCAGACCTGAGTCCTGACCTGATCCAGACCTGAGTCCTGACCCTGAACCAACTTGACTCTACAGGTAGAGGAGTCGCTTCCAGGAACAGCTGATGATTAACAGGTGATGACTGTGTAGTCTGAGTCTGAGGAGACTTCTTTTAAACTTCTCTCTCATTCACATTCAACACGTTGTTGTTCACTTCTCAGTTTTTCTCAGAGCAGCAGTGAAGGAGTTAAATCCTCTCGGAACATTTTGATCCAGTCTCTGGTTCCCGGAGCAGCAGCTCAGACTCAGTTCCCCAGCAGAGCCACTAGTCCACAGCTCCTAGTGGATTATATTCAAACTCACCGTTTTGTTCTAACTCCGGGTCCTTGTCGTGTTAAATCCCAAAGCGCAGCGGGACGGGACAGTAAATCCAGCTGTGCTCGGACCCGTCCAGCCAGCAGTGAGTCGGCTCATGTGTGTGAGCAGCGTGGTAAACAGTGCTCCTCTTTATAGGCGCCTCCTCCTCCTCCTCCTCCTCCTGGTTTAGCAGCAACTCTACTGTTTCTGTGAAACAGACGAGACGAATCGAAAGTGAAAGTGAGCTTAGTCCTTGTTCTCAATTACTTTGAAGGCAGCGTTATATGAAGAATTTCAAGAAAACCGCAAAGCCACATGACAGCAGGGCGTTTACAGAAAGACAGGTGACAGATTCGAGTAATGGAGCGATATCCAGGAGCAGGAGCAAAAGGAGGAAGCAGCCGCTCCGTCCCCCACCTCTCTGCTGCTGCTGCTGCTGCTGCTGCAGCTGCTGCAGATATGTTTATTAATGTCCTCAGGATATGTTTAAACAGATCCACACATGCTCAGTCTTCCTTCTAGCTCTTCTGGCTCCTCTGGCTGAGCTCTGAACAACTCTGCAGCAGCTCTTTGCTTCAGTCTTTGTTCCACATGTGAAACCTATTGAGATGCAGGACACATTTCAGAGGAATGTGAAAGCTGAGCTGGATGCAGGACCCTGTTGTTCTCTTAGCTGCAGTCATGCACGCTCGCCGGATTCCTTTTCTTGTGCAGATTTAAATAAAAACAGCTCGCCCCGCTGCAGAGAAGTGAAAGTGTGCCACTGGTGGCTGAGGGCCACAGGTATCAGGTTCAATCCTTGGCTGCACTGAGTCTAAATAGAAAGTTAAGGAAAAGGCTGCAGGTCTGATGAGGACACTCTGGCCGTGCACGCTGCTCTGTAACAGGATTCGAGGGTTAAATAAATCCTGAGCTAAGCTGCTGTGTTTATCTAAGTCTGATTAAACTTTGCTCAGAGAGATTCTGCAGGAGCCCGGAGACATTAAAACGGTTCCTGTTCAGATGTTTTTGGTCTGATAAAGAAAAGCTTGATGTCGTTGGAGAATCACTGATGATCTGAGGAGCTTCATGTTTTACTTTAGCTGCAGCAGCTTCATGGTCCACTCTTTCTGCTGGAGCTGCATGTCTGCGTTGCTCCTGATCCTCTGTAACCTCCGTGTGTCATGCGTGACACTCATGACACACGCCTCACTGTTTATCTGACTGCATCTTCCATGAGTTTCATTTTCTGTGAAACAGGGAGAGGAGGCTCAGACATGAAGTGAGCGTGTGCTGGAGCGTGCAGACGGACGAATGCATTAAACATAAACACAAACAGATTTAAAGTTTCCTCCTTCGCTGGAACAGAAGTGCAGAGCAGGGAGAAGCCCGTTTTATTGTTTCTGTTCTGCAGCAGCTCCTCACTCTAACAATAACCGCTTTGTTGAAGTGGGAACGAGAACCAGCTGAAACATGTCTCTGGAACAAGCTCTCATTCTGTTTTAAATCTGATCAACTTTCTGAGCTGGAAACAGAAACTTTAATGTCAGTGGTTCAGAGAAAAGCAGCTGCAGCTGGAGGTCTGCAGGGAGGTTATGATGTGTTTGAGGCCCTCTGTCTGATCACTGTCCTCTCTTGTCTTGTTCAGGACGTCTCACTGCTTCTGTCTTCTCTAAATCCAAGTCTTTCCAGGAACCTGGGCTCCTCCCATCAGGCCTTGCTTCATAACAGAATCTACTTTCAGTATGAAGACGGTCTGAGGATGCTCATAAACCACTTCAGCTCATTATTCTTTCATTTCTTCTTCTTGTAAATTATTCACAGGTTATTACTGCTGCTGATAATGATAGTGACACTGAGGTGTGTAACATGTTTGATTGTTGCTTTCATTTTCATTCATTGTTACAAACATTTTATTTCCTTTACGGGAAGGAAGGATGTTTATCATAGTAGTCACATTAAATAATAATAATATAATAATAACTTTATTTATATAGCACTTTTAAAAACAGGGTTTACAAAGTGCTTTGACAAACAAAGCAGAACAAATAAAAGGAACACAGTTAAATTAAAACTCAAAACTTAAAAATTAATGAGTAAAACGAAGACGACATCACAAAAAGGCGAGTCTATAAAATTGAGTTTTAAGAAGTGATTTTAAAGAGGTTACTGATTCTGCAAGCCTTATCTCCTCAGGTAGGTCGTTCCAAAGCCGAGGGGCAATAACAGAAAAAGCTCGGTCACCTTTAGATTTAAGCCTTGACTTTGGAACCACCAGGAGGCCCCCACCCGAGGATCTAAGGCTGCGAACTGGCTCATATGGGGTCAACATTTCTGTTATATAGCGTGGAGCCAGGCCAAGACGAGCTTTAAAAGTGATCAGTAAAATCTTAAAATCAATTCTAAAACGAACAGGGAGCCAATGGAGAGAAGCTAAAACTGGGGTGATGTGATGTCGTCTGTTAAAACCTGTGAGAAGCCTAGCTGCTGCGTTCTGGACCAGTTGGAGGCGGGAGAGAGACTTTTGATTTATGCCGGAAAGGAGGGAGTTACAGTAGTCTAGTCTAGAGAAAATTAATGCATGAATAACTTTTTAAATACAGACGTTATCTCCAACTGGAAGTAGTTTTAGTGTTCCTGTGAAAACGGAGCCGAGCAGCAGCAGCAGCTCTGTTTGTGTCTCAGGTTTAAAGTCGTGTTTTATTTACTGACCGATGCTTCGGACAGACTTGGCCGGAGAGCTGCAGCCGGCTCAGCTGATCTCATCCATCTCCTGAGACCGGATGAAAGTGGAACTTCTGCTGAAATGAGAAGCAGAGTTTCAGTGAATCTTTAGTGTTTCTAGTAAGAGGCTGTGGAAAGTTTCTCACTTTCTACTTAACTCATGACAGGACGGGAGGTAAACTGTGGACTGAGCGCCGTCATCTGATTCAGGAGGAAGCAGAATGAGCTCCGTCCGACAGCGATGTCCGCTGACCGTGTTACACCACTTTGTGCTTTTTTAAATATCAGCCTGAAAACTTCCTTCTTAAGATTAAAACGTTCTGAATCTGCAGCTGTAACAGAGACGATGTGTTAACTCCCGGGAGTAATGTCAGTCCACGCTAACAGCCCCCAAAACACAGAGGGAGTCAGTCTGGCTCAGGACAGAGGCTCAGGATGAAGCTGCACAAAACATAGAATCACTTTTCTATAAATCAAAGGACTGAAACACAACGTCAGACTTTTCAAAGTAAACCTGAAGCATCAGACTTTAATTATGGTATGTGTTGAATCAGAGCTGCAGGCACGGCCTTTCTCTTTAATACAAAGGTCACAGACAGTAAAACTGGTTTTAGCTGAGCTGGATCCAGTCTGGCCGCTGCAGTTTCTGAAGAAAACCTTGACTTCTTAACAACGATCTGAACTGGCTCTTCCAGTCTGACTCTGACGATCCAGTCCTGACCACATGAAGTCACCTCGGAGCGGCCCGGGCTTCCCAGAGCTCAGGAATCACTCTGAGAGTCCCAGAGTCCAAAAATATAAGTTAAGATCATTTTATCATGAGAGTTTTTAATCCTGTGGCTGATCTCTAATTATATAGAATAGTCTCTGATTAAGACTTTAAGATTTTAGTCCAGGTCGCCCAGAAGTTTTGTTTTTATCTAAAATCTCAACACAAGTAAGACATGTTAATTACAGCTCCCAGATTAGTTTATAGCTTTCTTTATCTATATCTCATAAAAACCTTCAGGAGCGTCCTGGTTCACATCAGACAGCTGCGTTTCACATGAATTAGTTTCCTCAATGATTGTTCATGTTTGAACGGTGAAAAGGAAACGTTCTTCCTGATAAACGTGATCCTGGACGTTACGGCTCATGTTTCCTCTGAGCTGACTTCTGTTTGCAGACGGACAGAAAGATTCTCAGGGTGCTTCAGAGAGAAAATGAAACCTGATCCATGACTTTTCCGTTGTATTTACACAGCAGCTTCTGGTGGAATGAGGAAGCAGCGTCGGTTCATTCAAACTCTTCTTCCTCTGACTAGAAACACGGCGACAGATCTGCAGACGAGTGACCTGGAGCACGCTCAGTCAAACAAACTCAATGCACTGATTCATACTTATTGTTCCAAGGTTTCTGGTTTGAACTTCTTGAGAATTCAGCTAGTTCATCAGCCGCCAGCGCAGCAGTGAATCATGGGAAATATGCCTGGAGGTGACCTGAGGTGTCACATATCCCGTAAAGTCTGTTTATCCAGCAGCAGAGGACACGATAACTCAGCCTGAGTTTAACACACGGTGTGTTTAAGCTGAACTCCTCCTGTTGTCACGCTTCTGTTAACATTCAGAACTTTTTTAACCACCTTTAATCTGAACGTCCAAACTTCTCCAGCTGTTTTCTGACCACAGTTAGCGAGCTAATGAGCAGCTAGCTTAGAGCAGGACGTGTAAAAGGAAGATGAGGCTGTTTGTAATCATCAACATAACATTTAACCTCTAATAAATTAAGAATCCAGAATAAAAGAATCCAGATGAGGCCGAAACGTTGGTGCTAACTGGACCTCTGACGACTTTCTTAGCTTCCAAGCCTCCCAGCTAATAGCAGCTCTTATTGCTTCCTAGCCTCATAGCTAATATTAGCCCTTCTAGCGTCCTAGCCTTCCAGCTACCAGTAGCTTTTCTTAGCCTCCCTGTTAACTGTAGCCCTTATTGCTTTCTAGCCTCCCAGCTAATATTAGCTCTTCTAGCTTTGTGGACTCACAGCTAATATTAGCTCTTCTAGCTTCATGGACTCACAGCTAATAGTTGCTCTTCTAGCTTCGTGGACTCACAGCTAATATTAGCCCTTCTAGCTTCGTGGACTCACAGTTAATAGTAGTTCTTATTGCTTCCTAGCCTCAAAGCTAATATTAGCCCTTCTAGCTTCCTAGCCTCCCAGCTAACAGTAGCTTTTCTTAGCCTCCCAGCTAACAGTAGCTTTTCTTAGCCTCCCAGCTAGCAGTAGCTTTTCTTAGCCTCCCAGCTAGCAGTAGCTTTTCTTAGCCTCCCAGCTAGCAGTAGCTTTTCTTAGTCTCCCTGTTAATAGTAGCCCTTCTCGCTTCCTAGCCTCCCAGCTAACAGTAGCTTCTCCTTGTGTTCAGACTTTCAGAAACGCTGTCCGTAGCTGTGAGGACAGAGATTGTTTGTGTCATCTAAATACCTTTGTCTTGTTAGAACCTATGCAACTAGTTCGATAACAAAATAATCTGATCTGATGAAATCTGAAACGCTGATGTAGACGCAGCTGTTGAAATGTTTGTGCTCAGAATGAAACTGAAATCTGAATTTAAACTGTTTGTTTAGATGATTTTAAGGACTACTGATTTCTGGGAAACGTCCAACACGGGGAGGGAGGATCAAGAAGGCAGGACGGCGGTTTGTTGTCTCTGCTAATCTGGCTCCCCATCAGTGTAAACACTAATTTTACAGTTGATTGGGACATTGATGTCGGTGACACACCTTCAGTAAATACCTGCATGGAGACACCAAGCGTTGCTATCTCTGCCAGGACCTTCCATTGACACAATGAATCCCATAACTTAATTATAACCTGAACCATAAAAACAAGTCTGGACAGGCCCAGGAGGGTTTGAAAAATGGCCCCACACGAACAACATGACCCCACAAGAACGAAATGGCCCCATAAGAACAATATGGCTCCACAAGAACAACAGGGCTCCACAAGAACAACAGGGCCCCGTAGCATCAGTATTCTGCAGTGTGGTCCCTGCGACTTAATAAAAACAAGAACACACACACAAGAAGGACTGTGCATGTTCTTATGCGCCTATAAAGAGGAGCACTATGTCTTTGTGTGTTCTTGTTTTGAATATGTAGAACTCTGCATTCAACACATTTGTTTAATAACCTTCATGCACAGACACGTGCATGAAGGTTATTGTGTAACTTGCATGACAAAGTGTGTGTGTGTGCGTGTGTATTTTGCAACGCATGCAAAACGAGCATTTGTTTCTTTTGAGGCCTCGCGTGCATTTGTCCCATATGCGGTCCGCGTCCCTCTGAGCGGTCACGATGTGCCAGAAACGGTCTTTTTACAGGAACACGAAAGTGAAAGTGTCCGCGAGCTCCGTGGCAACAGATGACGACACGCAGTTTCAGATTTATCATTGGCTCTTTCTGCAGACGCTGCCTTCAGGGAGCGTAGGAAAACTAACCAACACACAACATTAATTTGTCTAAACCTTAAATTTAATATTTACTCATTTAAAAATCAAACACCTAAAATACATACTGTATAATAACTTTACTACTAATAACATATATTATCACTGAAAGCAAGCAGTCAGATTGTGGGTTTAGTCGATTTGTTTGGTTTTGGTTCTTCTTTCCTTCCTGGAATCATGAACCTTTAAACCAGTGTTCAGTCAAAAACAGTTTAAAATTAACAGAATATTTCTGAGCTGGTTCATTCGAAAGAACAAGTTGAGGTGAAGATCAGGAATTTATCGGCCAGAACGAATTTCAGTTTCCCTTGAAATTCTGCAGAAATGGAGAAGGGAAATCTGTGACGGTCCTCATCTGACTGAACCCTGTCACATGTCTGTGTCTCAGAACCACTTTAATGAACCTTTAACAAAGCTGATATTTTCCTCTCTGCGCTGCGTGGACTCGTTTCCAGTACGTATTACGACATCTGTGGTGGAAACTCATCACCTTCATTCTCTTTTTCTGTCTTTTCTGTTGATATAAAGTGAGTTATGGGTCAACGCTGCTGTAACACATGAAGTGGAAATCAGATAAAAGTCTTCTGAGGTAACACAGCGGTGATGAGTGTGAGATAACCAAAGTAAAAGTGCAAGTTCTGTTTTCACGGCAATGATGCTGACTTTGAGTCAAAAAAAAAATAATAATAATAATGCTGCTGATGTAGGAGGCTATGAAGCTAGGAGGCTAGTTCCCTAGCCTCCTAGCTTCATAGCCTCCTAGCTTCATAGCCTCCTAGCTTCCTAGCCTATGCTAATGTAGGCCATGATGGCGTCAGAGTGAGCAACGACATCTGAACCTGCAAATTAAAGCTTCACATGTTGCTGCTGCTGATGCAACCTGAACATTTCCTGCAGTTTGAAACATTTCAGGCAGCGATAGAAGAAGAAGGAGCAGCCACGCTGAGCCGTTAGATGAGGAGCTGCAGCCTCTTCATCACATCAGGTCAGTTACATCTGTTTACTGAAAGGTTTGTTTCTGCCTGTCCACTAAAACCAACCAGGACTGAACTCTTGGAGCCGGTCTCTTCTAAGCCCTGCTGCTATAACCCAGGGTGTTCCCCTAAAGGTCTGACTCTGTCTGAAGCATCTTCTGCTTTTAGTGACGTCCTGTGAGGATGGATATTTAAAAACATCTAACATGAATTTTCTGTCTGAGCTCGTTGCATCCAGTTGGATCTTCCAACACATTTGATTAAAGTTAAAGAGTTAGTTTCATGTAGACACTCCTATATTCTAGTTCTGATCAGATGCTGCAGCAGAAGCATCTCAGAGTTTCTTTTAGTGTCAAAAGTTTAACTCTGAACTAAAAGTCTTACAGTAATAACCTGACGTGTCCTTAAAAGGTGAACATGTAGCTCCACCTCTCCTCGAGGCCGGGAATAGAAATCACTTACAGGAACACGCTTTGAGCTTCTGCTGCTCAGATCTGATCTTTCCTCTCAGTCAACTCTGATATAAACAGACAAACACAACCACAACCCCCCCCCACCCCCACCACCACCCACACCACCCCCTTCTTCTCCACTCAAGTCATGTGACCTCCCGGCAGCTCATTATTCGGCCTCATTCAGCCAATGAGAGCGAGGCAGCGTGTGTTCCTGTTTTAATCACACACAGCGACACCTTTCACTTTCAAAGAAATGAGGTGATGAACTGAAAGTGATGCCGGGGCCGCTGGCCATTTGAGGAGGACGACTCTGAGGGGCTCTGAGTAAACCAGCGACCGCTCTGATGGTCACACAGTTTGAGTTTGTTCTCACTGACATCAACATCCTCTTCTTCTGAGTTACTATGGAGAAGTGCCGTTTCCTTTTATTATAAACTCTTGTTTCTATGTTCTAACTCTCAGAAAGTCGTGGGCTGCAGAAACACCTAAAATAAATGTCCCCACCACGTCAGTCTTCTTGAATAGTTTGGGTCTTAATGAAAACAGGAACACACTCCACAGACGTAATAATGAAACTCGTAATTTGTGTCTTTTGGGGTTTCAGCTGTGGTTCTGTGTTAAATGATGTCATCGGCTCATCGTTCAGCCTTAGAGGAAACAAACAGGTGTCGAGAGTCCTGATTGGTCGATTCTGGGACAGAACCACCTGAGAGTTTCAGTCAGAAAGTCAGAGCAGGCGGCAGCCACGTTTAGAAGGTCAGTATATGACCTCAACAGCTGTTAGCTTAGCATCGTAGCTACTGCTCTACGACAACCAGCTCAAACTGAAGAATTTAGCTCCTCAGACTGAACACAGCACAGGAACGCTCATGAGGTGTAGAGGTGGTAACCATGGTAACCTCTACTAATCATCTCCTGATTAATAAATCAACATCAGGTGAGGAGTGTTCAGGAGGGACAGAAAAAGATGAACCAAGCTGACATGGAGACATCTTGGTCGTCTTCTGAGACTCTAGACATTCAGGGAACACTACTTCTCCTCCTCCTCCTCTTCCTCTTCCTCTTCCTCTTAAACTGGTCAGATCATGTGATCTATCATTCAGTCTCTGATCTTAATCGTTGACGTGTCGTCTCTCGTGTCACGTTGGAGCTTTTTATCAAACGGCATTAAATCTTATTAAGTCATTAACATTCCCGTGTGGTTGCCGTTTTACAGGCCGCTCTAAACACGTCTCTTCTCTACGCCTGGTAGCAGAGCTTGTGCTAAGCTACGCTAACTAGCCTGGGCTACAGCGTTAGCGTGCAGACATGTCACATGTCGTCCTAAAGCAACAGAGTTTCTTCTTCCTCTAACAGTTAAACGTAAGGCATTAATGCTCTGGAAGGGTTAGTCTGTTAGCATTGTTAGCATTGTTCACAGTCTGATGCTCTGTGTACACAGTGCTGCAGTTGTTTCTCGTGTTCACAGGATCTACAGGTTTGTGGTTCACACATGTCTCCAGAGGAGGAGTGTGCGTTTGAGATTTAACTCATGAGTCACCATGAAACAGGCCGAAGGAAAAAAGACGAAGCGGGGAATGTTTTATTTTGGGCGTTTCCTCAGATTATAAAGGGAGTGGCGTCTGCATCCATCAAAGGAGAACACAATAAGCGATTATGTTCAGTTCTTAGTTTAAGGTTTCTGTTAATGTGCTGTACTGGTTTTATGTGGCGCCCCCAGATGAGCTTTTTACAGAGTTTCTGCAGAACAGTCTGATTAAACTGGTTTGTCTGTTTTAACCACATCAGTCTGTAAATAAATGACCTGGTGTCAGGTTCCTCTGAGGCCCATGTGTTCTGGTTCATGTGACTCTAGGAGGATGGAGGAGGACACCAGTCAGAAGATAATGTCAGAGGACAGGAGGACAGACATGGAGCTCTGTCTCCCTCTGCTGGCTGATAACAGAACCACGGCTGTGTCTTATTATTTAACAGCTTCAATACGTAAAGAAATGCTCGTACAAGTTTATATTTACATACACAACTGTGGAGAAATAAATCAAATGAAAAGATTAAGACAAAGCCAGGATGTTGTTCTGATGTCCTCAAGAAAGCTTTGTGTAGTTTTTAGTATTTCAAGTTTGGTTTTAGACTCTAAGATAAAAACAAATACATAAATATGATGCAGAACTCTGTCGGTTTAGAGAACTAAAGGAGACAAGAGTGTTTTTGTTTGTGGCTACATGTTTTAGGTCCAGATGAAGCATGAGCTGACGACTGAGGAGATTCATTCAGTCAAAGTCAAACCAAGGACAGAGGAGAGAGGATCAGAGTTGAGTCTGCAGCTCTTCACCTCTAGATGGCCTCATTCCATCATTTTAGCATTTCATCATTTAGATTTGTCTCTTGTTTCTGAGAGAGAGACGGGTCATTAGAAGTCTGTGTGTGGGCGAGTTTCTTTAGAAGAAAGATGGAGATCGTCACCATCACCACAAGTCTCTCACTTCTTTTTCCTTCTCACCGTATCTCCCGTGAGATCTGTCTGTATAAATAGAAGCTGCTGGCAGTCTAATGAGTCCATCTTCTCTCTACGGTTATTGTTAGATACTGTATGTGCTGTGCATCGATGAGTGGGCAGAGAACGACTGGAAAAAAAAAAAACACATCCGCCCACCAAGAAAACGATAAAGAAGCTGCAGATGTGTTTCTGAGCATCTGCAGCTTCTTCTGAGTCAGTCAGCGACGTCTCAGCTTCTTGGTTTTGTCCAACAGGTGAAGCAGAGCAGAGCTGGTGTTCACGGACAGAAAGCTACATCTGTCCTCCACCGTCCTCCACCGTCCTCCACCGTCCTTCACCGTCCTTCACCGTCCTCCACCGTCCTCCACCGTCCTCCAGCCTAAGGTGTCCTCAGAGCTTATTTCACATCCTGCACGTTTCATTTCAATGATTCCATAAACAGAAAAACACAAATTAAAATCACTGAAGGAAAAGACGACGACGTTTCATAAAGAACAGAGAGAGAAGAAACACACATGTGCTCTAATGAATCCTCCACCTTAATAAAATAACAACTACATAAAACTGATTAAAGATGGACAGAAACTAAAAACAGAGGAACATGAACATCTGTCCCGTCTAAACGTCCTGAACGCCTCCTGTTTCAAGGTTTTATTAATAAATTGACATTTGGAAACACATGACTTTATAAAAACATCTTTTAAAATATATTTTTAGATGTCAGAACCTGTCTGCTTCCACCTGTCAGAGTAACCCCCCCCCCACACACACACACACACACACACACACACACCCAGCGTGGCCCGTAGGGAATGACATGAAGCCAAAACAAATACAAACAAAACAAAAAATGACCCTAACAATGTTCATGAAGGAGGAAACCCCATCACCGTCCAGTAACGATGCTTCTTTCTCTGGACAATAGATCTGACTGGATCTCTGGAAACCTGCTTTATTAATTCATTCATTCATTCTGTTCAGTCGGTTTAGTCTCAGTCTTCATTCATCATCTTCCTCAGGTCCTTCACTAACTCATCAGCTCATTTCTATGTCTGTTATTATATATATATATTGAATCCAGGTGTTCCAATCACTTCCATGTCCACAGGTGTATAAATCAATCACCTAGTCATTCAGACTGTTTCTACAAACATCAGTGAAAGAATGGGTCGCTCTCAGGAGCTCAGGGGATTCCAGCGTGGTGCTGTGATAGGATGACACCTGAGCAACAAGTCCAGTCATTACTAAATGTTCTACAGTGAACTGTTAGTGGTATTAGAACAAAGTGGAAGAGATCTGGAATGACAGCAACTTGTAAAATGACAGAGGTCAGGGTCAGAAGATGCTGAGGTTCATAGTGAGCAGAGGTCAGAGGTCACCAACTTTCTGCAGAGTCAATCTCTACAGACCTCCAAACTTCATGTTTCCTTCAGATTAGCTCCAGAACAGTAGAGAGCTTCATGGAATGGGTTTCCATGGCCGAGCAGCTGCATCCAAGCCGTACATCACCAAGTACAATACAAAGCGTCGGATGCAGTGGTGTAAAGCAGCCACCACTGGAGACTCTAGAGCACTGGAGACTCTGGAGGGATGAATCACGCTTCTCCATCTGGTAATCTGATGGAGGAATCTGGGTTTGGTGGTTGCCAGGACAACGGTACTTGTCTGACTGCATTGAGCCAAGTGTGGAGTTTGGTGGAGGGGGGGTTATGGGGTTATTCCATGCTCCCAACTTTGTGGGAACAGTCTGGTGATGGCCCCTTCCTGTTCCAACATGACTGAGCACCAGAGCACAAAGCAAGGTCCATAAAGACATGGACGAGAGAGTTTGGTGAGGAAGAACTTGACTGGCCTGCACAGAGTCCTGACCTCAACCTGATAGAACACCTTTAGGATGAATTAGAGTGAAGACTGAGAGCCAGGCCTTCTGGTCCAACATCAGTGTCTGACCTCACTAATGCTTCTTTTTACTAATGTCCTGGTCAGAAACTTAGAACCAGAACTTTCTATAAACCATCATTTACCATCAGGCTCAGATTAGAGTCGTTCTAAAGGTTCTAAAGGCAGAAGAAGAAGAACAATAACACATAATGTTCATGGAGTTCTATGAATCAGCCCAGTGGAAGCATATAGTAAAGGATGTGAACCATCGTCTTCATCAGCTCGTCTTCATCAGTCTCTGAAAGGCTCAGTTACATCAACAGAATCATTTCAGCCCTCAAAGACGACGTGGAAGTTCCTTATGTAACCATCATCTTACAGTAACAACACACACACACACACACACACACACACACTGCAGGGGTTTACATCGATGCACACACACCACAGCTGCATGCACACACACACAACCACACACACACATAAACACCATCATGCACATGTGAGTCTAAAACAGAGAGAGAAGAGCAGATATGCAAATACAGAGAGAAAGCAGAAGAGTGAGATGTCTGTGGTTTCATATCGAAGACGTTAGAGCCGCATTTAACTCTGAAAGAGGGGGTGGGGGGACGGGGTGGGGGGATGGGTGGGGGGTGGGGGGGTGAGAGGGGTGAGGAAGTAAGGAGTGAAGAGCTCAGTCAGTCATTAGAGACAAACAGACGTTACTTAACTCAGGTAGGTTCCCCTGAGAGTCTTTCTTACCTGTGGCTAAACATACCTGTGTTTCTATCTTTGTGAGGACGTCCCCCTGACATCATGCATTCCTCCCCAGCTGTGACCTTTAACCTCAAAACTAAGTCTGAGCATGTTTTAACTACTCTCACAAACATGTTGGACCCAGAGAAGAAAAAGAAAAATGTGGACATAGTGTCAGTCTAGAAAATAAAAACAAGGTGAAGAAGAAGAAGAAGACGAAGAAGAGGAAGAAGAAGAAGAAGAAGCGACGTCTGAAGCTGCAGCTGTGATTGTGTTCTGAGCTTCAGTCAGAAAACAACAAAGGAAACAACAGGTTTATGTAACAGCTCCCTGAGTGGAAGAAGAAGAAGAAGAAGAAGAAGAAGAAGAAGACGATGATGGGAGTAAAGAGAGGAGACCACTGTGTATTCATTCATTTAAAATTATTCAGATTTATTCAATGAAATCTTCTGATTCATCAACGTCTTTGAGTCGGCTCCTACATCTCCCATGATGCCTTTCAACCCCCCCCCAGAAGTCGTTTTTAGTGGGAGCAATGATTAGCATTTAGCTCAACATTTTCTTTAAGTTGGAGGTGGATGGTGAGTTCATTTATTAGAGCTTACCATTAGCATGCTAGCTTCTGTTAGCTTCTCACCTCTTGACACTTGAACACTAAACATTTTACGTCGTACCTATTTGGTGCAGCAACAGTTTTATGAAGAAGGAAAGAACATGTGCAGAACAGCTCTAACATTTAGCATTAGCAACATATAGCATCAGAGCAGTCTTAAAAAACTGCATTTATATCCACGCTAGCGTCACGATTCTGTGGACAGCCTGTTTATTCCTGTTAGCATCCTCTGTACTTTGTGCAGCTGTTAGCATGCTAACATGCTAACCTAAGATGGCTGATACCTGCTAAACATCAGTTCCTGTGTTAGCATGTAGCTCAAAGTGCTGCTGTGTCATGTGTTCAGCTCCTGAGAGCTGCTAGCTTGACTGCTCACTGCTAGTTTTATTTTATTTTATTTTATTTAATAATCTCGATGACTCATGCTGCACTCTGGGGCGTGGACTAATCTTGCGTCCAATGAAATGCACCTCCTTGTCTTTTCATGCCCCTCCCTCTCCCTGTGTCTCTCCTTCACTCAGCTCTGTTTGTGGGCGGAGCCTGCTCAGGTGGTTGGAGCCGACCAATCAGAGCAGACTGGTGTAAATGTAAATATTGAAACTAACAACACTGGTGGAGGTTTGATGAGGGCTGCTGAGGGCTCACCTGAGCAGGTACAAGGACTGGAACCATAGCAGGAACTGATTCTACTGTTTACTGGTTTTTATGATCATAAAGCTCAAAGTTTATCTGGAGTCCCTCTGCTGGGAACTGATTCTGCTCCAGTACATATCTGATGGACCAAACAGATCGTGTGAGGGCGGGGCTTAATGTGCTGATGGACAGAAGAGTAACAGTAGTCATAGACCATGTGTCTCTGATTGGTTGGAGCCAGGTGATGCAGAGGGATGAGACCAGACTCAGAACCCCCACCGCCCCAGTGTGTGGTCCTGGTCCTGGGACAGTACTGTATCTGGTGACAGTCAGGCCTTCCTCCTCTCTGGTTCAGTCCCATCCTGTGTAGTGATGAACCTAAAGAGACCAGGGTCCTCCATGCGTTACCATGACGAAGCTGTCCTCCTCATCGTTTGTCAGAGTGATACTTGTGGACGTAAAACCATAAAACCAGAGTGTTGTTGCCGCTGTTGCTGCTGTTGCTGCTGCTGTTGCTGCTGTTGCTGCTGTTGCTGCTGTTGCTGCTGCTGTTGCTGCTGTTGCTGCTGCTGCTGCAGCTAAATCAATCTCATCTAGGTCATGGTGGCTCTGAGTGCAGCCCTGAAATGAGAAGCTGTGGCCTCGATGGAAACGAATGACACGTGTCTATTAAAGCTCGTTATCTTTATCCTCAGAGAGACAGAGAGAGACGCCTCCTTCTAGGAATCAACACAGAAACATCTTAGAAAACCTCCTGAGGATGATGATGAGGAGGATGATGAGGATGATGATCCCCTGTGCTGCGTTCACTGTCGTCCGTCTGAGAGCAGGTTGTAGAAACCGTCTCAGTGTCTGGAGAGTTTCCAGCGACACATCTGAGCCGTGGTTTCACGCCTCGCTGAGCTGTTGCTGCTGTTAAATGACAGAGAGCTGAGTCTGTAGCTCTGAGGCAACGTTTAAAACCTTTATCATTAATAAAAGATCATTAAATATTAATAAAGACTGCAGCTCATCTCTTCATGAGCTGAGGAGGAAAATAAAGAAGTAGATGGTTCTGTTCCTACATCAGCTGATGGTCAGTGAACGCATCATTATGTTTGAAGTTAACTCAAATTAAAAGTTAAAGCTTCTCTTTCTCTCTCCCTTCTTCTCTCCCCTCTCTCTCTCTCTCTCTCTCTCACACACACTCTCTCACTCCTCCCTCTCTCCTCCCTCTCTCCTCCCCCCTGTCAGTGAGAAGAAAAGGAGGAAGCAGAGTGAGTTCAGATCATTTATTGTTCAGCTGAAGGACAAACTCTCTCTCTCTCTCTCTCTCTCTCTCTTCTTTTTTTAATCATATCAAACAGACTCCAGTCTTCCTCCTCCTCCTCCTTCTTCTTCTTCTTCCTCTTCCTCCTCTGACACCTCCTCCAGCTGATCCTCCAGCTGATCGTCCAGCTGACCGGTAGCAGCGGCTCGGACCCCGGACCCTAACCCCGGAGAGAGGATGGCAGACTCGGCGGCGGCCAACAGCGACGGGGAGGACGGACCCCGCGAGCCCATGCGGGGCTTCGCGCGACAGGGAGCGCTTCGGCAGAAGAACGTGCACGAGGTGAAGGACCACAAATTCATCGCGCGCTTCTTCAAGCAGCCCACGTTCTGCAGCCACTGCACCGACTTCATCTGGTGAGCACGCGCAGCACGCACGCACGCACGCACGCGCCGCACATAGGACACATATATGGATGTGTTTGTTGATACAGGCATGCATTAGTTAATGAGATGATTGACAGGTGGTCACATGTTAAAGTTGAGGAGTCTGAAAACAGATCCAGGTTCACCTGTTCAGACATGTCACCTGTAGCTCACCTGCTTCTGGAGCCAGAGGCTGCAGCTCCAGAAGCAGGTTACTATCAGGTTACTATCAGGTTATTAACAGGTTATTAACAGGTTATTATCAGGTTATTATCATCATCAGGTTATTAAAGAGGCTCCAGCTCCAGTTTGGCCTCGTTTGTCTGGTTTCTAATTATCTGCTCTCTATTCCCTCAACGGCCGTTATTTAAGAGCAGCTCTTTAATTTGTCAACGTTTAAATGATCTGACCTAGAAGATGGAGAGACTCACAGAGGGAGACGCCTTGACCTGTTTAGATTATCTATCTATCTATCTATCTATCTATCTATCTATCTATCTATCTATCTGTCTATCTATCTATCTATCTATCTATCTATCTGTCCATCTATCTATCTATCTATCTATCTATCTATCTATCTATCTATCTATCTATCTATCTATCTATCCATCTATCTATCTATCTATCCATCTATCTGTCTATCTATCTATCTATCTGTCTATCTGTCTATCTATCTATCTATCTATCTGTCTATCCAGGTCACTGATCAGACTCAGTGATTTCATACCTGACCAGGTTTTATCTATTTGTAGCAACAATCTAACACTGAGCTGATGGACTGATGTGTGTGTGTGTGTTCATGCAGTAGTGTGTGTGTGTGTGTGTGTGTGTGTGTGTGTGTGTGTGTGTGTGTCCCAGCATTCCTCTGACTACAGGTGTGTCTGAGCGTCAGTCCTTCCTGACAGGTGACCTCAGTCCTCTGTCCTCTTTATAACTGGTTGTGTGTTTCTCTGCAGGGGCTTTGGCAAGCAGGGCTTCCAGTGTCAAGGTAGGACCTCTAAACATGAACACACACACACACACTCACACACACACACACAATAACGCAATAACACTCACACTCTGGCTGGTCGCTTCCAAAGTCCATTAACAATCAGATGAATCTTGATGATTTATTGTGTTACCGCTCCAGCTCCAGGAAGTCGATTCATCCTTCACGTCTAAATAATAATCATTAATGTTTGACTCCTAACAACATATTTAACTTGGTCTCTCACCTGATACCAGAGTTCACATTCATCCTGACATTAATCATCATCAAAGAGCTGAGTCTGGTTTAATTATTCATCAGCTAACGGTTGCCAACACTTAGCACTGAGAGCAGAACGTTACTGGAAATCTACCTGGTTTAGTTTTAGATGCTAGCTGTTAGCATCACCATTAGCACCTTCTACATATAAACCAACCAACCATCAGACTAAACTCTCAGGACCAGATGCTCGTATGAAGCCGTCGTGCTGCGGCCTCGTTGTTTTTACTGGACCTCTTTCTCTAAAAGTTTTTTTCTGTTTTCATGAACACAATTATCCAAAACTCAACGAGACAATCAACGAAGAATCATGTGTGTGTGTGTGTGTGTATTGATTAATGTTGAGGCTTGGTAGGTAGTGATGGACAGAGACAGGAAGTGATGGGACCACATGCATCTTATTTATTCATCTGCAGACTCTGATCCATTCACCAAACAGACGTGTGTCTAATGAGACGCTTTTAATCGTCACAGCAGGAGAAGCAGCAGCGATGAGTCTGACACTGTTTTATTTCAAATGTCTCTTGATCACAGATCGTCTCTGATCTCTGAACCTCCTCCATCTCTAACGAGGAGCTGGCTTCAGATCAGCTGATACAGACACTTCCTGCTCTTACAAATGATCAATGTTCTGTCTGTCGCTCGTCTCGTCACAGAAAAACCGTCGGAACGCGATGACACCTGACTCAGAGCAGAAACCACATGGTTCAGATACATGAACGTGTCGTCCATCCTCCTCTTCCTCCTCATCATCAGGAAACAACTCAATCTGTCTCCTGACGTTTGTTTGATTTTTCAGTTTGCTTAAAGTCTTTTTGTTTTTTTTTCTTGCGGCTGCATTAACATCCAACTGGATGCTCAAGGATTTTCTGGTCTCCTAGCAACAGTGAGACACTGAGACACAGCCCTCTATAGGGTACAGGATGAAAGAGGGGCTTCTCAGCTCAGCGGTGGGCTCGCTGCTAATTGGTCAGGGTGAGCATGTAATGGGTCAGTTGTACCCTTCAGGGGCCTTTGCTCTGCAGGGGCCCTGAACGCCTCTGGAGAGGGACGGGTGTGTAGTTAGTGTGTGTTGGAAGGACTGTGTAGAACCTGCAGGCAGAGGACCAGGTGAAGGTTTCTGTTCTCAGCTGATCGGTCGCGTCTGAGGAGGATTTAAAAAAAAGAATTACATGGAGAGAAAAGAGGCAGCAAGCTAACGTTGTTCATGCTAACGGCTGTAAAACACTAGATGTCCGGTCAGATGAAGACCTACCGTTAAACCATCCACTCAGAGATCCCTCTGATTGGCTGATCAGCTCAGAGAAGAAGAGCAGGAAGTGATGAAAGTAAACAACAACAAAGTCTCTTCAGATATTTCATCTTCA
Organism: Chelon labrosus; assembly: GCF_963514085.1. Lineage (NCBI taxonomy): Eukaryota > Metazoa > Chordata > Actinopteri > Mugiliformes > Mugilidae > Chelon > Chelon labrosus. Next base: position 23,957,566 of record NC_140354.1, read on the forward strand.
CCTGAATGTTCAAATGTTTCCACAACAACATGAATTAATAAAGTGTTAGCGTCCCAGCTAACTGTAGCTCTTCCTAGCTTCCTAACCTCTCAGCTAACTGTAGCTCTTCTTAGCTTCCTAGCCTCCCAGCTAACAGTCCCTCTTCCTGTTTCTCTTTTGAATAATGAATCCAGACTACTGCCACCTGCTGGTATGAAGAGTCATTTCCTCTCAGGTGTAGAACGTACGTACCAGTTGGTTGTTGGCTGTAGTCTTTGATATCGGACGTTAGCATGTCTGGGCTTCAACTCCTTAAATACATTTAACTGTAAACTGTCCAGTTGTGGACGTCTACTTCCGTCTCAAGTGTCACGTTGCTAATCAGACGCTAAGACGCTAGTTCTGGTCCAGATCCGTCTTCTGTTGTTGGGATATCCGCTGACGACAGATCTCTGACCCGCTAGGCGTCTGGAGCCGGCTCTCAGGGAGATAGGGAATTCCTCTGCAAGGTCACACTTATACTCTGAGGGAAGAGCTCTGCTTCTACATGTTCATTTGACATCGTCCTCAGAGGATTCAGTCCAAGGTGTAAAATACTTGATGGATTTACACAGATAAAAAAAAACAACCTCTGACTGATATATCATTATATCTGGATACGTATACAGTTGTAGCTGGAACTGCTCAACTATTTATTTACAGGCTGTTAATAAATCTGAGGCTCTGGAGAAGAAAGAAACTGAAATGAAACCATGTGAGAAGTTTACAGGGAAAATGAACTCAATCATCTAAAGACGTAGTGGAAATAAATGGTTTAATCAATATTTAAAATAAAAGCTTTTTATTCGATCCATTGCATAAAATCTTCATCTTAAACGGAACTAAAGCCGTCAGATAAATGTAGGCAGTACTGGAGCATCAATGTTTATTGAGCTCTGACCTGTTCAGTGTTGAGAAGTCAGATTATCATTTATTTTAATGTCATGAAGACGCTTTGCACGACCGACTTAAGAAAATAAAACGTTATTAATATAAAAACTTGTTGGTTTCTGTTCCAGCTGCAAAGCTTTAACGTTTCAGCAGCATTTCACTTTTCATTTCATCTTGTCGTCTTGGTAAAAAGGAAGTTAACGTTTCCTCTGATGTATTAATCTGATCTATTTTTTAAATTAGCCGACCCTCGGCTCAGTTTGAAACTCTTCAGTCAGATATTCAGACGTGTGCTCTCAGGCTGAACGGCAGCTTGTACCTGGTTTCAGCTTATGATGGTTCTTATGATTAAAAGGATGTGGTGTCGCGTTTCTTTTTTTTTCTGACATGATCAGATGTTCTTCAGATCGACTGACAGGTTTTTTGTTGTTTATCAAACATAGATTAAACTTTGAGTCTCTTAAAGCTACAGCTCATTTCTGCTGACGGAGCCGGTTAGTATTGAAAGAGTTTGGTTCTAAATCTGGATTCAGACGTTCCTGTAGCAGGGACTTAAACACATGATGTCATGTTAACTGTTTCACAAAAGGAGGAAAAGGAAAACTAGCGAGGGAATATCCGGAAAATTGAATTCATTCAGCTTTATTTATAAAGCTTCAATAGTAATGCACTTTGTCTCTAGACGCGTTACAGAACCTAGAAGAAGAAGAAGCAAGTACTGAGGCGACAGGAACAAACACCACATGTGTTTCTAATCAGGTGATACAAGTGAAACCAATCAGGGCGGAGCCAACGATTACAAAGGACAGGAAGTAAAGCTAACTCTTTCCTGGATAGAAGTTCTGAAGCTCAGCGTGGCGTCTCCGTCCGTCTCCATCTTTGTCTGACTCCACCTAACGCCCAGCTGATTCAACAATGGTCAAAGAGGTGGAGCGTTAGCTAGCAGCTAGCAGCTAGCAACTGATGTAGTAGCAGGATGGAAACATTTAACATGGAGGTCAATGGAGACTGAGCGGTGGAGCCTCTAGTGGACGTTAGAGGAACTGCAGCCTTTTAAAACGTCGTAGAAATTAAATCAATGTTGTCACTAAAAATATATGTTAAAATACTTTAGTAAACATCTATGAGTTTAACTATGAGGTCGTCTCTTTGTTAATATCCAATAATAATCAATCAATGATCGATTGTCAGAGCTGGAGACTGGAGCGACTAATCAACCGTTTAATTAATTATTATCTTCATTGATTAATGAAGTGTTTGGTCTAAATCACTGCTCATCCAGTTGATTCGTTGTCAGAATATTTCTAATCATTTTGTGTTTGTCAGTGAAGCTGGTTTCATTCCAGAGTTAAATCACTAAAATCAAGATTCAGTTTGAATTCATTTTCCTGTTTTTACATTATCACGTGAACATGTTATTGAGAAGCAGCTGAGCGGCGTTCATGTTGCTGCAGCTCGTCCTACCACCTGTGTTGATGCTGTAAACATGAACCGGTTTAGTTTTCCAGCTTCTGTCTCGTAGCGTGTTTCTAAGAAGTGTTCGCTCCACGTTCCATTTAATAAGCTGCTCACCTCTTTATTTCTTTAACAGCAGCTCTAGCGCTTCCACGTGACGGGTTTGTGTTCCTAAATGAGTGCGTCGCTAATGAGTTGGGTTTCAGTTTGAAACGGGCTGTGGAGAGTCCTCCAGCGTCTCCTCACCCGCTCAATGGACAAATTATCCCTTCAGAGGGATGGAGAGGACGGAGAGGATGGAGAGGACGGAGAGGACGGAGAGGATGGAGAGGATGGAGAGGATGGAGAGAGGCAGGAAGTGTTAGAGACGTAGCAAAGAGACAAAGGAGGAGGAGAAAAATGCAAAGGAATGCCATGACGGAAGAGTGGGGGTGGAAGGCATGGAAGGGAGAGGGAGAAGGGGGAGAAAGTGAGTGGGAAGGATGTAGGAAGGAGAGGAGCTGGAATTAAGAGCAGGGGAAATAAAAGAGTACAATCCTTCGAGAAACGTACAGAGAACGTTGTTTTCAGAGGGATTTATAAAAACTAAACCCCAGTCGTCCACGTCTTTGTGGCTGACAGCTGGTCTCTGGAGGACGTCCCAGCCTCTGGTTGCCCTGGTAACCCTCAGAACTGTCAACAAAAAAAAAATAAATTATATATTTTAGCTGCTGGAAGACGGGTTGACTCTCACACAGTTCCACCGGTCTCATGCTGATTAGTTCCATCATAAACGATGCTAACGCTCATAGACTCATGAACAGCGCCCTCTGGTGGCGTCACCACTTTCAAACTTTTCTTTAAGTTACGAGTTCTGGAGTTTGTTGGTCCTTTCACTTGTTAGCCACTCGTTAGCCTAGCAGACTGTCTGGTCGTCCATGTCTCTGCTGTAGAGGACAGCTGGTCTCTAGTGGACATCCCAGACTCCGGTGGCCTAGGTAACCATCGTAGCTAGTGAGTGGGCGGAGCTAGATCTTCTTCTTCTTCTTAGTGGATCTGGTGGAACCAAAGTGGTGGATGGTGTTTGGATCTATCGCTCTGATTGGTCGAGATTAGTTCAGCTTGGTACCGCCCACTTCATCAACAGCTTCGTCAACGTTCATGGTCTCTGGTTGTCTCTTCTTGAGTTTGTCCACTCAGGAAGAGACAGTTCATTTGTTTATGCAGCGTTACAAACAACACAGGTTGTCTCCAGATGTTCTACAGAGCTCGGCCTGAGATGACACGTGGAGTCTAATCATGATGCAGCTGATGCATCTTACATAAGACGTTAGTTAGTGACAGTATATAAAGATGAGAGGAGTTACAAGCATCATTTTATAGTGGACTACTCATGGCGCCTTGAATGTGTAGGTGCTGTTATGTACGATGGCTTTAAGGCAAAACACAGAACATGTTCTGAGTTGGATTTGAAAGTTATTTGTTGCAGCGTTTCTGCAAATGTATTCTGACAAAAACAGAATAAATTAAAGAGAGTGAGTGAGAAAGGAGTGCTGGAATGACACTCGAAGCAGCGGAGAGGTGGTGGTGGTGGTGGGAGAGAGACTTTTCACCGGGCGGAGAGGATAATGGATGGGAAAGGTAGAGAGAGGGAGATGAAAGATGAAATGGTGTGGGCACAGAGTGTAGACTGCAGCTAAAACCAGCCCATAAAGGTGTCGTTGGCTGCAGCTATTAGCGCTCGGAAAGGAGAAACATACAGCGATGATAAAAGAAAGCTGCGTTCAAGTGTCCCTCTGACTGACGGTGCTTTGAGTTTTTTTTGGGGGGGGGGTGAGCGTCTCATTCTCATGCCTCATTCCTCTGGATTCACATCACACCATCACATCATCGTCTTCTTCTTTTCATGAGGCTGCTCGGGTTCAAACGACTCGCTGAACATTTGCAAACACCGACGTCTGTTGGCGGTGCTGAATGCAGCTCAGGTGCTTCTGCAGCTCCGACCCGAGTGGGCGAGAGGTTCTCCAGATCCAGAACCTGCCTCCTACACACACACACACACACACACACACACACACACACACACACACACACACACACACACACTGAGCTGATGTTGAGGTGTATCATCATCATCATCTGACTCTTTGTTTTAGTTTTCCTCCTCCTTTTCTGACTTCTCTTTTCTTTTCTTTTCCCCCTTTTTCTCTCATGCATCGTTTTGTTTTATTTTTTTTTACCTCTTCTCGTCCTTCCTCCACATTTCTCTCCGATCCGTCTCCCCCGTCTCCCCCCCTCTGTCTCTCAAGTGGCGGTGTGCTGGAAGCTGTGGGCTTTGATGCTTTTATAAATAGCAAAAGTGTTCCACTGAGAGTAGCACCGAATGGGATGGATGGATGGATGGATGGATGGATGGAGGGGGGAGCTGAGAGAAAGGAGGGAGGGAGGAGGAGGAGGAGGAGGAGGAGGAGGGAGACCTGAGTGTGTAGGTGTGAAGGGAGAACATTGGAAACCACAAAGATTAAAAAGCGACACAGGTTTTTATTGAGATAACAGAATCTGTTTTCAGGCTTCACCTCTTTAAAAGTTTATTTTTTCAATTTAAAAACCTGGGGAAATAAAAATAAGGTTTGCATCGTAGCTCAATAAGGTTTGCTGAAGCGTCTGTATGAAGGCGACCGTTTGATATCTGGAGTTATAAATCGCGCTGTATCGTGTCTCCTACTTCCTGTTGATGATTAATTTGAATCTGATTCGTGGAGTCTTATCTTTTTGTCTTGTGGTAAAACAATTACACAGAATCATTTTTGTTCAGGTCTTCCAAATTAAACGGCACAGTTCTATCTGCAGGACTTTCCAAAAAACTCCTCCAAATCCCCGTTGGTTGGTTTCAGGCTGGACGCCAACGCTCGGCGTTCTCTCTTCCTCCCACGTTAAGGTTAATTGGTGATTCTAGATTTTAGAGGAGGAAACTTGTTCTGGAGTCTCTCTGCTCCAGCAAAGATCTGCTGGGCCAATCAGATCATGTGGGAGGGGCTTCACGTGGTGATGGACAGGAGAGGAACAGTAGTCATACATGTCATCTGAGAGACGTGGAGATGAATTTGTTTTTGCTCTTAGATGGGAAGCTAAGGAGTTAGTAAGAGCTACTGTTAGCTGGGAGGCTAGGGAGCTCTCCTCTCTTCTGCTGAATCAGCTGTTGATTGACACTTTATTCATTCTAGCTCATCATGATGTTGTGTAAATCTAAACGTTCAGATCAGATGAAGATTAAGTTTTTTTTATTTAACAAAAATCTAAATGCAACCAAACACCTGTAACAGAAGCACAGTGACGACCAACGTCCAACCTTCAAACAGCCAGGAGCTAATCTCTGCTGTAACCTGTGACATATAAACTCTTATCGTCAGTGAAGCAGTAACTTGTCAAGGACTTTATTTGCTGATGTTGTATAACACCATTCTGCAGCAGTCTCTCCTGCTGTGAGCAGCTCTGACAGCCTCATATATCGATAGGGACAAAAATATGTCAGCATTATAGTTCATTGATTGGTCCATCGGTCCCGCGGCGCCTTTCAGACACAACAAACCTGCATCCTGGACGCTTCGGTCCACACCAGGAGAATGAATCATGGTTCAGAGGGGAGGTCTCTCTCTGATGGGTTTTGTTCCATCACTATAGTTGAATCTGAAACGTCTGGATACGCAGGGCACACAGGAGGAGACAGGATGACATGAGAAGGTTCACTTTAATGTGACTTACTGCGCTGTCAAGGCAGCTCATCCAACTAAAGTCAACTAGAAATCTAAACATCAACTAGACACAAGGATATAACTAGAAACAGTATCAGAGTCATGAGGAGCTGCTGTTAGCTGGAGGCTAGGTAGAGCTGCTGTTAGCTGGAGGCTAGGAAGAGCTGCTGTTAGCTGGGAGGCTAGGTAGAGCTACTGTTAGCTGAGAGGCTAGGAAGAGCTACTGTTAGCTGGAGGCTAGGAAGAGCTGCTGTTAGCTGGAGGCTAGGAAGAGCTGCTGTTAGCTGAGAGGCTAGGTAGAGCTACTGTTAGCTGGAGGCTAGGTAGAGCTGCTGTTAGCTGGAGGCTAGGAAGAGCTGCTGTTAGCTTGATGCTAGGAAGAGCTGCTGTTAGCTGGAGGCTAGGAAGAGCTACTGTTAGCTGGGAGGCTGTGAAGAGCTACTGTTAGCTTGGAGGCTAGGAAGAGCTGCTGTTAGCTTGGAGGCTAGGAATAGCTGCTGTTAGCTGGGAGGCTAGGAAGAGCTGCAGTTGGCTGGGAGGCTAGGAAGAGCTGCTGTTAGCCTGATTCAGTTTGTGTTCGTTTGTCAAGCGTCAAATCTGCCAGATATACAGTATAAAATAAGGAGGAGGAGGAGTATAATCATGTTGTGTAACCAAAGACAGTGACGTAATTTGAATTTAAATGATAACAGATGAATTAATTGATTACTGTCTCAGGAAGGGAGGAGCTGAAGTTGGTGTTCATTAGTCGGTTTCGGTAACTTGCAGCGTGTTTCCTCCTTTAACTACTTCCTCTTCTCAGAGTCTTAGCTGGTGTTGTGTGTGTGAACATGAGTGTGTGTCTCTGGTGTGTAGTGAGACATGAGTGTGTGTCTCTGTTGTGTAGTGAGACATGTGTGTGTGTCTCTGGTGTGTAGTGAGACATGTGTGAAGGACGATGCTCCTCCTGCCCTGCTCTACTTTCACACATGTGTTTGTTGGTGCTCTGTAACTGACGGCCTCCTTCAGGGCGCGGCCGTCCTTGCTGCTGGTATCTGTGGCGATGCTACACCCGTTACCGTGGTGACACCTCGGCGACGCATGGGGACGGATCACCTCGGCCAATGTGGATCGAGATCAGAGACACAGAGACAGACAGAGACAGACAGAGTGAAGAGCATCTATCAACAGCTAAATATAGACGGTCACAAATGAATCCTGTTAATTAACCTGTGTCACGTTAAATTAGACCAACCCAATCTGAATCTGTGTCATCATCACCTGGAGATGTTACAACCAGGAAGTGATTCAAGCTAATACCACGACCTCTCACCTGTCCCACGTCTTCGTCACTTATAGTAAACAAAGCTGTAGCACTAGTGGGTCGTCTGAGGAGCGTCAAAGCTGCAGGAAATAGAACTGAAGAAGAAGAAGAAGAAGAAGCTGGAAGAGGAGGAAGTGCTGAATGAGGGAGAGAAGATGAAGACGAAGAATGAGGAGGAGGAGAAGAAGATGTAAATTGAGACGTTTTTCCTCCAACCTTTTCTGCTCTCCTGTGTCCTGTGTCTTCTGTCCTGTGTCCTGTGTCCTGTGTCTTCTGTCCTGTGTCCTGTGTCTTCTGTCCTGTGTCTTGTGTCTTCTGTCCTGTGTCCTGTGTCCTGTGTCTTCTGTCCTGTGTCCTGTGTCTTCTGTCCTGTGTCTTGTGTCTTGTGTCCTGCGTCTTGTTGGCTGTGTTTCATAAATAGACTCTACCTCGTTGTGTAAGTGTGTCAGTCCCAGAGAGGACCAACCTGCCTCATTTAACTCTGTCAATAAAGCAGCCTGTGGTGGGATAGATTAGTGGGCTCCACCCGCCGCTCTGCTCCGACCCGGGCCGGGCCGGGGGTCAGTAGAGCGCTTCACTCTGGGGTTTCTGCTCAGCTGAAGCATCGTCTGGAGGAACAGTAGAAATATCCTCCAGTCTTTACTGAAATCACGGAATCTGACTCCTCTGGTTAATAAAATGCTCTGACACGCTCTGATCAGTGCAGCTCTAGCCTCATGGAGTCATAAAACTCTAACCGTGTCCCGTGTCCATCACGGGACCTGTGCTCTGCAGCGTGGCCCATCTACGAGCTGATCCATCTCACTCAGGACAAACCGGTGGCGATGAAGAGATGAGCCGAATGTCTGAAACCGTGAGTCACGGTGTGGAGGCGTGAAGGCTGGCCCACCTGGATTAGTAACGGCCGTGGGTTTAAAGAGCTCTGATGAAAGGAGGGGCGGGGAGGGGGGGCAGCTCGGAGATGAGTTTGGTTCATTTCTGGGACGGGAGGTCGCCCACCGTCTCTGATTGAACTCTGCTTACACCTTCATCCAGGAGTTTAGCTCACATGTCCAAGAACATGACATTTAGAGGGTGAAGCTGCTTCGGGACGTTGTGATGATTTCCTGTTTCTAGTTTCTAGTGTTTTACGGAGAGCTGGAGCCGCCAGCGTCTCTGGCAGCCAAAGGATTTTAGTTTCCAGACTTGGCACGGAGCAGCTTCGGTCTGAGACGAGTGTGTTTGCGTTCACGTCTTAGATTCTGCTGAATCTAAATAAAGCTTTTTTAGAGTTGCTCCATTTTTTGTGTGTGTGTGTGTCTACAGACGGAGAACTATGTCACTGTTGCTCCTGAGATGCTTTAACCCCTTCATCTGTGGACGCCGGTAACCTAGCAACAGGGGCACCAGCAGACAGCAACCAAGTTATCCCAGACCCCGAACCCCCGCCCCCTCCCCTCTCTTTACCTCCATTAGTCTCATTTTTGTCATTTCCTTTATTTTAATATCATCCAGTGACGGGACGTCCTGAAGGCGTGTTTAGATCTGACTGATGCTCATGTAACAGGCGTCACTGAGCCGATGCTAAACACACGTCATCAGTCGTTCTCTAAGGCAGCTGCCATTAGTTTAAGACAAAGGAAGGAGAAGGACGCTGTGATGCAGAGTCACATCTGTAGAGATAAAGACACTCAAGCTGCTGTTTAATCATCGTCCCTCTGCAGCTCCAGCACATTTATTAACCTCAACCAGAGACTCTGGTCAGTCTTTACAGAAGTTTATCCTCAACGAGCCTGAAACACAAAGTGACAGAGTTACTAAAACAAAAGGTTTATTTCATTAGAAAGAGATAAAACGATAAAACAGAGACGTGGTGTCTTTGATCCTCAGGTTTAACTGGTTCACTGCCACTGCAAGGCCAGAGAGGATGCAACGTCTGTATGTTTATTTTTATTAGTTGATAGTTTTATTCTCGGCCTCCTCCAGATGAGCTGCTGAACTGCTGCAGAGTGAATATTTAGGCTGGAAAAAATAAATTATATCCAGAGATCTGTCTCCAAACCAGGTCTCAGAGTTTTGACATCTATTAATAATCAGTCCTATATCTCCTTTACATCTATCTGACGTCCCACAAACATTTATTTTTAGAAGCCTCTGATTGTTTCTGCCTCAGATTGACGACTTTCAGACTCTTATTCCAGCCGTGGTGGAGCGTGTGCGTCTCTTCCTGTCAGAGGTTTTCTAATCGTCCTCTGCAGCTTCATCTGATCGTCATAAACTTTCTGCTGTATGTTAATAAAGTTAACGTGAGGACAGAACTCGTCTTCTCCTGCCTCAGAGGGATGGAGGTGTCTGTGAGAGCGTCAGGGAAGAGAAGGAAACTCTCTGGATGAATACTGTTTGAGTGTAACTGGAGCTGAGTGGAGGAACATGTGCAGTAAAACGCTCTCACATATTGTAGCATGAAACCACAGATGGAGACGCTGGACCTCAGAGCAGCTCCTCCACCCGTCCACCCGTCCACGAGTCAGACCATCAGTGTCTTCTCATTTCACTTCATTATTTTATGTTCAAACCTGTTGGTCTCATCCGTGCTCCTGTTATTATCTGCAGCTCTCCACCCTCACCCCTCTCTCCCCTCTCTCCCCTCTCTCCCACTCTCTGATTTAATGGCTGAATCTGTGGATCGGATTAAAAGCTGCACGTTGAGGACGCTGTGAAGGACTGCAGTTATTTTCTTGCCGTCTGGCCCAAAACAGCAGGAAGGATTTGCGAGGGAGTTCAGAGAAAGAAGGAAGCAGCGAGAGATGGAGGGAGGGATGGAGGGATGGAGGGATGGAGGGGGGATGGAGGAGGGAGGGCATGTACAGTAGAGCAGATGAGAGGGTCAGGTTTGTGTTGATGGTCGGACACGTTGAGTATCTGTGGAGGTTGATGTTCTCCGGCTACGAGAGGACGTGACAGAGAGTTAGTTTAGTTTGACTGCTGCAGCTTCATCTGGAGGAAACGTACGCGCCGTCTGAACAGACCTGGACGAATGTGATTAACGAGCATGAGAGCAATGAAATGTGATCAGGGGAGGAAGGAAGATTAAAAGAGAGACGGATGAATGGAGCGAATAGAGAGAGAGAGAGAGAGATTAAAGGGTGAATGGATGCAGTGAATGAGACGGAGACAGAGGAGGATGAGGGTGGAGGTGTGAGCTGGACCACGTTAAAGCTCTTAAAGAGCGCTGGCACCGAGCTGAAGCTGGAATCAGACGCCGCCGTGTGGAAGCAGACGGGCCGCGGCGAGCTTTAAGGCTGAGTCGTAGAGAGGAGATCAGACGTGGAGGTCTAACAGAGACCTGTTCCTGTTGGTGTGTTTTATTTTCACCAGGCTGTGGTCACGTCTTCCTTCCTCTTCTCTGACTGTTTGTGGCTTTTTTAGTCGTAGCTCTCGTTGCCTCATTGAGGCCGACTGCTGCTTGTTTGTGGAGTGAAATGACAAAACTCTGACATCTAAACGTAGCGCTGCATGTTTGATTCCTGCAGAGTGAACCTAGCTCAGGGCTCATCTCTGACCTCTGACCTCTGACCTGAGTCTGGATTCATTATGATGCAGGTATTAAATCACCTGGACGGTCCTCCAACCAACACATTTAAACCATCACCACATTAAGGCCCGCCCCCGTGCATTGATCTGATTGGCTGAACAGATCTTTGCTGGACCAGAATCAGTTCAGACCTGTTTTGACTAGACCAGCGTTTGACTCTGAGAGAAACTGAAACTAACACAGTCAGAGCTGTGAACTCATGATCTGGAGGAAACGTCGGCGGCAGCAACGGAAATAACAAATAAAATAAAAAGAGACCTGAGGAGGAGCAGGTCACAGGTGCATCCTGGGAAACTGAACCGACAAGAAGGGCAAAGACAAGACTATCACCAATCAGCCACAACATTATGACCACTGACAGGAGAAGTCAATAACATTTAAACCATCTTGTGACAGTTCAGTGTTCTGCTGGGAAACTTCTGGACCTGGCATTCATTGGTGTGGATGTTACTGAGACATGTAGCACCCACCTAGACCAGACCAGGCACCCCCACCTAGACCAGACCAGGCACCCCCCCCATCTGGTCAGGACGTAAACATTGTCTCTCTCTTTCACTTCGTATCACTGATGGTTGTGTTTACTCCTCGTCTTACGATCATCTCCGGCTCCAGGTCGGTGCTTTAGTGCCAAGAGAAATCCTCTGTGATTCAGTGTTACGGCGTGAATAAGTGATGGATGAAGGAGGAGAAGAAGAAGAAGAAGAAGAGAGGATGGATGGATGGAAGGATGGATGGAAGGATGATGGATGGATAGAAGAGGGAGAGGAGGAGTGATATGGGTGCGCTGACTCACGCTGACCCCTCTCTCTGCTCCACCAGCGGCATCGTGGGTATTTATACATTAGCGTGGGCCGCTCAACCCGTCCCCCCCCCCCCTTATATAAGCCCTGACACACACAGACACGAGGGGGGGCACCCAAGGTGAACGCTGCGTTTTATTCACGCTATCCACGTTTCTTCTTCTCCTCCTGTTGCATCAGACTCTTCTTTGAGTCTTCAGGGTGTTTCTCTGAGACGAGTCCAGACCTCTCCACCCTGGATCAGCTGGGACGGGGTGGGGGGGCGGCAGGGATCCTCGACCAATCAGGATCCCTGCCAGGACTCAGACTGCACAGATTTCTGGTTCAGATTATCTTGTAATGTGAGCTGTTCACAGACGTGATGTTTAGGATTTTAAATCTGGACGATTACGTCAGAACAATAACCAATGAGAGAAGCTACTAGCTACACACTAGCCCTGCATGCTAACGCTAGCTAGCATGCTACCTTAGATCAGACATAGAGTTCTGTATTGTTTTTATTTTTAATTTGATTTGATTGGCCGTCAAGGACCCGGTGTACAGATGTGTTACTGCCCCATACTGACCTGGAGGAAGTTGTTTCTCCACGGTCTCTGTTTTCGTTCAATGCTTCCTGATCTGTTGGGATAATCTGAACGGTATCCTGTAGTGTGTGCAGGTTTGAGATGATAGAGGAGGATATCTGTGACGACATGCCTCTAATGTGTTTTATACACATTTTAAACTGTATTTTATTTCCTCCAATCACAGAGCAAACAGCTGTTATTTATGACAGTGAGTCAGATCTCTGTGTCGTAGCGCTGAACCTAGCAGCTGAATCTGGGACATCACTATGCATTAACACACACACACACACACACACACACACACACTGGCAGCTCATTAAAGGCAAACATTTGATAAACAGAAGACAGTGGAGCAACGAGCAGAGGTGGAACAGGAAATGAAACGAAGAGGAAGAAATAAAGGATATTAAAAGTCCTCCATGTGAGATGAAGCTGTGTCGATGCTCAGAGGATGATGGAGGATGATATTGATGAACCAGCCTTTACATAACGACGTCACGTGACTGCAGCAGGTTGAAGTTAGTTCAGATTCACTCAAACCTCTCAACAGTGATTCAGTAGTAGTTTCCACATTTTACGACAAAGCGTCAAATAAAAGTCATTTGATAATTAATCAAAACATCTGGGATGAAACTGATGATTGATTCTGTTAAAAACCAAATAAACACCTTAATGAGACTGGATGTAAACTCTGGTGTCATATGAATCAAAATCAAACGTTTCAGACAGAATAATCTTTTAAAAGCTCGTCAACATTTCCTGATTGGTTCTTTAATCTGACCGGTCTGCCAGTCAGTGATCATGATATTAATCTATTCATTGATAAAAGCTCAGGGTGGTGTCGTTGTGTAGATCAGGACGTTCATTGGGATTTAAAGGAGACAAAGTAGAGAAGTGAAGTGACAGAACGTGCTGCAGCCTGCCCCTGCCCCGCCCCCTGCCCTCCCCCTGCCCCGCCCTCCCCCTGCCCTGCCCCTGCCCCCCGGGGGTAAAGAAGACCTTTGATGTTCTTTGCTTTTGGGACGTTATGAGAACGAGTTGGGACGTGAATCCTTGAGAAACTGATTTTCTTTACTTTCTAGTGAAGCTGGTTTTACCTGAAGCTTCATAATGAGGTTCTAACTCAACCTGCAGTTCCTCTAACGTCCACTAGAGGCTCCAACAGTTAACGACTGAGACGACCTGCTGCAGTCGTCACATTAAATGCATGTAAAACCTCCTGACTACGGGCTGACTTGTCACCATAGCAACCTGGAAAATGGTGGACAGGCTCCAACAGAGTCACTCCCATCAACTGTAGAAAAAAAATGAGGTCATACGGGCGGCGCCATCTTGGATCTTGTTTGAGTTTGGATCCAGGTTCTGGCTGATCCGTTAACTCTGCTCTCTGCTCTACCTCCACCAGTTTACATTAACATTTAAATCCATCATGGATTCATACTTTGTAAATGCTAACGTAGCTAATGTAGCACAGAGCTAACGTAGCTTAACTTCAGGTTGGTTAGTTTACAGCACAACTCATTTAGTAGCTTACCTAAAATGTATGTGGCATGTACTTTAGCCCCACCCACTAACATGGAGGGGGCGGGGCTGTCTTCTGTTTATACTCTAGAGGAGCTGTCATGGCGTCTATGGTCAACAGTTCTAGTCTCTAGGGATAATTTTCGTTCATGATGAATGTTTAACTTAGATCAAGCATTGAAGTTCTTCAGAATTAAGAGGGCGTGGCCTCTTTGATTGACAGGTGGGCGTCCTCACAGGTAGCTAGCTGTCTTTAGCCTCAGCTCCTCTCACGCCCCACCTCTTTGACCACTGTTGAATCAGCTGGTAGTCACACAGAGTTCACGTTTCATCTCAGAGACGGGCCGTCCTCCTCCGTCCTACTCTGTCCTCCTCCGTCCTCCTCCGTCCTCCTCCGTCCTCCTCTGTCCTCCTCCGTCCTCCTCTGTCCTCCTCCGTCCTCCTCCGTCCTCAACCTTGACCTCCACATGCTTTAACGACCCAGAGAGAGGTGACGACGTTCAGCCGTGACATTATGTTGATTTACGTGTTACTATCACGCAGCCTGCTCACCTCTGCAGCAACATAAAGCAGACGGAGAGCGAGTGATATTTAATGAATATGATGAATAATGGAGGCTGCAGCTGCAGCATCAGAGGAAACATGAGGGTTTAAGTCAAACGCCGAGCGCTGCTGCATCCTGGTCTCACGCCATCTGACTGGATGTGAACTAAATGTTGAAGCCTGATGGTTATGGATTCCCAGAGGGAAACTAATGAGAGATGATAGAGGAAAAAAGGCTTTTACAGTCACATGACGGGAAGAGCGTTGGAGGCGCAGTCCTGATGTTGGCCTTCTGCTAAATGATCAGAGTTGTGGTGCAGATCGATTTGTGCTGAGCGTCCTGTAAGGTCAGGAGGAGGAACAGAAACCACAGCGCACCAAGAAAAATCCTCTCCAGAGCAGAATCTGTTGATGTGTGACGGAAGAAGACGTCGAGGCGTAAAGAGCGACTTCTTATTTAGCTGTCTGGATTATAACTCTTATTTTAGTAAATGCTTAAAGCGTTAGAAATGGTTTGGGTTCTAATTATGGTTTTACTATATTTGGAAAGTGAAAACAATACTTTTATATAGAATATTATTATTTCCTAAGAGACCAGAAACCTAACTCCCTCCAGAGCAGAACAAATCTATCGTTAATTTAAACGTGTTGTTTTCTTGCTGGACATGAATTTGTGAGTAAGTCTGAAGGAAACGTCTTTAACCTTTCTCTCTGGAATAAACTCTTATAGATCCTTAGTCGCCTGAATAACTGAAATAACAGTTGGACGTCAAAGCTGCAGTAACGCTGTGGAAAGAAAGCAGAATCTGAAGTGTAGTTTGTTTTTTAGTACGTCTCCCACCAACCTGCAGCTAACACGGCCTGAAAAACTACGAGTTAGTGTTTGTTAATCACGTTCTAAAAGTAGATGAAAGACGAGGGAGTCAGTCACAATTAACCAGAATTAAGAACTTTAATTCCTGCAGCCGGGACTAAAACACGTTGATGATGCAACTGGACCTGAATCTGTCTTCAGTGAACAGGTGTAACACGTGGAGTAAATAATTCAGGAGGTGATCGTTAATTCTGACACCGTGCATGAAAAGAGGTGTTTGTTTAGGCCCGAGGGTCGGAGCTATGAGTGTGTGTGTGTATGCATGGGTGTGTGTGTGTGTGAATGCGTGTGTGTTTGTGTGTTTTGGCAGCAGAAGCAGTTTTACAAAAGAGCAGTTGCCTCGAAGCAACGTGTGCACACAGCTCCCATCACTTCCAGCCCTCCACGCTGCCTCGCTGTGGATCCACTCTGCAGAATCACCGGGATGAGTGGGCGCTGTGTGTGTGTGTGTGTGTGTGTGTATCACTGCTGTGAGTGGGCGCTGGAACCAAACAGAGGATGTCGAGTGGGAGTGAAGAACCATTGAGGTGCACGTGATTTAAACTGTGTGTTCTGTTGTGAATATCTGCAGAGATTTAAATGGATCAATAATCTGATCACTGGTGGAAACACAACCTTTATTTAAATCATCCTCTCTTAATTCTTAATTTTCTGTCAATAAATTAATTAATGAATCAGTTTATATTGTAATAATCTGTCACGTTAAATTAAAAGCAGCTAATCTTCACAGTTAGCTGGTCGGGTTTGTTAATTAACCGCCGCTTAACACGGTTACCACCACACCTCTACACCTCTACACCTCATCCATCAGTGGTTTTTATTTCTTTATTATTAGAGGATAGGTCCTGGTCCTGGTCCTGGTCCTGGTCCTGGTCCTGGTCCTGGTTCTTATCTGCTCCAGACTCATCTGATCTCTCAGCGTTTTGGATCCGTCTGTTTCTGCAGCTCTGATCCTAACATGAACGACTCGTCTCTCCTTCTTCTTCTCTCCTCAGTGTGTTGTTTCGTGGTCCACAAACGCTGCCATGAGTTCGTCACGTTCCAGTGTCCCGGCGCTGATAAAGGACCGGACTCGGATGTGAGTACGAGATAAACAAACTCCTCTAACCCGAGACAGAAGCAGACAGATGACGGAGTTACGCTTCATCGGCCACCATCTTTATCTCTCTTCCTGTCCTGACCGTTATTTTGTAACACGACAAACCCACACAGGAAGTCCTCCTCTATTTATATTCATCAGATGATTCAAAGGTCCAGCGTCAGATAAAACTCCTCCCAGTTCATTGATGGGGGTCAAAGGTCAACAGGCATCCAACATCCTCTAATAACATCTAGTGCTGCTAAGTGCTGCTCTGATTCATATTCTTAACATGCTGATGTCTGTAGCTCGTCCTCTCTGAGAGTCCTCTCGTCATTTAAACTCCTTCACCTCCAGCGGCGTCTTCTCCGTTCGTTCACTGACTTTATTTTCTGACTTCCAGCTCGTTTCTAAAAACCTTCTTCATCATCTTTTTAAACAGTTTGAGGAGACGTGTTCATATTCCTGCAGACGTCATGAACTATTATCAGACTACTCACCACCGGACCAGAACCTGGCTCTATGATTATCTTGTAGTGTGAGCTGTTGACAGATCTGCAGACTCGTCCGTTAATGTGTTTGATGTTCAGGATTTTAAATGTGGATGATTTGACGTGGAGCAGCTGGAGGTGACATGTTAGCTCTCTAGGCTAACGCTAGCTGGCATGCAACTTAAACCGTTGTCTTCATGTTGAAGTCGTTGCTCTGCAGAACAAATCCCACGTCCCCTCGATTCTCTGAGAGAATATGATCAGTAACAAGCTCAGAGAACATTTCCCCACATCAGACTTCTGTTACATCAGTGAAGGTGATAAATAGTAGGACGGTAGAAGTGATAAATAAACTGTGGAGCCACATTTAAACCTGTTTAGGATAAATAAATCAACACTACTAATATAATAATATAATAATATAACAGCTGGTGTCTGTGTATAATTCTGTTTCTGTCCATTTGGGACGGAGGAACATTTAATGTGAACTAAGTGCAGAATATTCTTCATCATCTTCCTCTCCCTCTGCTGTGATTGATGCATTAGCGCCACCTACTGGACACTACAGTAGTGTGCATCTTATTCTCCGTCCTGTTATTTCCCTTTGAGGTGATGTGATGTGGTGCGTTCACTGCTCTCTGATCTGTCAGGATAATCTGGTTTACATCCTGTAGTGTGTGCAGGTCTGAGATTAGAGAAGAACATCTGTAAAGATGTTAAAGCTCATGTCGATCTCCTGGTCGTTCATCTGTAAAGATTTGTAGAAGCAGCAGCAGTGGTTGCTCAACAAGTTGCTCTGAACGAGGCTCTTTTTATCTTCTTCTTCTTCCTCTCATGTGATCCTCTATTATCTCCTCTTCTATATTTGGCCTCCACGTATCTCTCTCTCTCTCCTCATTGTCTACCTGATGCTGTTCTGTACATCCTCCATTTAAATGCCACTCCTCCCAGGGGTCCCCCCCCCCCCCCCCCCCACTGTTAATTACGGGGCCTCACCTCCCCCACAGTGTCATCTCCTTAATGAGTTCACGGCCTTACGACCTCCTCTCCTCCTCAGGAACCAGGAGCTGCTTTAAATATAGGAGACGTCATCTGGATTCATCTCTCAGCTTAAAATATCAACCGTACATTTTCTATTTGACTCTGAAGGTTCAACATTTAAAAAGTCTTTCATTTATATCTTTAATTTATAAATAAATTTATATCTTTAATTTATATCTTTAATTTATAAATAAATTTATATCTTTAATTTCAGTCTGATTAAATATTATTAGTTGTATAAAACTAACTGAGCGTAGATTTATAACTGATAACGTTGAGCTGGAGATGAAGACCTATCATCTTCCTCTGACCTCATCTCATCTCTCTCATAGTTCTTACATCTCATCCCTCTCATCTCTCTCATCTCTATCATCTCTCTCATCTCTCTCATAGTTTTCATCTCTCTCATCTCTCTCATAGTTTTCATCTCTCTCATAGTTTTCATCTCTCTCATCTCTCTCATAGTTTTCATCTCTCTCATAGTTCTCATCTCTCTCATCTCTCTCATCTCTACCATCTCTCTCATCTCTCTCATCTCTACCATCTCTACCATCTCTACCCTCTGACCTCCTGCCTCCCTGCGTCTCTCTCCACCAGCGACTTGTGTTTAAAAGAAGAATTCAATTATAGATGTGGGTTAATAGACCGAGTCCCTGAGGGAGCGGTCGAGGGATGAGAAGCTCTAATGAAACCTACATTTATGGGATGTATAGCGCTGCAGTGAGTCTGGATGACAGGAGCTTACAGATACAGACAGACAGAGTTTATTTATTTACTGCTTTTCTTTAGATGAAACCAAATCAAAACACCAGTAAAGACGTGAAGAGAGATGATTACTAGGATTCATCTCAGAGAGTCTTTGACTCAGGGCCTCTTCTGATGAGTAAAGATGAAGAGTAAAGCTTTACAGAGCCAGAACAGAGCTACACGGCTACATCCAGATGTTTAACTCATATCCACTTTACTCTCGTCCTCCTTCTGTCAAACCTCTAGTAGCCTGACTTCACTCAGAGCAGACCAGTCAAAGTCATAGATCCACATTTAACAGAGAGAACAGACGCTGAGAGCAGCTCTGAAGCTAAAAGAACCTCAACCTGAACCTGAAGCTAACACATGGAACAGGCCTCCCCCCAGCCCCCCCTGGCACCGGCCTCCCCGACCCCAGCCTCCCTGGCCCCCTGGGCCCCAGGGTGGAACTGCCAAGTTTCCCAGAATGCATTTCACAGGTGTCATCAATTCCAGAGTCTGTATTTCAGGAAGTTGGATTTTCATTTATTTGGTATCAAGACCCCTCCTTCTTCTTCTTTTTCACCCTCCTCTCTTCTTCTCCTCCTCCTCCTCTTTTTTCTTCTGTGGTCAGATGTTTGTCTTCCTGGTGGTTCTTGACTGGTTCTTCTCTGAAGTCCAGACTGTTTGTTCTCAGTTTAAAACAGCAGCATATATGAAATGCATTCTGGGATACCTGGCTGCACCAAGTCCCTCCTCATCTGAGTATCTGGACCGTCCCGGGTCGGGTGGTCCTCAGAGGACTTCCTCTCCAGTCGTGGAGGTTTTTCATTTATTTTTCCACATGTGCTCGACGCTATCGTTAGCTTTGACTGACGGGCCGTCGTCAGCTGACGGATGAAAGCGGAGGAGGAAGGAGAAGTGATGTCTTTTCATCTTGATTGACTTTTTCCACGCCTCCGTCTTCCTGACTGATCTTTTTCATTTTGATTTAATCGTTACCGTCCATCACTGCAGCTCCAGGAACAAACACACTGAACCAGCAGAGACGCCCTGAGGACGTCCATGAAGACAGTATCATACATGAGGACCAACCAGTCAGCTGTCTCTGTCTTTATACTGTCATATTAAATCAGCGTCTCCTTCTAAAGACACGTTAGGATCAGACGACTCCAACCTGATCAATGACTCTGATCTGTTTCCATGGAGACGATATCTAACGATGTGATCAGATAGGTGTGTTTACGTCAGAGCATCAATCACTGGAGGACTTTACTGATGAAGAGGAGGGGAGCATCTCATTCTTCTTCTGTCTGAAGGTCAGGAGTTAGAGTGTACAGTAGATTGATGCCTGATCTAATTCTTCTTCTCCTTCTCCTCCTCCTCCTCCTCCAGGACCCGAGAGCAAAGCATAAGTTTAAGATCCACACCTACTCCAGCCCGACCTTCTGTGACCACTGTGGCTCTCTGCTCTACGGCCTCATCCACCAGGGCATGAGATGTGACCGTACGTCCTTTTATGATCGACCCTCTACAATATGTTCTCCTGATGATGATGATGATGATGATGATGATGATGATGTGCTTGTTGTTCCAGACTGTATGATGAACATCCACAAACGCTGCGTGGCCAACGTCCCCAGTCTGTGTGGGACCGACCACACCGAGAGGAGAGGACGCCTGGCCATCACCGCCGAGGTCAAGACCAACGTCCTGACTGTCACCAGTGAGTGGGACACACACCAACACACACACTAACACACACTCTACAGCCAGTCTACATCTACACGGTCACCTGTCGCCCTCTGCTGGTGGACTGGTGGAGGTGCAGGATGTTGGGTCTGGGAACATTTAAGATTTATTGGTCGATAGGAGCTGAGAGGAAGAGATGGAGGGATGAGAGAGGTAGAGATGGAGGAGAAGATCACAACCAGCTCATGTAAGAGAAACAGAGTTGATGTCAAACAGCAGTGACACATGATTACATGGAGAGGATAAAGTAGAGGACAGGAGCCCAGTGCATCATGGGAACCAGACTGAACCAGACTGGTTCCTCTGGATCCTGGAGACTCCACATCCTGTTCTACTTTATAAAACCACTCTACTGGGGTAATCTGGATGAGATGGAGCTCGGCCTGTTAGAGTTTAAACCCAGTTAGATCTGTCTGAGTGAAACATGGTGAGAGGGTGAATGATTCCCAGGAGAAACATTTAGTGAACGGCTCCTTGGAGCAGAATGAAGATGACGCTTCAGGTTGTTGACACCTGCACTGAGAGTGACTTCTGTTATTAATATTTAAGAGCATCATCTCCTCCTCTCTGATTGGACTCATTTTACCCGTAGCGTCATGTTTTCCCTCCAGGTGGCAGCAGAGGTTCACTCTGCTTTCTACAAACTGAAATAATTCACTTTAATTCAATAACTTCACATGAATACCTGATCATGATCTCATCATCTAATGAACTGAGTCACATCTAAAGTCTGATCACGGGCTGCACAGACCTGGTCTATATCTGTTTGTTCTTCTTCTTCTGGTTGAGACAAGGAAACTTTACTCTGGCTTCATCTGGATTATCTGGACTGTTGTCATGCTGCAGGAGATAATTAAAGTGAGCAGCAGGAGGAGGAGGAGGAGGAGGAGGAGGAGGAGGAGGAGCAGTACTCTGATTGGTCCACAGGGGTCAGTGTGGAGCCATTAACAGTTTCCTCCTGTTTGCAGTGAGATGAAGAAAAAGAACCAGGATGAAGGAGAGTCTGCTGTTCTTCAGCTCATTGGTCACAGAGGTCAGGGGTCATAGAGGTCAGGGGTCATAGAGGTCAGGGGTCATAGAGGTCAGGGGTCACAGGCAGGATGTGGAGGTGGACGACAGTCTGGCTCAAGGGCTCTGTGTTGATTGCTCCGTGATGATGGTTGCTGTGCTGGTTGCTGTAGTGCTGATTGCTCTGTGTTGCTGGTTGCTGTAGTACTGGTTGCTCTGTGTTGCTGGTTGCTGTAGTACTGGTTGCTCTGTGTTGCTGGTTGCTGTAGTGCTGGTTGCTCTGTGTTGCTGGTTGCTCTGTGACCCTCCTCCATCAGTAGTTGGAGAGACACTTTAACAGAAATCATCTAATGGTTATTATTATAATTAATACAGTTCTGTGTCTGTCCTCTCTGTGTCTGTCCTCTCTGTCTCTGTCCCCTCTGTCCTCTCTGTCTCTGTCCTCTCTGTCTCTGTCCTCTCTGTGTCTGTCCTCCAGTCAAAGAGGGCAGGAACCTCGTCCCCATGGACCCCAACGGTCTGTCGGACCCCTACGTCAAACTGAAACTGATTCCAGATCCACGCAGTGAGAGCAAACAGAAGACCAAGACCATCAAGTGTTCCCTGAACCCCACCTGGAACGAGACCTTTAAGTTGTAAGAACTGATCTGATCTGGTCTGATCTGATCCTGTCTCTGAGACGTTATCATGGCTGGAAGGAGGAGGCTGACTTATCCTCTCTCCTCTCCTCTCTCCTCTCCTCTCCTCTCCTCTCTCCTCTCCTCTCTGCAGCCACCTGAAGGAGTGTGACAAGGACCGTCGTCTGTCCGTGGAGGTCTGGGACTGGGACCTGACCAGCCGCAACGACTTCATGGGTTCACTGTCCTTCGGCATCTCAGAGCTCCAGAAACAAGGAGTGGATGGATGGTGAGAGGGAGGAGGGAGGGAGGGAGGGAGGGAGGAGGGAGGAATGGTTGAAGGGATTGAAGGAAGCAAGGAAGGAAGGAGTGATGAAGGAAAGATTGGAAGAGTGAAGGTGACCTTGTTCATTACTGCACCGTGGGAGAAATACTTTTTTCATTCCAGTTCTATCAGAAAGATCCCTCTGTATCTCCCCCAACCTCCCCCTATATCTCTCTCTATCTCTCCCCCTCTGTCCCTCTCTCCCTCTCTCCCCCTCTGTCTCTCTATCTCCCTCTCTCTCCCTCTCTCCCCCTCTCTCCCCTTCTATCTCTCTTCCTCTCCCCTTCTATCTCTCTCTATCTCTCTCTATCTCCGTCTGGTTGTGCTGACTCCGTCCTGTCAGTGTTTTTAATGAGATGCCAGTATTTGAAGCTGAGGAGGAGGATGGGGGGGGGGGGGGGGGGGGTAAGTAAAGAACCTGAGAACCTCAGGGAACATGTGTCTGATGGAGGGATGGAGGACAGAGAGGGAATCTGAATTTAATAAATGTTTAATAAAATAATTATGAAAGAAAGAACACAACTGTAACGATAAGTCAGGGTGTTTGACTGGGATCTGGTCTGACTCCAGATTAATCTGATCTGGTCTGACTCCAGATTGATCTGATCTGGTCTGACTCCAGATTGATCTGATCTGACTCCAGATTGATCTGATCTGGTCTGACTCCAGATTGATCTGATCTGGTCTGACCCCAGATTGATCTGGTCTGACTCCAGATTGTCTCTGCTCCAGGTTCAAGCTTCTTTCTCAGGAGGAAGGAGAATACTTCAACGTTCCTGTTGCTCCAGAGGGAGAGGAGGGCAACGAGGAGCTCAGGCAGAAATTTGAGGTGGGTGGTAGAGGAGGACCAGTCCTGTCTGAGCTGGGGCAGCTGGCTGCATCCTTCTTCTTCTTCTTCTTCCTCTGTTCTCTTCTTCTTCTACTGTCCGGTCTGGCTCGCTCCAGGTCCAGACGTCTGACTGTGATCTCACAAGCATCATTCACACATGTGGTCACGTCTTCCCTTTTTCTTTTTATTCCTTCTTTTCCTTCTGTCCATCATCCAGAGTTTAGAGACAAAGCTCAGATTAGAACTGAACCATGGAAGGAAGGAAGAGAGGAAGGAAGGAAGGAAGGAAGGAAGAGAGGGAGGAAGGAAGGAAGGAAGGAAGGAAGGAAGAAAGAAAGAAGCTTCCATCCTCAGAGTGATGTCTTTGCTGATCTGTTGTTTGTGTTTGAGGAGATGATCTCTGAGTTGATTCTAGTTCAGATTAGTTTCTAGTTCAGTTTAGTTCTCAGAGTCTTTTAAAGTCTCTCGTTACTAATAAACAGACATGACTGATCCATGTGATCATCTCTGGTCTAGTATCATCCAGGTCACTGTAGACCAGATCAGGATGTTCTCTCCTCTCCGTCACCTTCATCGTCCCTCTCTGTGTTTCTTTTCTTTATCTGTTTTTCTTTCCCCTCGTCTCCTCAAGGTCGCTCTAAGACTCAGTCTCTGGGGGGGGAGTCTGGGGGAGGGGGGGTCTGGGGGGGGGGGGGTCCTCTGTGGTAACATGAGCTGCATGTCTCCTCAAACTCAGACTGACTTCAGTTTGACTTTGACGGTTTTAGTCTCAGAGCAGCTAGAAGGTTCAGCTCTGACAGATGGAGACGATGAGTCAGGAACATATGGAGGGAATCCACACAACAAACAGAGGAGACCAGATCTGAGACCAGATCTGAGACCAGATCTGAGACCAGAGAGTCAAGGAGTCTCCTTCACATTAAAACCACATTACTGGGTCTCAGTCGTGGTCCTGGTCCGTCTCTGATGCTGATATTAAAACTCTACTAGGCCTGTGTTTATGGATGACTCTCTAAAGCTCTCTCCTTCTCCTCCTCCTCCTCCTCCTCCTCTTCCTCCTCCTCCTCCATGCAGAGAGCCAAGATCGGTCCAGGAAAGAACGCGGAGGGGAAGTCGGCCAACGCCGCGTCCCGATTCGACTCCAACGGGAACCAGGACCGCATGAAGCTGTCGGACTTCAACTTCCTGATGGTGCTGGGGAAGGGCAGCTTTGGAAAGGTGAGGGTCAACGGGACGGGTCTGGGTCAGCTGATCAGGTGATCAGGTGGTCAGGTGATCAGGTGATCAGGTGATCAGGTGGGTCTGTCACGGTGAAGGATTCATGTACAAAAACACTACAGAGCTGAGAGAGAGGGATGGAGGGAGGAGGTGATGAGGAGGGAGGAGGAGGGAGGAGGGAGGAGGAGAGAGACGTGAGGCGATGGTGACATGAATGAACGGAGAGAGAGAAGGGGGGGGTTAAAAAAAACCTCAGAGTGAATGAAAGGAGGGAGGGAGACCTGGGAGAGAGAGAGAGAGAGAGAGAGAGACGTGAATGAAAATCAGGACGAGGGACAGAGAGACAGAGAGAGAGAGAGAGAGAGACTATTGTCTGTGTGTCAGACCTGTGTGCTGCTGGATGCCTGTTTCCATGGCAACAGGCGTTTAAAGCTGCACCGATGGAGAATCTGAGGCTGGAAGAATACCCAGCACACACACACACACACACACACACACACACACACACACACACACAGAGGAGGTCATGTGACGTGTGTGTCGTGTTCCTGAGTGTGTGTGGGAGGATGCTGCCTCTGAGAACATCTGCATCAGAATGCTAACGCTAACGCTAACGTAACACACACACACACACACGCACACACACACACGCACACACACACACACACACACACACACACACACACACACACTGGGTGCGTTTCATTTCTTTAACTCCAGGATGTGAACACTGAGTCACAGTCGTCGTAGCAACATGGACACCAACAGTTTTGATGTGTTTCCATGGAGACCAGTTGTTCCTCCACTAATCAGATCAGACTGATGGAGAAGAGAAGAGAAGAAGAGCTCCTTCTCCTTCTTTCTTCATCTCCTGCCTTTTGTCTTCTCCTTCTCCTTACCCTTATCCTTATCCTTATTCTTCTTCTTCTTCTTCTTCTTCTTCATCCTCTCCCCCCCTTCCTTCTTCTTCTACTGTTCTATTTCCAGTAGATGTGATGCTCCTCTCCTCTTCATCAGTAAACTTCTCCATTGATTGATGTCCTGACATAAACTCATGTATCTGATCACATTGTTTGATCTTGTTTCCATGGAAACAGTCATTCTGTCCAGTTAACGACTGACAGTGTAAACCTTCCTCTTCTTCCTCTTCTTCCTCCTCTTCCTCTTCTTCCTCCTCTTCCTCTTCTTCCTCTTCTTCCTCCTCTTCTTCTTCTGTCTGTACTAAATGAACTTGAGGTCATTTAACTTCCTAGAGTCACTCTGCTGCTGTATGAGCTCTCTTTCTCTCCCTCTCTCCCCCTGTCTCCCCCTCTCTCCCCCTCTCTCCGTCCATCTGCCGTCCCCGTGGACCCATGGACCCAGTAACCTCTCTCTACATTATCATAGCTGAATATTTATAACAGCAGCGCAGCAGAGACTCACCTCCTGATCTCACAGAGAACATCCTGGTCACAACAAAGATCTGATCACACTGATCCTCTCTCCATCCGTCTACAGACCATAATAATAAGACGTCCTCCACCCTCAGTCAGGACAGGAGCAGGAGCAGGAGGCCGAGGCAGAGGAGGTGGAGGTGGAGGTCCAGTTCTTTTATTAGAGTTTGAGGAAGATGTTGACATGTCCTACATGAAGTTAGCAGCTCGTTAGCTTGCTAACTGTTAGCCTCGGTGGCTTCTAGATGCTAACAGTAGCCTAGCGTAGAGGGCTATCTACCTGTTAGCTTGCTAACTGTTAGCCTCGGTGGCTTCTAGATGCTAACAGTAGCCTAGCGTAGAGGGCTATCTACCTGTTAGCTTGCTAACTGTTAGCCTTGGTGGCTTCTAGATGCTAACAGTAGCCTAGCGTAGAGGGCTATCTACCTGTGCTCTGTGGTTACTAAAGACGAGGAGGAAGAGGAGGAGGAAGAGGAGGAGGAGGAGAGATGAAACTAAACAGAAACCTTTGGTCTGAAGCGTAGCAGCATGTAGCTCAAAGTCCTTCAGCCGAGGTCAGAGGTCAAACTGGACGTCTCCTCCTCTTCTTTCATCGGCCTCTCTTCTTTATTTTAATCCCTCCCTCTCTTCACCTCCCTTTATCTCCCCCCCGCCTCCCCCACCTCCCAAACTGAGAACAGAAAGTTACACTAATCCTTTCATCCTTTGTCTCTTCTCAAAGTCTCTGTGTCCTCGCTGGAGTTCATGAGGGACGAAGACAAGGAGGCAAAACACTGCTCCTCCTCCTCCTCCTCCTCCTCCTCCTCCTTCATCCCCTCTTCCTCCTCTTCCTCCTTCATCCCCTCTTCTTCTTCTTCTCTTGGAGTTTTGATGTGAATCAAATGATTTTATTTTGGTCTCCATGGAGACGGCCCCTCTCTGATCAGGTTGGAGACGTATTGATTCTTGATTTATTTGGCCGAGCTTCTGTCAGGAGAAAGAAAGCGTCAGTTCTGTGGCCAAAGCTTTTTGTTTTTATTTTTTCTGCTCAATGTCGGACGATACAAGGCTCTACATTTTATAAATCATGCCCCTAACCATCCTAACGTCTCCCTCTCCTCCTCCTCCTCTTCCTCCTCCTCCTCCTCCTCCTCCTCCTCCTGCAGGTGATGCTGGCGGAGCGTAAAGGGACCGAGGATCTGTACGCCATCAAGATCCTGAAGAAGGACGTGGTGATCCAGGACGATGACGTGGAGTGCACCATGGTGGAGAAGAGGGTGCTGGCGTTGGCCGGGAAGCCCCCGTTCTTAACTCAGCTGCACTCCACCTTCCAGAGCATGGTGGGTGGTCCAACACGTCCCCCAGGTTTAATACATGAGGACGTTAAAGCCTCTAGAGGGCGTTAGAGGAACTGCAGGTCGTACTCCTTCCACCTCCTTCCTCCTTCCTCCTCCATCTACAGCCAGCTCATCGTTTTAGGTCATTTCAGTCAGAGATAACCGTCGCTGCATCCCAGTCTCCTCACAGAGCTGCATCCCGCTGCATCCCGCT
This sequence comes from Chelon labrosus, assembly GCF_963514085.1. Taxonomy (NCBI): domain Eukaryota; kingdom Metazoa; phylum Chordata; class Actinopteri; order Mugiliformes; family Mugilidae; genus Chelon; species Chelon labrosus. The sequence continues at coordinate 23,984,890 of NC_140354.1, forward strand.
GCATCCCGCCGTGGTCTGAACCTCGCCTGCTGTCTGCATTCGCTTTAGATTCTGACGTATAATCCACTTTACACCAAAGCCTAAATATAGCCCTCTGCCTCCAGACTTAACATCTTAACAGTGGTTTACGTTCACATGGACGCAAACATCTGCAGCGTTTCCACTGATCAGAGTCTCAGTCTCAGTCTCAGTCTGCGGTTAAAGACACGACTACATCCCTAACCTTTAAAGTTTAACCCTCAGCGTTAGGATTCCACCTTAACTCTGCTCAGGTTTAAAGCTTTTACATGAAACGCAGTGTGCAGCAGATTATAAGAGTCGTGTATGAATACTGTACGTGATGTGTTGAGGAGGTAGAACTAAGACAAATACAGAAAAAACTAAAGCTAGACAAGAACTCAGGACCCAAGGAAACATCAACAGGGTCAATGACAAAGAAAAGACTGGATGTATATCAACCAATCAGAGGAGAGAAAACACAGGAAGTAAAGTAAGAAAAACATTCAGAACAGAACCAGCAAACACAAACTGAGGTAAAAGCCAATCTCCTGACGGTATCAGTTCTCCACGGTCCCTCCACATCTCCTCTCATCCTCAGTTTTATTGGCAATCTCTGCAGATAATGGAGGAGACTGATGCCTCTCTCTGTTTCTTTCTTTTTAATCCATCCATTCTCGCTCCCTCCTTCTTCCATTTGACCCTGAACTCTTTAACGTTTGCTCTTATCTTCTACTCCCCCTCCCTCCCCCTCCCTCCCTCAGGACCGTTTGTATTTTGTCATGGAGTACATCAACGGTGGAGACCTCATGTATCAGATCCAGCAGGTCGGCAAGTTCAAGGAGCCTCATGCTGTGTGAGTATTAGACAGATTATATTACAGCGTTTTAATCCAGGCTTTAATCTGAGGGAAGGAGCCTCAGATTATTTTACATCTTGTTTTGAAGGAGAGGTTTTGCAGTGATGAGCTCCAGATGTTTCATCCAGCTCTTCTCTGTTCATCATGAATCCATACTGAATGGAACCAGATTCAGGTTCTAGGATCCAGTCTGTTTCAGACCTTTCAACATGTTCCCTCTCAGTTTATTTGTCATTCTGGTCACAGATGAACATCCTCCTCCTCCTCCTCCTCCTCCTCCTCCTCCTCCTCCTCACCGTCTCCAAACAGACTCCAGATAGAAACATGGTTCAGACCTCTGCTGTTGATCTTATCAGCTGCTCTCCGGCCAGGAATAGACAGCTCTGACCTTTACGCTGACACAAACACAAACACACAAATTACCCCCGTGTCTTGTTGTTTCTCATCCGTCCTCTCGTCCTCTCGTCCTCTCGTCCTCTCGTCCTCTTTCTCCCTAAACGCTGCTGTTGATTCTGATTATTTTTTTGTTTTGTTCTGTGTAGATTCTACGCCGCGGAGATCGCCATCGGCCTGTTCTTCCTCCATCTAAAGGGCATCATCTACAGGTAACAGGCCCAGAGCTAACAGCGCTAGCACACCAGCTAACACATTTAATAATAATGAGTCTGAAAGAGAAAAACACCTGAAAGCCTTCAGGACAGGACTAACAGCTGGAGCAGGACGTTGATCAACATGGAAGGTTATTATGATAATATGTAGTCTGGAGGGAAGGGTGTGTTTACAAACAAGAGAATCAATAACAAAAACAAAACCTTAAAATAAATCAATAAAAAGAAGGAAGAAGACGTAAACAACAAGGAATCATTGATGATCTGGTTTATAGGCTTAACAGTAGAATAATATATATATATATATGTGTAATTATAATAGTAGAATAATATATATATATATGTGTAATTATAATAGTAGAATAATAGCTGATTAATAGTTATTAATAGTACTGATGTATATACATGTAAACCATTAAAATACTAAATAAATAAACTGTTATTTTTGTATTTTGCTCAGTTATAATAAAAAATAACTGTGTTTGAAGAGAGAAGAAAATAAATAAAAAAATAGAAAAATGACTAATAATGATAACAACACAGGGTTCAGTCACAGATAGCAGAGACGCTGGCTTCCTAAATGTCTATGACTCATCCTGCACTCGGGGGCGTGTTCTAATTTGTGCGTTAGCCTGCAGCGAATGATAAACATGATAAACATAAAATGGAAGGTGGCCCACACATGACTGGGTCCAGCACCAGTCAGAGCTAACAGTAGGTGGCGCTGGCGTCTTGAACGCTGCAGCTTCTCCACCAAAGAAGATGTTTGCTTCAGATGGAACCACAAATGAATATTTCTTGACAGATAACAGGAGGAAGTGTTTCTGTTGGACATGAAATAAACATCAGAGCGACACCGACGCCCAACGACAGCAGCTAGTCTGTCTAATAACTAATAACTGCATAAAAAGCTTCAAACACTCTGGTCTCCCTCCGTTTGCTCCGTTTGCTCCGTTTGCTCAGGCCTGTGGAGACTGAGAAGATGCTGCTTCATTTATTTATTTAAGGTCTCACCTTCTTCCTGCTCCAGGGACCTGAAGCTGGACAACGTCATGCTGGACTGTGAGGGCCACATCAAGATCGCAGACTTTGGGATGTGTAAAGAGAACATGCTGGACGGGGTCACCACCAAGACCTTCTGTGGGACGCCAGACTACATCGCTCCAGAGGTAGACCACCGTTCTCTCTCTCTCTCTCTCTCTCTCTGTTCTTGTTGTTGTCCCGTCTCAGTGACTGAAGCGCGTCCTGTTTCAGATCATCGCCTACCAGCCCTACGGGAAGTCGGTGGACTGGTGGGCCTTTGGAGTTCTGCTCTACGAGATGCTGGCTGGACAGGTCTGTCCCCTTCTCATTATTAAGAATAGACGGGACAATGCTTGTCTCATTTATGGTGGACGGTGACAAAGACAGGACTTTAGATTCTTCCTCTACTGGTTTAATTTAAACCCCTCTTCCTCCTCTTCCTCCTCTTCCTCCTCTTCTCCAGCCTCCGTTCGACGGCGAGGATGAGGACGAGTTATTTCAGTCCATCATGGAGCATCACGTCTCGTATCCCAAGTCCATGTCCAAGGAGGCTGTCGCCATCTGTAAAGGGGTGAGTCCTGCACAGTCCTGCTCTCTCTCTCTCTGCTCCTTCTTCCTCTTCTTCCTCTTCTTGTTCTTCTTGTTCTTGTTCTTCTTCTTGTTTTTGTTATTCTTCTTTACCTTCTTTTTCTTCTTCTTCTTCTACTACTTCTTGTTTTGGTTGTTCTTCTCCTTCCTCTCCTTGTCCTTCATCTTCCTGTTCTTTCTTCTCCCTCTTCTTCTCCTTCTTCTTCTTCTTCTTCTTCTGTTTTAGTGGCGGTTGGCTAGCGTCAAAGCTAAGTAGGTCCTCTCTATCAACCCTCTGTCTCATCTCCTAACTCCATGCTTCACTGACCACAACACACACACACACACACACACACACACTCTCTCAGGCTGTGTTATGTATTAGTGATGATTACTGGGTCGTAGTTTTACAACAGCCGATCTTCAGTGAAGTATGAGAACTCGCTGTGTCCACCCCCACAGCTCCCACAGCTCCCAGCCCCCCCAGCCAGCAGCACCAGGGTTAACTCAGTGTGTGTGTGTGTGTGTGTGTGTGTGTGTGACATCCTTTTTAAACGCTACAAGATTTTTCCATTTTGAAAAGAAAAGAAAGAAGCAGAAGCAGAGAGCCTCTCCCCCCTCTACGTTTCAGCTCTTTGCAGTGAAGCTGAAAACAGGCGACACTCATGTATACACTCCCTGGCCACTTCATTAGGTACACCGGTCAATGCATTCTAATGTCCTGCAGTAGATCTGATCCAGGGACAGTCTCTGTTCTAGACGGACACGTTTTTAATTTATCAGTTTTCTCTTTTACTGAACCAATAACAAAAAAAAAGTAATTCTCATCCAATGTCAGCCCTGCAGGTTTCTGAAGTTTAAAACCAGAAGGCATCCACTGCAGCACATGATGCAGAACATCATGCATTCATCATGTTCCCACTGCAGCACATGTTTAAAGATAAAGATGTTCGTCTTCTGTTCACATCTGCTGGGATTAGATTTAGATTAACATCTCCTGCAGCACAGGTGTTGGTTTTAAAGGGTTTAAAGGGTTTAAAGGGTTTAAAGGATTTAAAGGTCCGTCGCTGTGTTTCAGAGTCACGTTCAGGTAGAAACAACAGGAGAGCAGCAGAGTGTTTGTTGCAGCGTGAGGTCGACCGACCCCTGGAAAATGTTGTTCTAGTTGTAAAGTAATGAGGTGTGACGGCTGCTCCTGAGGGAGCTCACGGCCCACGTCACGGCCTCCGTGGTGTTCTCAAGGTTCTAAACGGTCCTTCTGGTCGGTACGGAGGAGGAAGAGGAGGAAGAGGAGGAGGAGGAACAAACAACAGCTCAGACCTCCTGCTGAGAGCTGGACCTCAGGGAGCAGATGAGGGAGACGAGAGAAGACGGGATGGATGGATGGATGGAAAGAGGAGGAAATAAATAAAAGCAGTAATAAATATGAGCCCTGTGATAGACTGGAGACCTGTCCAGGGTGGACCCCCCCTCTAGACCAATCACAGCTGGGATAGACTGGAGACCTGTCCAGGGGGGACCCCCCCTCTAGACCAATCACAGCTGGGATAGGCTCCAGACCCCCATGACCCTTCACAGGACTAGAGGTTACAAAAGATGAATGAATGAATGAATGAATGAATGAATGAGTAATAAATACGTCCATGTTCAGATGAGCTCCTGGGTTCAGTTTAGTCTTTAGGACGTCCTGACTGGCTCCAGAGGTTTCTCTTCTTTCATGTGTCTTTACTTTTGTCCTCAGACGTTTTAAATCCTGACGCTGCTCTCAGGGTTGGAGCTTCTGTCCTGATCTGGACTCAGATTTATCACCAGAGGTTGAAGGAAAAGGTTGTGACTAAATAAAAATGGATGCAGAGATTTTCTGAATGGATGTGAGAGCTTTTAAATCAGCTCTGCCTCATCCATCCTCACTGAGCTGCAGGAATCCAGACGTTTAGATCAGGATGGACATAGAACAGACAGGTGGATGTATTGAGGAGGGACAGAGTGAAGGTCTCCAGACTGATCGTCTCTCTTGTCTCTGTCCGTCCAGCTGATGACGAAGCATCCGGCCAAGAGACTGGGCTGTGGTCCAGAGGGCGAGAGAGACATCAGGGATCACAGCTTCTTCCGCTACATGGACTGGGAGAAGCTGGAGAACAAGGAGGTGCAGCCGCCGTTCAAACCCAGAGCTGTAAGTGAGACCCCACACACACAAGGTCCTCCCCCCCCAGAGGAGGCGCCAGGAGTTAGAGTCCTGGTTAAACCTCTGAGCACGACCGGGAGGACGTCTTTACCTGAACACCGTCTGCACAGAAGGAGTTTTAAGAGGAGGGTTAAAGATCTGCAGGCTGCTAGCGGGGGTTAGATGGGGGGGGGGGGGGGTAGAGCTGAAACTCCTTCTGTGCAGACGACACGCTGTCGCCTCCTGTACCTCCTGTACCTCCTGTACCTCCTGTACCTCCTGTACCTCCTGTACCTCCTCCGACTCCTTCGACTCCTGTCTCTGTTTTCTGAACTCATCTTTTCACTCTGTGATGTCTGTCTGAACGACCTGGAACCACCGGCACAGGTAAGTGAGGAAGAGGAGATGATGATGATGGTGATGATGATGGTGGTGATGATGATGATGGTGATGATGATGGTGGTGATGATGGTGATGGTGATGATGGTGATGATGATGGTGATGATGATGATGGTGATGATGATGGTGGTGATGATGGTGATGGTGATGATGGTGATGATGATGGTGATGATGATGATGAAGGATGTGTTGTGGTGAGACTTTGGTGCAGAAGCTGAACGGGTTCAGAGTTTAGATGAATCAGTTCCAACGCTGACCTGAGATGACTATTTATTTTATTTTATTTTATTTTATTTTATTTTATTTTATTTTATTTTATTTATTTATTTATTTATTTTCTTATTTTATTTAATTAATTTTTTTATTTTATTTTATTTATTTATTTATTTATTTTCTTATTTTATTTAATTAATTTTCTTATTTTATTTTATTTATGTATTTATTTATTTTCTTATCTTATTTTGTTTTATTTATGTATTTATTTATTTTCTTATTTTATTTTATTTTATTTATGTATTTATTTATTTTATTTTATTTTATTATTTTATTTTATTTATTTTTTTATTTTACTTTTAATTTTCTGGACCATAGTCTGATGTCCGCTGTTATTTTTTAAGGCAGCGTTCTCAGGCTGCAGGCCTTTAGAGGCCGTGATACTGCCGCGTGTTCACGTCCACTTCCTGTCTGATAGAGGTCAACGCTCCTACGTTAGAGAGTTCTGGATGCAGCTAGAGAAGAAGGAGAAGAAGGAGAACACACACATCTGGTTCTGCAGCGTTAGTTTTATCTTGGTGCTGAGGAGAACATGAAGATCTAGATCTGAGGTTTAGAGATGGAGATCTGACTGTGGAGAATGGTTGATGGTTTGTGAGCTGAAGAAGAAGAAGAAGAAGAAGAAGAAGAAGAAGAAGTGAAGGATTCACTGAGAACAGATGAGAAACCTTCATGCTTCCACTTTCATTCATTCATCTGTCCTTTCAGAGATCTACGGTCTCACTGTTCCTCCATCCATCATCATCCATCCATCATTCATCCATCATCCATCTATCCATTCATCCATCTATCCATCCATCTATCCATCCATCCATCCTCCATCCATCATCCATCATCTACATTTTCTTTGTCCTCTCTGTGTTCTCTTCTCTTTTCTCATCTCTTTATTATCTGCATGTTCAGGAGCTCTCTCTCAAACCTTCGGTGCACTACAGACCAACATCATTTATTCCTTTGACCAAAATCAAACCCAATGAGGGTCCTGGTTCTACCTGGTTCTACCTGGTTCTACCTGGTTCGACCTGGTTCTGCTTGGTTCTACCTGGTTCTACCTGGTTCTACCTGGTTCTGCCTGGTTCTACCTGGTTCTGCCTGGTTCTGCTCCTCTAAACAGATCCTAACTAACCGTAGGTGAATTAGCCTCAGATTCAGTTTGACCCTGGTCTAATTTTTTATTTTTTTCCCACATATTTCCCCAAACTCTAACCGGTCCGGGTTAATTTCATTTATTCCCAGAGTCGTGTGGATTTAATGAGTTTGTAGTTTTCCTCTGGGTGATGTTGTCAGAGGACGCTGGATCCTTGTTGTGTTAATTAAAGCTCGGTGCAGAGAAACATCTGAGCGTCCCTGCCAGGCGTCCCTGCCAGGCGTCCTGCTGACGGCAACTTAATCACTTTGTTTTATGCTCATCTCAGAGGTAGAGGAATAAGGAACATCTTTATCTGCCCCCCCCCCCCCCCCCCCCCCCCAGCTCTGAACCAGGACCACGTAGCTTCAGTTCCTGGGACAGTTCTGGTGTAAATGTTCTCTCTGGCTGTAGTGCACCTCCAGGACCTCTGAGACTTCTCTGATCTGTTTAAAATATTAGAAGAAGGCCGGTGCAGTGGGGGGGGTGGGGGGGGGCTTCATTTCATCACCTCCAAAGAAATGAAATGGAACGCCCCCCCCCCCCCCTCGATCTCTGAGCCTTGCTCTGATATTTGGTTTGAACCACGTTCAGGTGACGTCACCTCTCACCAAGTTTTATTTTAACCTCAATCCATCCATCCCCCCCTCTCCCCTGCCTCACCCCTCCCTCCTGTACTCCACCCCCCCCCCCCCCCCCCCCCCCCCCTCTAACAGTGCGGACGTGATGCTGAGAACTTTGACCGCTTTTTCACGCGCCACCCTCCGGTGCTGACGCCCCCCGATGAGGAAGTGATTCAGAACCTGGACCAGGACGAGTTCCAGGGGTTCTCCTTTATCAACCCGGAGTTCCCAGGAACTATTGCTGCCAGCGAGCAGGCTTGATCTCAGCCCACCACCCACCCACCCACCACACACTCAGCCCCCGACCTCTAGTATCACCCCCCCCCCAACACACACACACACACACACTTCAACATGAATCCTTCAGACTTGTTGTTCACTCTGCTGCAGCTACGACCACAAACCTGACGACACGTTTTAACTACTAGAGCTGCAACAACCTGATGACTCACCTCTAGATAACTTGATGTTTCACCTGATGACAGAGTTCAGACTCATCCTGACATTAATCCTCATCAATAGAGCTGAGTCTGGTTTAATTATTCATCAGCTAACGGTTGCTAACACTTAGCACTGAGAGCAGAACGTTACTAGAAGTCTACCTGCTTTAGTTTTACAGGTTTAATTAGTTTAATAAGCACAAAACTCAGCTTGAAACTAAAAGTCCAACAGATCAGTATATACAGGGTCCTAACTCCACACAGGAAGGAACCAGTCAGCTGATGGATTAGAACCCAGAACCTTCTGGATGTGAAGCGTCAGTGCGTTTGTGTTTTCAGCAGCGCTGCAGATAGATCCTCCATCTTTATGGACGAACATAAAAACAGACATCGATTACGCCGACGTTGTTGCAGCCCTAGCTCTAACTGACCTTTGACCTCTGACCTCTGACCTTTGTCTGACCAGTAGAAACCATCTGAGCTCTAACTCTCTACGTCTTTCTGGATCTGGATTGTTTTTCTCTCTCGTTGTTGTTGCAGCGTGAACTCAGAGTCTGAGATAAATCACAGGTTCAGCCTCAACAAGGAACATCAACACATGAATCTATTAAACACATGAATCTATTAAACACATGAATCTATTAAACACATGAATCTATTAAACACATGAATCTATTAAACACATGAACACATGAATGCCGGCCCTGCGCCCCCAGACACAGCCTCAGTTCCATGTTCTGACATTTATTTGGGTGGAAACTGTGATTTCATTTTCCTTTTCCTGATTCCTCGGCTCCCTTTGGTTCGGCCCGTCAGTTCAGTGCATTTATAACCAGTGTATAATAATAATAATAATAATAATAATAATAATACTAGTGTCCGTATGTTTCTCCTTATCTTAGCTACAACTGGAATGCTTGACGTTTAATGCATGAATTTCTGTATCAAGAAGAAGAAGCCCTGGACCTTCTGTCCCGGCAGCGTTTCATCACCCAGTAACGACTCCGTTAGCGTCTTTGGGCCGGTGATGATGAACGCTGCTGGGACGCGTCCTGACTGAGGCTCAGTGACATGTTTCTTATACTCTGTTAGCTCGTATTTAAGCCATGGAAGCGACTAGCGGCTAGTTCCTCTGTGTTTTACTGAAGCATGACTCCGTGTGTTTACAGCGTGTGTGTGTTTTATATATGTGTGTGTGAACGAGTGTGTGTTCGTGTCCACGCCGTCCCACTTCACTTCCTGCAGGCAGCTCTGCAGAGGAAGCAGGAAGTAGAAGCAGAGGAGGTGGACAGACGAGTGTTTTCCTGCAGCGATGCGTTGATGCAACGAGGTCGGTCCGGGACAGACGCAACAATTAGTCCTGAACCTCGAGTTTGAATCGATTTAAACCTCAAACAGCGACGACTAAAAGGTTCTCTGGTAAAAACAGGAACAGACCCAAATGTGTTTTCTTGGGACGTAACATTTAAAGGCTCCACTCACTGTGATTGGTGTTTGAACAAGTCGCTAACGAGAGCTGCAGTAAACTGTGGCTAAAGGCTAAAGGCTAAAGCTAGGCCTCCTGAAGCAGGGGAGTGTGTGTGCGTGTGTGTGTGTGTGTGTGTGTTTGGTCTTTTGTTTTCCAGCGAGCAATAATCCTGCTGATCAGTCTCAGAGACCAGAGTCTTTAGTTTGTGCTTCGTTAACGTCCAGGAGTTCATCAGCGTCCATATCACAGGTCTTTAGTTTTACTGATGGTGCAGGACGTGACTGTTATTTCTAGGAATTAGCTTTTAATCATGTGAAGGGATTAATTACTGGAACTAGTTTCTCATGTCTGATGTCGCTGCCGTTAGATTTGAAGGTTTATAGGAGACGCTTTAGTTTTTACTTTAGTTTGAATCTTGGAGGAAGTTTAACGTCTGAACCTCTGAGACATCGATGAGACGATGAGAGACGTGTTGGAGAACAGCTGGCAGTGACTAGAGGTTAATGATGGACGGATGTAGACGGACTGATCGCTCTAAAGGACGTGACGCAGGTTTTTCTATCTTAACGACCAAAGCAAACATTTCATCACATGAATATTTCACCAGAGACAAGAGGAGCGTTGTTTCCTCTCTGCAGGTCGTTGGCTCTCGTCTCTGTGGTGCGTTCGAGTGCAGCGTCGGTTTGTTTGAGTTCAGTCTTAAGATCAGATGAGCTGCAGCTGTGATGTTGGAGGGATTCAGGGCGACACGGCAGCTTTAGAGGAAGACAAATCAACTGATGCAAAGAAATAACCAGGTATCCTGTTACTGCATAAAATAATCAGCTCCTAGGAGACGTGTTCAGGTTGTCCTGTGGAGTCTTTGACATCGTCCAGTCTTTAACTTGGTTTCTTGTCGTGTGTCAGTATTTATTTCAGCCTGCAGCAACACATCCACACACATATATATATATAAATACAGAAACACATATATATATATATATTATCCCTGTGTCCAGTGTTGGTTTGTTTGCTGAAGGAGAAGCAACATGAACTCTGCATGTTTGACCTTTTTATTAGTTTCAGGGCGACTTCCTGCCGACGTCCAGCTACTGTTTTGTGCGCTGTCTGTGAAAATACACACACACGTATATAAATATATATAAATATAAATATAAAATATCTAAAGAAAAAAAAGCTTTTCACGATGCTTTCCATGTGCCAAGTTCTTTTGTTTTTTTGTTTTTCCAACAGAAACAGATTTAGCTGAAATAAAGAATCTAAACCTCGCTGCTTGTGTTCTGTTGTTGCTTCAGGAAACGTCGTCTCCTCCGTCGTTATCATTTAAAACGTTTCTCAGTGAAACACGCGAAGCACAGACTGAGGTGAGGAGGAGGAGAGATTAGACTGGAGGAGGAGGAGGAGGAGGAGGAGGAGGAAGAGGAGCAGATAGATATGAGGGAGGGAGGGAGGGAGGGCGGCGTGCAGCTATGACAGGCCGTTCATATTTCATGGCTGCCACTTATCATAAGAGCCGTTCCCTGACGGAGCACGAGTCTGATGACTTCAAGGAAATAACGAGCAGAACGCGGCCTACATGCCCACGGCCCCAAAGAGCCACGCCGCCGCTCCACGCCGCCGCTCCACGCCGCCGCTCCACGCCGCTGCTAGAGCTGCTGTCAACCAACGCACCATTAACTGTTAACAGGAACTAAATACTCCTCTAATCATGGGAATAAAAACCTCCTGGTGGATGAGGAGTAGAGGTTGTGGTGGTGGTAACCATGGTAACCTTTACTAATCATCATCAGGTGAGGGACAGAAACATGGAGGTAGAAAAACAAGATGAACCAAGATGGAATCAATGTGGACAGAGACGATGGAGACGTGGAGACATCTTGGACGTCTTCTAAGACTCTAGACATTCAGGACATGGAGGAGGACATGGAGGAGGAGGACATGGAGGAGGACATGGAGGAGGAGGACATGGAGGAGGACATGGAGGAGGAGACACTTCTTCTTTTCTTTCCAGTAGATTTGATGCTGCACAGTAGCAGGAACAACTTGGTCAATAAAGTTCTTCTCCTCTTCCTCCTCTTCCTTCTTCTCCTCTTCCTCCTCTTTCTTCTTCTCCTCTTCCTCCTCTTCCTTCTTCTCCTCTTCTTCCTCTTTCTTCTTCTCCTCTTCTTCCTCTTTCTTCTTCTCCTCTTCCTCCTCTTTCTTCTTCTCCTCTTCCTCCTTCTCTTCCACCTTGAATCAAATAACAACTGTTTTCTCTTTACTTCTTCTCTTTTTTGATATGTTAAAGGACCAAAAGTAAATTCAGATTCACGTCGAGGCCGTTATAAATCCACTCGGTTATTCTTTAGAACCAAAATGTCGTGACAGAACTGAGCAGTGGTGCCGCTACGGGTGGGAAATACCAGAACATAACAGACCGTGGTCGGATCGTCTTTGCTCTGGAGGAAGCAACACGTGTTTCCACATATTCACTTTTAAAATTAGATTGAAAGTGAACTGATTTTAAACGTTGAGGATCAAATCAGAGGAAACTAAACCCTAATTATTCAGTTTGACTTCAGCCTCTGAAGAGGAGCGAGCTGAACGTATGTAGAACATGTAGAGTAACGTCTGAACGCAGCCTGACTGGCTCTACAGCAGCTACACTGTTTAATGTGTTCTGAGCTAATTGATGGTGAAGCGTGGAGGCTGCAGAGACTCTGACGTTAGCGTGGCTGTAGTAGCCAGCGTTCACGCTCAGCCTCCACGCTGCTGCTGCTGCTGCTGCTGCTGCTGCTGCTGCTCGACTGTTTCTGATAATTAATTCCAAACGTTGCGGCCTCCAAATTAAAGCCAGCCGCAGCTTATCAGCCCAAAACAGGTCAGCGTTCCTCCTCTCCTCCTCACCTCCCCTTCTCCTCTGTGCCTCCCACTCCCTGACATCGGCTCGTCTCCCACTAATCCTCTCGTTACTGAAAAGAGATGGGATGAGAGAGAGAGAGAGAGGGAGGGAGAGAGAGAGGGAGGGAGGGAGGGAGGGAGGTGTAAAGAGACTAAAATGAAGACTCACAGTTTCTCCATTAAAGCTGCTGCCTCTGGAAGACGGTGGAAATAAATGTTTGCTCTGAGCGTCTAATCTGAGCATCTCCACCGACGGCCACTGATATTTATCTCAGCCCCGTCCTCCCCCCGTCCTCCCCCTGTCCTCCCCCGTCCTCCCCCGTCCTCTCCATGTCTCTGTGTCTCTGCCTCCAGCACTAACTGCTGCTGAAGCTGCTGAGATGGAACATTATGAGCTGGCCAACATGGCCGCCAGCTGTCAGTGTGTGTGTGTGTTAGTGTGTTAATGTGTGTGTGTCTTTAGTAGTGGTTTATATATTTTAGATCTACCTGAAACTAAACGATGATGTAGCATCAAAACTACTTCTTCTTCTTCTTCTGTTTAAACGTTGGTTGGCTGGTGTCACAGCTGACACAGTGTTGGGTCGTGTATTCTCCTCCTAGACCTTCAATGACCTCCAACCTCATTAAAACACGTCTTAATACGATGATTATGACTCCACTGCTATAGAAACCATCAACATCATCCAGATACACAATAAAACATGACGTAGCATCATAGACAGGTATCTCATATAGAGAGATGAGTGTCATTACTAAAGAAAGAAACTCACTTAGAACAATTCATAAAGTCTCCTCTCACTCTCTGCAGCCACCAGCGCCACATACGTCATATCCAGCAGAAGCATCAATGTCGACCCAATAAAATGACAGAAATATACATAACAGATGTAAATATAATTCATTTAACTCACCAGAACTTTAGAAACTATTCAGAGTTCTCCTCAGAGCCTGTCAACCAAGGGTAGCGCTCATAGTTGCTGACCTGGGTCAGGCTAGCTAGCTCCAGGGTTGGGCGGCCTTTCCTCACAATATCCAGCTTTTCCTTCAAAGTCCGCCGTGAAAATGTCTTTCTAAGAAGATCTGCAACCAAATGGGTAGCCTCTCCTCCTTCCTCCATGGTGGCTTCAACACATAGCTATCAGAACGTTAGCGTTGTGCAGCTAGCAACAGATGAACATGAACCGCTAGCTTAGCTTAAACAGAGCGGCTCTCTGACCGTCCAATCAGAGGACGCCGGTAAAACGCTGACGCTACCGTAGGCCACAGAGAAGGACTAAGAATACCAACTAGAAATGTGATTGGTTAAAGGAACAGCGTCATTACAATGTGTTTCAGGTTTAATTGTGAAGGCCCAGCAACATGATGATGAAATATGATTGGATAAAAGCTCTGATGCTAAGCTACACTGACAGAAGCACCACAGCTGAGAGACAGACAAGACAGAACATGAGTAGAATAATTAGCAGGTAAATCACATCTAAATGATGTTCATAACTTTTTTTCAAAATGAGAAAAGTAGAAAGTCCATCAAGGCGGCCATTTTGGAAACGGCTGCCTGCGCTAGTGAGAGGATGAATCCTGCAGGGGGCGGTGACGAGTACCAGATTATTTTAGTTCCTGCTCCGTGTGAAGAATCAGAATCTTCAGCTACAGAAGAAAATGGAGGATGAAGAAGAAGAAGAAGAAGATCATCATCATCACTGGTTCCTGATGAGGTTTCTATGGCGCCACCTGCTGGACAGGAGTAGAGCTACAGAGTGTTCTCCTACCTGATGTTATGACGGCGGTGGACGGGAGCTGGACGCCGGTCCTGATTGGACGGATGTGTGGAGGGAGGGAGCTGGTGTCAGATGAAGGTAGGAGATGAATCCTTTGGTTCCTGTTCCTCTCTGTCCTCCTCGCTGACGCTTCAGAACCAGAGAAGAGCTTCTCTTCCTCTCTCCTCCTCCTCCTCCTCCTCCTCCTCCTCTGTCCTTCCTCTGGCTTCAGATCTTTGTGTCGTTGCTTCTCGTTGCTCTGACCCTCGACCTCGTCGTCGGTTGATCAGCTGGTCCCTCTTCTCCAACGTCTCCTCTTGTGACCGCTGCGTCCTCCGTTCATGTGAATATCTGTGTGGTCATCTCTGGTTCTCTGCTTCTTCTTCTTTCTTCCTCTCTCTTTTTATTCACCTCTGAGTGATGTCATTTAAAGTCCACTGCTTCATCTGAATCTCCATGTGCTGCTCACTGACCAACCAGACGTCTAGACGTCCTTTAGACTGAGGTAGCTACTGAGATGAACAGAGGAACGTCTTCAGCTCCAGCTGTCTCATCTAATAACGGCTGTTTCTCTACTTTATGTTCTGGTTTTAAAACATTAATCACTTCCAGGGGTCATGATAACAGAACACACACGTATTAATGACGAGTCAGGGGAGGACGGTGGTCTGATCAGCAGTTTACCTGGAGGAGACTGATGCTCTGACTCTCCCCCCCCCCACCACCGGCTAGCATCCTCCATCTTTAGCATCCTCTTCGTCTTCTCTTCTCTTTCCTCTTCCTCACACAAACTGAAACGAGCGCTAACGAAGCTTCGCCCAGAGAAGCTCTCTGACGCTACGTCATGTCCACGTCAGGTGATTTAAGACGCCGTGGTCTCCTGCTGCCTCCGTCAGCTCACGTTCTGTCTCTAGTTCCATATCAGCAGGTTGAAGATGTTTCTTCCATCGTTTCAACAAATCATCACATGAAGTTTGAGACACGACATCAGAGTGAAACTCCAGGAAAGAAAAGGTTTCGTCTTCACGTCTTCTATCGTCCACAGTGGACAGTAGACACAGTTTATATATTATAAATAAATGGTCTACACATTTTAAAAGGTTCATCTTTTATTATAAATTCCTGACGATGCCTGAGGATGAGGTCGACTCACTTATCTCAAGCGTTAGCCACTTAGCTTAGCTTAGCTTATCTTAGCTTAGCATGAACACCTTCAACAATGATTTGACAAACACACAGAGAAACTAGAACAGAATCAAACGACTGAATGAGTCGAATAATTCATCGTCAGTTGTTTAACGGCGGCGCTTTCTCCTCCTCCTCCTCCACCTCCTCCTCCTCCTCCTCCCAATCATCAACCCTCCCTCCCTCCCTCCCTCCCCCACCATCACCCTCCCCCCTGCAGAAAAACCGGCGGGACACCTGCAACTTCGACAGGGAGTTCACCAAGATGCCGGTGGACTTGACGCCGACAGACAAGCTGGTCATCATGAACCTGGACCAGGACGAGTTCCTGGGCTTCTCCTTCACCAACGCTGAGTACGTGGCTCCAGGAAAATAAAGCCCAAGCCTTCAGCTCCACTAAGACTGTGACTTTAACCCTTTAACTTCATCCAGTGCTCGTAAGGACAGTAAGATTCAGTTTGCTGCTCCGTGTTCAGGCTTGTCACCGTCGTTAGTCATCTTTAAATAAAGTTTATGAAGCTGAATCCTCATCGTAAACCACAGAAGGACCAGATCAGAGCAGCAGAGCAGGACTGACCCGACCTGATGTTTCTACACAACATGTGTCCTGACGTGAGCTTGGTCTAAAGTTTTATATATTCTATGTCTTTGTAAAAAAAACAAAAAGCTTTCTAACTTGTTCTGCATTAAATAGTGAAGAGTGGATGTTAAACGTCTACACGCTCCTGTTAGAGACATATCAGAACATTTGAGCCTTTATTTTGAAAATCACAGCCTGAGCAACGACCAGAGACCAGAAAACAGAAAATATAGAAACAGAAGAACATTATGTTTAAAGGTCGTGGTTCACCAGGTCCTGATGCTGCTGGGTTCTGAGGAGCCTTGATGATCTCAGGCTCTGAGGAGACCCGGCTCCTGGTAAACCCTGATCCGGTCCACCCTAAAGGTGCTGGACGTGGCTGAGGTCAGGGCTCGGTCCAGTTCTTCCACATCAAACCGATGGTAGCCTGGATCCAGGTTCTAACACTGATCAGTCTCCTCAGAAACCTTCCAGACTCTTTTACTTCTAACGGGAGCGTTTAGACGTTTTTCTTTCTTTGCTGTAAACGTAGTGAGCAGTGAGGAGGTGGCGACCATGTTGACCTGCTCCCTCAAACTCTCTCCTCCTTCTCTTCCCTCCTTTATTTGTCTTCTTCCTCCCTCAGTCTTTTTATTTATCTTTTTGTCTTTGTTCTAATCTGAACTTCTGACGAGGGGACGAGTCTGATGTGGTGTCAACAAACCACAACAACTGCTGCTTCTCCTCCGTCTTCTCGTCCTCTCGTCCTCATCCTTTCTTCTTTTTGTCCTCTCTTCCTTTTCACCCTCTCATCCTCTCGTCTTTTGTCCTCTCGTCCTCCATCCTTTCTTCCTCTCGTCCTCTCGTCCTCTGTTTTTTAGATTTTCAGATGAAGCGTGAAAAAAAACAAAGATGCTTTTGGTCCTGGAGGCAAATGAGACGCCTCCTCTCACCCCTTTCCTCTTGTCCCTTCCTCTTGTCCCCTCCTGTCGTCCCCCTCCTCTCGTCCCCCTCCTCTCGTCCCCCTCCTCTCGTCCCGTCCTCTGGTCTAGATGTTGTGAAGCAGCGTCTCTCTGCTCCAGGATGGAAATATTTCCTGATATCGTAACATCTGCTGCTGAGACTCCGAGGCTCTCGACAGCTGTCTGAATGAGTCCATGAACGAGTGAACGAGTGAACGAGTGAAGGAGTGAAGGAGGACATGTTTAGCTGTTTGGGTGGAGTTAGAGCAGACGGAGTCCCGTGGGTTCATGTCCTGGTCCATGTGGTATGGATTTAGACGTTAGGAGCTTGTGTCATGTACATAGATAAATATTTGTACATAGAGTCAGAGTCTTCCATCTCCATAGCTGTAAATGTTTAAGGATATCAATTATATATATATGATAGAAGTAGAAGCTGTTGTAATGCAGTGGTTGAGGGTGGACTGTTCTCCTCCCTCCTCTCTTTCTTTCTCTCCGACCTTTTCTTTGATCTCACCTTCTTTCCATCTGTCATTTAATTTTTGGTTCTGACCTTTCTCTCTCCTTCGTCTCCCTCTCATCTTCCTCATTGTCTTTGTTTATTTCCTCCTGACCTTTCTCTCTTCCTATAGGCTCCATCTCTCCTCCGTTCCCTCTCTTCTCTCCTGATCAACTGCCGCCCCGTTAAAGTTTGACGTCTGCCTCTTAGACTCATTTACTGACATTAACCTGGAGACAGCGTCGGGTTTTTAGAGAGAAGAGTCGGAGAGTGTGTCGTGAGATAACAAACTCTGTATCGTGTTGTTTTCAGCTGTAGGAAAATAAATCACGTTGAAAAATCACCTGTTGTTTCCGGTTCAGTCTTTAGTTCAGACGACTAACGAGGATGTAAACTCTGCAGGAAGTCTGTGTGACGTGAAGGGAAGCAGCTTTATTAATGTTTATGTGGAAACACTAATTAGCAACAAACTGCTGCTGCTAATACTCAGAGGATGATTCTTTCTTGGTCTGAAGAACTGGAACTGCTCCAAGTAGAGCTCCCCCTGGTGTCTGTCTGCAGTATAGGTCATAAGCTCCACCCCCTTCATGTTAGTGGGCGGGACTTGGGCCAAACTAAAACACTAGAATACACGTCAAATCATTTTTTTAACAGAGTCCAGAGTATAATCCAACATCTCCTTGTAACAGGTGGAGGTAGAGCAGAGCGTAGTATTAATGAAACTAAAACATGAGTGAGTCTGGAGGAAGTGTGGGCGGGGCATCAATATCACGGCTCCACGTGGCTCCGCCCTCAGACTGTACTGATCAGACTCTGGATCCAAACTCACAAGATGGCGCCGCCCGTATCCCCGGGAACATAGAGTCAGTTTGACCAATGAGAGGAAGAGGAGACGTGGTGTCCATGTTTATATACAGACTATGTTTTGAACTCGTTCATGAGGTGAAAAGAGTTTTAAATGTTAATTTTAAAATCAGCCTCTAAAAGAGAAAAACAAGAAGATTTGACCTCTGTTTGACTGAATTTAGACACAAGACGAAGAAAAGAATCAGGAAATAAACCCGTCCATCCACCCCGACCTCCTCCTCACCAACTAGTTGAGTTAAGACACAGGATTCAGAGATTATTCTCCTAGACACAGTCAATCTGTATTCAGTATTTATATGGATTCAGTTCAGCTCAGTAACAGATCCAGGGTTAGTTTATTTTTACTGTTAGCAGAAGAAGAAGACGTGGACAAACTGGGATCTATCTGATAAATAAGATTAAAACTAGTCTAATTCAGATTATTTAATCCCAAAAAACCTTGAGAAGGATATTATTATGTGTAGTAGAACTGTCCTGGCCTGGCTTCAGGCTAGTTTGATCTTTTAGGCCTCGGTCTTCTTCTTCTTCTGTTTTAATGGCGTCTGGCTGCTAGCATCAAGCTTCCAAAAACCAAAGAAGAAGAAGAACCAGAACCCAGGTTCTACCATGAAGGTCGTCCTCTGTTAGTCAGTAACTAGTGTGATGTGGATGTGTGGTGAGGTGGTAGTAGTTGATCATCTAAACAGAATCCATGTCCAGTCAAAGGCTGCACCCAAACAACAACAACAGTTTCCCTCCCTACTGGACGGTAGTGTCCACTGATGTCCACACACGTCTTCATCTGCTTCTGTGATGAGAAGAAGAAGAGGAAGAAGAGGAGGAAGAAGAGGAGGAAGAGGAGCTAGCCTCTCTGACGCTGTGTTCTTGATAATATTCATGTTTTGAACAATGTGACATGAATCGTTTCAGAAGCTCAAAGAGAAGAACCTGTGATGTGAAGCAGAAACACATCAGGTCTGTGGTGTAGTGTAGCAGCAGCAGCAGCAGCAGCAGCAGACGTCCAGCTGAACGCTCCTCACCCTGAGCCTCCTCCTCCTCCTCCTCCTCCTCCGTCGTCACTAACCTTCCCTGAAGACACTGACATTTTCCAGATAAAGTCACATCTTCATGCAGGAATACACCCACACAGCTCAGAGATACTCAGGATGCTCCTCTGCTTAGCACGGATGCTAGCTAGCTGCTGGAAGCTGGGAAGATGGAGGCACTGCAGCACGGGGGGGGGGGGGTCTTAAAAACGCTCCAGAGCAGAGCATGACAAGAGAGCTTATTGGATTTATTCCACACTGTCGTGCCCTCTCTTCTCTTCTCTTCTCTTCTCTTCTCTCACGTTTTCATCAGACAAACACAATTAAAATACTTTTCTTTTATTTAACCTCTTAATGGATCAGACACTGAGAGGACCAGGACCAGACTCATTACCTGGACTCTTTATTCATAGCTCATCTCCTCTGGCTCCGTCTGCAAACGTTCAGCTCATAAATCACCACTCTGATGTGTTAGCATCATGTGTTAGCATCATGTGTTAGCATCATGTGTTAGCATCGTGTGTTAGCATTATATGTTAGCATCGTGTCTTAGCATCATGTGTTAGCATCATGTGTTAGCATCGTGTGTTAGCATTATATGTTAGCATCGTGTCTTAGCATCATGTGTTAGCATCGAGTGTTAGCATCATGTGTTAGCATCATGTGTTAGCATCATGTCTTAGCATCATGTGTTAGCATCGAGTGTTAGCATCGTGTCTTAGCATCGTGTGTTAGCATCGAGTGTTAGCATCATGTGTTAGTATCATGTGTTAGCATCATGTCTTAGCATCGTGTGTTAGTATCATGTGTTAGCATCGTGTGTTAGCATCATTTCTTAGCATCGTGTCTTAGCATCGTGTGTTAGCATCATGTGTTAGCATCGAGTGTTAGCATCATGTCTTAGCATCATGTGTTAGCATCATGTGTTAGTATCATGTGTTAGTATCATGTGTTAGCATCATGTCTTAGTATCGTATGTTAGCATCGTGTCTTAGCATCATGTCTTAGCATCATGTGTTAGCATCATGTGTTAGTATCGTGTGTTAGCATCGTGTGTTAGCATCATGTCTTAGCATCATGTGTTAGCATCATGTGTTAGCATCATGCCAGAATCATGCCACATCACCAGATGTCGTCCCTCGGCCCCAGAGGACACAAACAAACAGACACTGTGAACATGAACATGTGATCTCCACCAACACAAACAGGAAGTTAAGACACAGCTGCTCATGTTGGTTTGTTTCTAACCCCTTCATCCTCCTCCTCCTCCTCCTCCTCCTCCTAGTCTCAGAACACTGGCCAAAGGCGTGAGGAGGTTCCAGCTGACTGATCAGAAGCCCTGCAGTCTTCCTCCTTATCATCTTCATCCTCCTCCTCTTCCTCCTCCTCCTCCTCTTCCTCCTCCTCCTCCTCCTCTTCCTCCTCCTCCTCCTCCTTCAGAACCCCTCACCCCCACATCTCTGTCTCTTCATCCTTCTGTCAGATTACCAGTAACAGAGGAGAGAACACATCTGTGGTCTCAAACTTCATTTCCCATGATGCCTCCCTCCACAGGGACCGTGGAGCCTTCTCTCTCTCTCTCTCTCTCTCTCTCTCTCTCTCCCTGCTGCCTAGCAACACCACGGCAGCAAGGCAAAGGTAACCAGACTCTGGATGGAAGTTAATACACTGTCACTCTCCTGTCCATCATCACATTAAGCCCCGCCCACACATGATCTGATTGGTCCAGCAGATCTTTGCCGGAGCAGAATCAGTTCCCAACAGAGAGACTCCAGATAAACTTGAACTTTCCAGACAGTTGGACTCTGTCCTGCAGGTGAGAGGACAACTGGGACAGCTGAAATGCATTCTGGGACACCTGGCTGGACCGACGCCCCACCAGTGGCCTCCTGATGTGTCCTCACACACACAGAGACCAGAACAGAAGACGAGCTGTCCCCCGTCCACACACTGGACATGTGTTTATGTTCTGAGGGTTGCCACGGCAACCAGAGCCTTGGACGTCCGCTAGAGACCAACTGTCCCTCTACGGAGACATGGACGACCAGAGGATCACTGGAGGAGGTGCAGCCATGCTAGCATGTCTGTCAAGAGGTGAGCTAACAGCTAACAGCTAACAGCTAACAGCTAGAGATGATGAGTTTTTTTTATCCATCTCTCCATCTTCCTCTCCTCACTCACCTCTCTCCTCCTCCTGGGTGGTCACTCCTCCCCCATCCTCCCCCATCCTCCCTCTTCTCTACCTCAGGTGAGACGCTGTTCTTCTCTTCCTGAAGTCATTTCTATGTTAATGAGTCTGGTGAGATAACACACACACACACACACACACACAGATACACACTAATACACACACACACACACACACAGATACACACACACACACACACACTGACAGGACTTGTCGCTTGTGCATTTCTTCATTTTCTTCTTCTTCTCTTTTCTTTCTCTGAAGGATGAAGAAGAAGAGGAAGAGGAGTTCCTTCCATTCATCTTTTAAAAAATGACTTTCACGTGAGCGCTCTATAGATAAAAGAGAGTCACGTGACCACGGACAATGTCGTGCACATGCGCGCTCTGGTCCGTGTCTCCTTAAGTGGCGCCTTTGCTTCTTTCCGATTCTCCACGCATCTCTCTACCGCCCCCCCCCCCTCTCTCTCTACCGCCCACCCTCCCTCTCTCTCTACCGCCCCCCCTCCCTCTCTCCCTCTCTCTCTCTCTCTCTCTCCCCCCCTCTAATCAGTGCGGTGCAGCTGGCGCCGCGCAGGCGGAGGCGGAGCGCACAGAGACCCAGAGCAGCGCGGCGTTCAGCACCACGGACAGCTCTAAGGACGCGGCAGCAGCGCGCAGCGAGCGGCAGAACGAACAGACCGAGTTTTAGTGAAAATCCAACTTTATTTTGGACTCAGTGACTCAGTCTCTGCTCCGGTGACCCGCTGAGCTGCTCCTCACAGCCTCTGACCCTCCGAGCTCTCCCCCCTCTCTCCCCCCTCTCTCCCCCCTCTCTCTCTCTCTCTTGCTGTTGATACAGCGGCGTCGCGGCGGTGGGCGGGACGAGCGGCTCCTGAAGGGCGCTGTCAGCAGCAGAACCGAGCTGAGCCGAGCGGAGGAGACGCGCGGTTAATTTCAGTTTGTGCTGGTCGGACAGGGAGGAAGAGGAGGAAGAGGAGGACGAGGAGGAAGAGGCTGTCATCGTTTTGAACATTCGCACGGACAGAGCGAAGCGTCAGAGAGGAGACGTCGCTGGAAGGAGGAGGTGCAGCAGGAGATCCAGCTGTGGCTTCAGAAACACATCAGCTGCTTTAAAGATGGAGTCCCGCCGCGCGCAGCCTGCTCGTTAACGGTGAGCACGTCCCCGTGAGGAACGAGAGAAGAAGAGGAGGAAGAGGAAGAAGCAGAGAGGAGCTGAGGGGCGATGAGGGAGGCAGCGGCGGGACGTGGCCGCGTCTTGACGCTCCGCGCTGACTGAGCGAACAACCTGTGGTCGCTCCTTCCTCAGAGGAACCATCGGTATCTGGACCCGCGTCTTCATCGCCTCCGTCGGACTCAAATCTCGCGGGATATAAAAGCGGACAGCGGCTGAAGCGGACGGGACCAGAGGAGCCGCCTATATGAAGATGCTGATGTGTGACCGCGGCGTCCAGATGCTCGTGACGACGGTGGGCGCGTTCGCCGCCTTCAGCCTCATGACCATCGCCGTCGGTACCGACTACTGGCTGTACTCGCGCGGGGTCTGTCGCGTGAAGAGCAGCGGGGACAACGACACGAGCCGCAAGAACGAGGAGGTGATGACGCACTCCGGCCTCTGGAGAACCTGCTGTCTGGAAGGTACGTGACCGGAGCGCGCGGCGTGGACGTGGCTGCCCGTGTCCGTGTGCGTGTGTGTGTGTGTGTGTGTGTGTTGTGTGTTTACAGCTGTAACAGGTAGAATCAGAAACACTCCTCCACCTCCTCCTCCACCTCCTCCTCCTCCTCCTCCTCTCCTCTCCTTCCTCCTCCTCCTCCTCCTCCTCCTCCTCCTCCTCTCCTCCTCCTCCTCCTCCTCTTCCTCCTCCTCCTCCTCTTCCTCCTCCTCCTCCTCCTCATTTCAGCAGCTTTGATGAGAACATGTTTTTAAGTGTCCAGATATTAAACCTCATGTCCTCATCAATATAACGACACAAAGACTCAGGAGGTTGAACGGAGGACGAGATCTGAGATGATGTTGTGATGAAGGAGAGACAGGAGAGAAGGACATGATGAGAGACGGACGGAGACAAGACATGAATGAAGTCAGGCTGAGAGAGATGGATGAGTGGAGGAGACCAGAGAGGGATGGACGCTCAGAAACTGTTGATGGATCAAAGGTTTAAATGCATTCTGGGATACCAGGCTGGACCATGTCCACACGAAGAAGAGGAAGAAGAAGAAGAAGAAGAAGAAGAAGAGGAGGTCTTCAATCAGTACTATTTGGTCGTCTGGACTTTGTGAAGTCCTGAGGACGACATAGGACGGTCCTGAATCCTGGGACTGATCATCTTCAGTGAACTGTTTCTGACACGATATAAAGACAGAAGAAGAACAAACAAAGAATAAAGACGTTAACACAAAGATGACTCCACCACGTCTGAGAGGAAGAAGAGAAAAGGAGCAGAAACAAGAAAGAAATGTTCAGTCTGAAAGGAAAGTATCCAGAGAGAGAGGGAGAGAGGGAGAGAGGGAGAGAGGGAGGTGAAAAGTTTGATCAACCTTCCAGAGGACAAATAGATGAAGCTGAGACTAGTGAGAGATGGAGGACGAGGAGAGGACGATTATTCTGTAAAAGACAAAAGAGACTCTGGAGAGGATGAACTGAGGTCTTGTGTCCAAATACTTTTGGTCATGTAGCTCTGAAGGAACAAGAGATGAAGGGATGAGCAACAGAGAGAGAGAGAGAGAGAGAGAGAGAGGAGGATGCGACCGTTTAAGAGGGAAAGAGAGAGAAAGAGGAAGAGGTGTGCATCCGAGCAGAACCTGCCTCGTTCTCTTTCATCAGCCGTCACCGTGGAAACCAGCCTCTTCTCTTCCTCTCCTCAGTGCTGAGCTGTCAGAGACGCTCGGAGGAAACAAGGTCGTCCAATTTGCTTTTCAACTTTCCTCTCCTCGTCCTTAGACAAAACTGTTTCAGGAGGAGGAGGACGCCATCAGCTCATTAACGTGTTAGCATGCTAGCTGGTTACATGTTAGCATGCTAGCTGGCTACATGTTAGCATGCTAGCTGGCTACATGTTAGCATGCTAGCTGGCTACATGTTAGAGATGGTAAACAGTAAAACATGCTAGCATCCAGAACATTATGACCACCTTCCTAATATTGTGTAGGTGACTCATCAGAGAATGGACATGGGCCTTCTGAGGGTGTCCTGTTGTTAGTGGGGGGGTCTTTGAGGGGAGGGGCCTCTGTGGATCATCCCACAGATACTTGATCAGTTTGGGATCTAGTGAATTTGGAGGCCAGGTCAACACCTTGTGCTGTTCTTCATGTTCTTTTTTTTAGTTGTTCCTAAAGTGTTTTTGTGTGTGTGTCTGTGTCAGGCTGCATCCTGCTGGGGATGGCTGCTGCCATCAAGGAGTGTCATTGCTATGGGGTGGGGGTGCCTGGTCTGGTCTAGGTGGGTGCTACATGTCTAAGTAACATCCACACCAATGAATGCCAGGTCCAGAAGTTTCCCAGCAGAACACTGAACTGTCACAAGATGGTTTAAATGTTATTCACTTCTCCTCTCAGTGGTCGTAATGTTGTGGCTGATCTGTGTCTATACTGGATAGTTGACTCTAACTTAGCTGTATGAAACACAACCAGATCCAGGTCACCTCTGCTTCAACCTCTATTCTTTAAGGCGGTATTATTAGAACAGATGTTCCAGGACCAGCAGGACAAACATACAATCGTGCTCCGTGTCCCAGAATGCATTGCTGTTTGCTGTGGTTGCAGCCGCTGCCCTCGGGCCACGCTGACCTTTGTGAGGCAAATGTCTCCTGATTGGACTGAGCTCATTATTTTACCATTAATTAGAACAAAAAGCACAACATGCGTTAATCTTTAGAGCGAGCAGAGACACGAGCGTCGTCTGAACGTGAGCTGAACTCAAACTGAACCGCTTCATGATCAGAAACATCTGGTTTAATGAGGAACACACAGCAAGAAGATCTAGTTTTCAACCAATGAAAGAAGGTTTTCTTAGAGGGTAGTGTCAGTCCTGTTGGGTAAAGACATGTCTGATGTGACTGATAATAATTATAAAGATCAGTAGTGGGACATTTTAAGTCTTTGAGGTATAAGTATGGTCTGTATGTAACACCTCTTTCCATTAGTTCTGAATAAACACGATCAGATTTCTCCACGTCCTCTGCAGCCGCTGAGTCTAGAACCAGTTTATTTATTTCAGATTAAACATCGTATCAGGTTTCATCACCAGAGATCTCTCCAAGTCCAAGAGTTGGTGGAAGACGACCGTAGTGTCCAGGCAGCCAGACTCATGTCTTCACTTGTTTTTATATCAGAAGCATCACCTCCCAGAGGTTATTACCCGTTACCCTCCCCTCCACCTCACCCACTCCTCTGGTATAGAGTTCATCAGAGTCAGTCTGAGCTCTTTAAAACGTTCCAGGCGTCTGTGAATGACGACTGATTTTAAATGATTTCAGAGGAGATGTCTGAGCTGTAAACTCTGGAGCAAACTGATGAATGGAGCCGTGGTGTTGAGATAAAGAATGTAGAAACTAGGCTCAGCGTTTAGTCTGATGAATCTCTAAACTCCTGAATACACTGAGAAAAGAGTCATTAATAAAGACATGAAAGGAAGCAGAGGTGTGTTCATGAAGTTAAACCTGAACGTGACACATTAATAATCTGGTCTCCAGCTCTGACTCACTGTGGCTTCTGGAAGGAGCCTCTTCATGAGCAGAGAAGTAATTAGGTGGAGTTTGTTCGCTGCCGTCCTCCATCCTCCGTCTTTCACACCGCACTTCCTCCCTCTCCTCATCCCTCTGCTCTCGCTCATGCGTCCCGCGGTGTTGACCATGTGTGAATGGGACGGAGTGACGGCTGCAGAGGACACACACATAAACACCAGCGTGGATGTGGATGTGCTGAGGAGGAGGAGGAGGAGGAGGATGAGGAGGATGAGTCACTCTCTGCTGCATCCTCGTCAATACAACACACAGGCTTTTACTTACATGCATGATTGATGGAGTTCATGTATCAGTTTAATGAGCTGTCTGTGTGTGTGTGTGTGTGTGTGTGTGTGTGTGTGTGTGATAAGGGTTTTCATTAGTGCTTCCAATAAGTAGCCTGAAGGTTACAGCTCTGTCCTCCGTCATCTGTCTCAAATGTTTTCATGTCAAAACAAGACGACTGAATTTGTTTCTGCAGAAAGAAAATCCATCGTCTGTGGAGCTGAGAGCATAGTCTGTATATAAACATGGATGACACGTCTCCTCTTCCTCTCACTGGTCAAACTGACTCTATGTTCCCGGGGATATAGGCGGCGCCATCTTGGATCCAGAGTCTGATCAGTACGGTCTGAGGGCGGAGCCACATGGAGCCGTGATATTGATGCCCCGCCCACACTTCCTCCAGACTCACTCATGTTTTAGTTTAATTAATACTACGCTCTGCTCTACCTCCACCTGTTACAAGGAGATGATGGATTATACTCTGGACTTATTATTAAAAATGTTTTTACAACTCTCACAGTCTCACAGGACCGCTTTACAGAGTGGTTGGCATGGCAACTGGTGGTCGCCATTATGTCACATCCTGTTTCTATAGCGTCAAATAACTAAACTTGAACATTCATCAGCATTATATTAACTACCTAAAATGACAGAAACCATCCTTTAAAATATATATTTGACATGTATTTTAGTGTTTTAGTTTGGCCCAAGCCCCGCCCACTAACATGGAGGGGGTGGAGCTTATGACCTATACTGCAGCCAGCCACCAGGGGGAGCTCTACTTGATTTGGCTTCACTTTAGAGGAGCTGTTCCACCGTCCATCTTTATTTACAGTCCACGGTTCATCCACGCAGGATGAGGCGGGACCGAGCTGAACAGATCTGGACCAATGAGAGCGGCCGATCCAGTTAATTGACACGTGACTCAAACATAGAAACATTCCTACTTTGGTTCCTACACCAATGACGACAGCGGCTTGGAAGAAGAAGAGCTAGCTATGACGGTTACCTAGGCAACAAGAGCCTGGGACGTCCACCAGAGACCGGCTGTCCTCAGCAGAGACATGGACGACCAGAGACGACTGGCTAACAGTTAGCTTTGCTCAGTTAGCTCGCTCCGTTGTGTCGTCTGGACAGATTTCAAACGAGGGGAAACAGGAAATGGCGTCTCTTCAAAATAAAAGCTCTAGAGTTAATGTCAAGGCATTAATGTGGTGATGGACAGTAACAGTGGTCATGTGATGAGTTTAAACGTCTCTGATTGGTTGTCTCTGGGTTAAAGACATACTATTCCTGGTGAACTGATGTGTTTTCATCTGCAGGGACGTTCAGAGGCGTCTGTAAGAAGATCGATCACTTCCCAGAGGACGCCGACTACGAGGCGGACGCTGCTGAGTACCTGCTCCGTAAGTCTGGGACAACACAGTCACACAGCTTCTAATATATGTGTCTTCATTACACAGAGGAAGCTCCAGACTCTAGTTTAACAGACAGAGCAGACAGGAGGACAGGGTGCATCATGGGAGATTGTGTCTCAGAGTAAAGATGGAGGCAGAAACAAAACAACAACAAAAAAAGGGGAAATGGATTCAGCCTCTTTCTGTTTCTGCTCCACTGAACACGGAGCCTCATCCCTGGAGGCAGCCAATCACATCGCAGGCCTCGGAGCAGGCTGGGCCAATGAGGAGCGAGGACCTAGTGACCGCCATTCACACGGCCTGAGGCTGTGGGCCGCGGTGGGGGGCGGGGCTAGAGCGCTTGGTCACGGCGGACATGTTTTAGAAGGAGAAAGAGAAATGTGAAAAAAAATTAATCTGATTAAATCATCATCCTCCTCTTCTTCATCCTCTCCCTCCTCCTCCTCCTCCTCCTCCTCCACCTCCTCCTCCTCCTCTTCCTCCTCCTCCTCCTGCTCTCCCTCCTCCACCTCCTCCTCTTCATCCTCCTCCTCCTCCTCCTCCTGCTCTCCCTCCTCCACCTCCTCCTCCTCTTCATCATCCTCCTCCTCATCCTCCTCCTCCTCCTCCTCCTCTTCATCCTCTCCCTCCTCCTCCTCCTCCTCCTCCTCCTCTTCCTCCTCCTCCTCCTGCTCTCCCTCCTCCACCTCCTCCCCTTCATCTTCCTCCTCCTCCTCCTCCTGCTCTCCCTCCTCCACCTCCTCCTCCTCTTCATCCTCCTCCTCCTCCTCTTCATGTTCTGGATTCAGACTCAGTCGAGTGTGAAGCAGAACACGCTTCATTCTCTCCCTCCTTCTTCCTCTCCTTCCTCCTCCTCCTCCTCCTCCTCCTCCTCCTCCGTCCACCGTGCAGTAGCGATGATGTGACGTTCAGGTACCGTGGGGTTTTCCAGTGTGACTGTGTGGGGGCTCAGTTCTTCTTCATGTGTGTGATTGTGTGCGTGTCCAGGAGCAGTCCGAGCCTCCAGCATCTTCCCCATCATGAGCGTGGGTCTGTTGTTCCTGGGGGGGCTCTGCGTGGCCGCCAGCGAGTTCTACCGGAGCCGACACAACGTCATCCTCAGCGCCGGGATATTCTTCGTCTCTGCAGGTCAGTGAGGATGAGGAGGGAGAGGAGGGAGAGGAGGATGAGGAGGGAGAGGAGGGAGAGGAGGAGGAGGAGGTCAGGACGTTTTATTGATCCTTGAAGGAAATAGTTCTTTGCAGTTTCATTAAATGACAGATACAGGGAGAGTAAAATAGAATAAAATAAAATAAAATAATAATATACATAAAAAATAAGAATGTAAGATGACATAAAATACAGAAAAATAAAATAAAATAAATGTATATATAAAAAAATAAAATAAAATTAATGTAGAAAAAATTATAATAAATGCAACTAAAAAATAAATAAATAAAATAAATGCTATACTAAAATAAAAGCTTCCTGGATTCTTCCAGGTCACTAAAGTCTTAATGTTCTCCTCGTGGCTTTGACTCGTTTCATTCTGACGTGATGGAGGAGCTTAGCAGGGTCATGATCTCATTCATAATTTATACGCTATAAAAATTAGAAGAGGACGATAAGAAGCAGAGCTCTGCCTCGTACAGGACCAGACTATGACTGAGTCTCTGTTCACTAATGTTCTGGTTCTGGTAACCATGGCAACCTTTACTAATCATCTACTAACTAATAAACATCAGCTGATGTCAGACCAAACATCCAGAGACCTCCCTGACTGAGTCCAGATGTTCTTCTCCTCCAGGCCTCAGCAACATCATCGGGATCATCGTCTACATCTCGGCCAACTCCGGCGACCCGGGCCAGAGCGACAGCAAGAAGTCCTACTCCTACGGCTGGTCCTTCTACTTCGGCGCCCTCTCCTTCATCATGGCGGAAATGGTCGGCGTGCTGGCCGTCCACATGTTCATCGAGAAGCACCGCAAGCTCCGGGCCAAGTCCCGCACCGAGCTCATCAAGAAGTCCGCCTTCAGCCGCATCCCGTCCTACCGCTACCGCTTCCGGCGCCGCTCCAGCGTCCGCTCGTCCGAGGCCCCCAGCCGCGACACCTCCCCGCTGGGGAAGGGCGGCTACACGGGGCCCGCCGCCTCCGAGATGCCCATGTACACGCTGAACCCGAGAGAGGCCGGCAACGCCAGCACCAAAGCCGGAGGCGGAGGCGGAGGCATGGGGGGGCTGCTCAACTCAGAGAGGGAGTTCCTCCAGAGCAGCACGCTCACCAAAGACTACAGCAAGGACCCCAACCGCCGGACCACGCCGGTCTGAGCTGCTGCTGCTGCTGCTGCTGCTGTAGATACACATCGACCAATCAAACGAAGCGAGCTAGAGCAGGGGACACACAGGGTGACGGGGTGGGACCGGGGGGGTGCGGGGGGGTTTGATAAACTTTGACTGTGAACTGTGAACTTTTAGCCTTTGAACTGTGAATCCTGAGCCCTGTGAGAGACGGAGCGAGCAGCGAGGGTCGCTTTCAGCCGAGAAGTTGTTCCCAACTCCACTTCACCACATATCACGTCCAGATCATGGCTTTATGTTCAGAACCCGGCAGAGAGACGAGGGGGGGCGAGAAACGGGACAAAAAGTTTAACAGAAGTGGTTTCCTGTTTGGGGCAACTTCTCCTGAAAATGTGAGGGAAGTGTGACCTCTGACCTCTGACCTCCTGACCCTCTGGTAGCAGCAGAGTTGGATCAGTGAAGGGAACGACCTCAGATCTGATTTAGAGCGTGAACGGTTCGGTTTCCTTTCAGTCCGTCTGAAGCTGAACCGAGCTGCTCCGCCCCCGTCAGACTGACTCCAGATCAGCCTCCAGGCTTTAGACGGTACCATCAGATCCATCGGTGCTTCCTTTGACTTCTATTTTCTGCCACTTCGTCTTTACTCTTCATTTATTGTCTCACCTGAAGAGATGATTTGCTGTCCGTCTGTCTGCCTCCACCCTCCACCCTCCACCCTCCACCTCTCTCTGTGTAGCCCCATCACTCACCTCACTGGCAGCACACCTCCACTCATCCTCCCCCCTCCGCCGCCCTCCTCCCCGTCTCCCCCTTAGATAATCTAGATTTAGTTCCCGTCTTCCGTCGGTCGTAGACTAGTTCCTGGAGGTTGCTGGTCCAGGAGACAGACCGCTGAGCTGTGAATACGGCAGTGCCAAAAAAAAAGAGACATTGAACAAACAAGAGATGGACTTTTTTTGTGTTTGCCCGCTACCTCCTGGTGAATATGAATTTATAAATATCTCCACCAGCCAGAAACACTGTCGACTTTTCAGAGATAAGCAGAGAAAACGCACACTCTCCAGATTTAAACTTCTAGATCAGAGCCCTGAAGGTGAGAGGATGTAACGCAGACTCACCGGTCATGTGATCTCAGACCATAGTTTGGCTCAGTCTGGTTTGAACCCAGAGAGATAACGCTAACGACATCGTTAACAGACGGTAGCCGTAGCCAGTCGTCCTCCAGCTGATGACCTATCACTGCCTCTGTTCATTTCTAAGGCCAAGAAACGAACAGGTCGACGTCGCAGCCTGTAGCATCAACGTACGAGACGAAGAGACAAAGACCTCGACACACCGAGGCCACGACAAGAGTCACAACGGACCCGCAAAGATCTGAACGACGTCACGATGAGCGAGAAGAAATAATGTGACGACCAAATGATCAGCTGATACAGGAGAGAACAGGAGCTCCTCCTAGCTTCACAGCTAACAGGAGCTCCTCTTAGCCTCCCAGCTAACAGTAACTCCTCCTAGCTTCACAGCTAACAGTAGCTCCTCCTAGCTTCACAGCTAACAGTGGCTCCTCTTAGCCTCCCAGCTAACAATAGCTCCTCCTAGCTTAACAGCTAACAGTAGCTCCTCCTAGCTTCACAGCTAACAGTAGCTCCTCCTAGCTTCACAGCTAACAGTGGCTCCTCTTAGCCTCCCAGCTAACAATAGCTCCTCCTAGCTTAACAGCTAACAGTAGCTCCTCCTAGCTTAACAGCTAACAGTAGCTCCTCCTAGCTTAACAGCCTCCCAGCTAACAGTGGCTCCCACTGGCTTCCTAGCCTCCCAGCTAACAGTAGCTCCTCTTAGCTTTTCAGCTAATAGCAGCTTTTCCTAGCTTCCTAGCCTCCAAGCTAACAGTATCTCTTCCTAGCCTCCCAGCTAACAGTAGCTCTTCCTAGCCTCCTAGCTTCCTAGCCTCCCAGCTAATAGTAGCTCTTCCTAGCCTCCCAGCTAACAGTAGCCTTTCTTAGCCCCACAGCTAACAGTAGCGCCTCCTAGCTTCCTAGCTTCCTAGCCTCCCAGCTAACAGTAGCACCACCTAGCTTCCTAGCTTCCTAGCCTCACAGCTAACAGTAGCGCCACCTAGCCTCCCAGCTAATAGTAGCTCTTCCTAGCCTCCCAGCTAACAGTAGCGCCACCTAGCCTCCCAGCTAACAGTAGCTCTTCTGGTTTCTTGGAGGAGTTATTTCCTCTCATGCAGATGCAGAAGGTATTTTTTATATTTTATTCTGTGGTGCGTTCAAGCGCATCTTTTTTTGCTCGTGGACGTGAGTCTTGTCGTGTGTCTGGTGTGTCCAGGCCTTTGCTACTTCCTTTACTCTGAGGAGTTTTTTTTTCTGTGAGAAACGAGTTCAAAGAACAAAAACAGCCTTTTTGTTCTTTTCCTCTCGAAGCCACTGAACACGAGGCGAGAGCGAGCGCCGATAGAGTCTCTGACAGCCTGACCTGATAATAAAAGATGTTTTAAACCTCAGCCACACTGTTTAATTCATGATGCCTCTGTTTTATCTCCTGTCTTTTACGCCATAAATGGAGCTGAAAGGGACAAACCGGCGTCGGCACGGACTCGCTCGCGCTGTCCTCCACATGTAAATATTAATTTTGCAAGCTAACTACAACATCAGCAGTTGTCACGGGCTGTGAAAGGGAAAAAAAAACCGCTTTTCTCCGAGCAAGGGCTTTTAATTTTTAAAGGACAGGAGTGCACAAGGGCTTTTTACTGCAGCGGTGGTGTTTTAAAGGTGTTCTGTGGGAGGCATGAAAAGGCGTCTGCACAGAAACAAGAGTTTTAAACCAGCTGAAGCGACATTACACAAAGACCGGACTTTAGCTTAGACCGTAGCTCGTTAGAGATGAAGACTATTGCCTTAAGCAAAGCTAGGATACTATCTGAGAACATATATATCTGTTTTAGGTCGTAGGTTCGCTGCAGATTTACTCTCTCAGCAGCAGCGATGTAGCTCAGCACATCAGCGGCCCCTCGCATCCGTCTGCCAGGGGCCTCAGTTTAGAACTGCCATCCATGAGCCATGTCAGCATCGACCATTCAGACCATGCATGCCATGTCCATCTGCTTCCAGTGCTTCCATCTCAGACCCGGCCTCAAACAGCACCCTGTCCTGGACGTTTACCCCCCCCCCCTCCCCCCACACACACACACACACACACACACAGAGCGCAGGGTGCTGTCTGAGCCTCCTCACACAGCTTTGATACTCCCATATCTACAGATAACTGTATTATTAGTAACAACGATTCTATTCTAAAGGTGCCACTGTGCAGAGGACGAGAACCTCTGACACATATTCTAGTTATTAACCTATTGTTGGGGGGGGGGGGGGGGAGGGTGATTGCAGGGAGTTGGCCAGCGGGGGTCGTAGTCTTTCTAATATTATCCTAGTTTCATTTTCTACTTTGATGTGGTCGTGCGGTCGTGTTGTTCTGATCACGGCAGGACGAGGAGACAGGAGGACGATCTCATGGACATGAACGTCTCCTCAGACACTGCAACACCTACACTATCTATACTGACAGGTTACTATACTTCTGAGGACTGTTGTGCAGCGTCTTAAGGACCAGCTGGTGTCATTTAAATTAGCTTAGCACAAAAACATGAAAAACACTTTGAATTAGGCAGCTTTAACGCTCAAGACGTATCTTAACGCCACGTTCACGCTACCAGCGCCAACAGCTACGACGTGGTTGATCAGCTGAAACAAGCACACATGATTGGTTGACACGTCTCTGGAGCTCGTGGGTGAACCCTCCTCCATCCTGAAGCTCAGCGCGGCGTCTCTGCCCGTCCGTCTCCAGCTAACTAGCATTAGCATGCTAGCTGATTCTGCAGAACTTTAACCCCTGATCTAATTTAAACATTCATCATGAACGCAGAGATTAGTTTTAGTAGCAGGATGGAAACACGATGATTTATCACGGAGGTGGAGGGTGGAGCCTCTAGTGGACGTTAGAGGAACTGAAGGTTCTTGGTTTCTTCTTGTGAAAACACAGCAGACAACGTTCACAGTCTGCTTTAATCCTTCACATCATGTAAACTGATCAAGAAGCTGAGCTCTAGAGACCAGAACGTCTTGAACTCAGAAGACATCGGGCCTCATTTCCAAGCTTCGTAGCGTTCCCCTGAAGATAA
Organism: Chelon labrosus; assembly: GCF_963514085.1. Classification (NCBI taxonomy): domain Eukaryota; kingdom Metazoa; phylum Chordata; class Actinopteri; order Mugiliformes; family Mugilidae; genus Chelon; species Chelon labrosus. Next base: position 24,019,242 of record NC_140354.1, read on the forward strand.
CTGGTCACAACTCAATACTTTAATGTTCCCAAAGAAAAAATGACTAAAGATTAATTTGTGCTGTTGGTCCTCACAAGTATAGGAACACATGCAAACACAGACATTGATGCATGAGAGTGTTGGCGTGCGGCCGAGCAGAGAATCACTGTGTCCCGTTTCTTGTTTCCGTGGGAGAAGAAGAAGAAGAAGAAGAGGGAACTCCACGTCCAATGAGCCAGCCAATCAGACGCGACGGAGGACCACGTCTGACTAATGTGAATCTAAAAGAATGAGCACTCTACACTTTGCACTCGCAACCAACACAAACACACCACATCCGTGTGAGGAGGGCCTGCAGGTTGACCCGTGTGCCTGCATGTTTGTGTGTTAATATCCACGTGTGTGTGTGTGTGTGTGCGTGTGTTTGTGTGCAGCTAGCCTCCTCCTCCTCGCCCATGCACCCAGTGCCTGCCTGTCCTGCCTTCAGACAGCTCCCAGATCAGCCATGGGGCTTCCAGTGTGACCTCCTCTGCATCCCCACGGCCCGGGATCAGACTTAGAGCTAACCGCCCCGATCGTTCCTCAGCAGCCATACGAGCCGGTAGGACTGCTTGGATTCAGTGGGTCCGCCTTTTATTTTGAAGGTCTGACTGTTGCTGTTTCCTGTGTGAGGCTGATTCAGGACCAGCAGAGGGGGCGGCCCAGCCCCTGGTGACGCCTGGTCTTGAATCAGCGGTGGAGCCTGCTGTTGTTTCCAAACGTAGGACGAGTTGGTGACGTTGACGTTAAAGCAGAGTTAATAGAAGAGGAAGAGAGACCGTAGACGGGACGACGTAGGAACCTCGGATTAAAATATCAGCTGTTATTATTTAGGTTACTCTGGCCTCGGTACGTCTTTGGATCTTTTCATTTGTCCTGTGATAGATTTTTGTACGAGTCAAACCCTGAGAAAGCCATGCCCCCAGATGACACATCACTCTGTACTGAGCCAGGCTGCCAGTGAAGGCAACACGGAGACTGGAGGGTTTAGCCATGCTAGCATTCGTTATGACGTCCCATCAGTCCACTGTTTAGGTTCAGAGCCCAGACTGAATATAAAGATGGCCGACGCGTCTCCTCTTGAAGCTGAGAGTTTGAGCTGAGACGTGTTTCTGTTTGAACGACGCTGAAGAACATTTCTTGGAGGTGTATTTTCATGTTTTAGTTTGGCGAACGTGGAGGAGGAGGAGGGGGCGGGGCTTCGTTACCACCGACAGCCACCAGAGGGAGCCGTCACGTCGTCCATCTTTACATACAGTCAGTGGTTCAGACTGAGTTACCATGACAACTGCTGCCAGCGTTAACGCCCCCCTTCAGGAGGAACCATGACGTGAAATCAAAAGTGCCACCTGCAAAATATTCCACGTCTGCTTCAGCCCTGCTAGCTAGCATGCTAACATATGCTAAGATGTGCTAACACGGTGGTGAATATCGTTCGGGCTTGGTTAGTGTCGTCACTGCTGTACCAAAGATGCAGCGGCTCCGAGCTGCTAGCATGGCTGCAGACTCTTAGCATCTTCAAACTGACCTGAGGACTGTTAGCGGTAGAGCACAAACTCAGGAGAAGAGTCAGAGACCGTTTCTTTTTTACGTGTTTACGGACGTGAGCTCATTCAGAGTAAATTAACGAGAAATATCCTACGATCATCATCATGTGCATCGCATGAGGTGAACAGCAGCGTTCAGACGGAGGAGGATGATGATGATGATGATGATGATGAATAGCAGACAGCTGTTACTCTGCGTGTCTTTAGGAGGAAACTCTGAGACTGAAAATGAAAAACGAGCCTGAAGTCAAATGTGCAGCTGGAACCTCGAGTAGCATTTAAAAAAAAAACACAAAGAAAAACGGCTTCTTATCCTGCTCCTCCACACACACACACACACACACACTAACACACACACATGCATGCAGAAACATGCTGGCACACACACACACACACAGATGCCAGCCAGTTTCACTGTATACTTTCTAATGTAAACCTCCGACTAACAGCCGTCACACGCTGTGAATTAAAGCACACTTTTACTTACATGATATAAATATGATTACCTATATGAAGAATATTATCTACAGATAAGAATTAGAAAATAAAATGTCACCTTTTCAAAAGTGTCTGTGGTGATTTCATTCTGTCCTGCACAGTCAAACTGGTCTCACCTGGTCTCACCTGGTCTCACCTGTCCATTCACCTGGTCTTAATATAAATGTGTCTCCACATGCGTCCCCAGCCAGCACTTGAGATCTGATCTCAGTGTGTGTGTCTGTAAATCAGCAGCGCCATCATGTGGTCACAGCTGCTGTCTCTAATGGATCTCTACCTACCGCTGGATCAGAACCATCAACAGCTGCTGGTTGACTTGGAGACATGATCCAGATGTTGGAACAAGATGGAAAGACTCTCACATGTTAAGATCTGATTTATTTTAGAGACAAAGACTCAGATTAGACATGAACCCTGAAGCTTCATCCTCAGAGGAACATCTCTGATTTATCTCTGTGTTTGATGGAATAAACATAAACATGAATCTTACCAAGAAATAAGAACAATATATAAAATATGCACATGTTTGTGTACAGTTGTTTTCCCTGATCATGTCCAACAGGAAGTCTAACACCTGCAAACATGGAAACCACGACCTGGTCTTAAATCTCCAGCTGGATGAGACCGAAGCTTCGTCCAAGAGAAGAGACATCAACACAGACCAAAGCCTGGACCCGTCCCTCCTCTGAGACGAGGTCAACCCTGGACCCTGACGTAAACACTGCACCCTCCAGTCCTTCTGCACAGCGTTTACCGACACATTATATTCAGACAATGTGACGTGGTAGAGGTGAGACAGATATGGGCGTACCGAACCATCGGCAGCGTAGATTTACTGTTGTTTCCGAACCATGAATAGCGTCAATCTACCATTGTTTCAAAACCATGACCAGTGTTAATCTAATGTTTTTTACAAACCGTGACACAACAATGATTTACTTTTATTTCCAAACCATGGACAGTGCCGAACTACTGTTGTTTCAGAACCGTGAACAGCGAGGATTTACCATTGATTCTGAACCATGAACAGTGTTTATCTACTGTTGTTAGAGAACTCTGAACGCCGATGATTTACTGCTGTTTCCGAACCACAAATAGCAACGATCTATCATTGTTTCAGAACCATGAACAGTGTTGATATTGTTTTTTTCCAAACCATGAACAGTGCCAAACTACTGTTGTTTCAGAACCATGAACAGCAACAATTTACCAGAAATATCACACATATAACGCACAGTGTGTGGAATACATTTAATGAAAAAGTGTGTGTACTTTTCAGGCATAACTGGGCCATAAACCTCTGATGACAAATGTCCTCAGTAGCTGCAACCAAAGGGCAAGTTAGATGGTTGAACATTTGTTTACTTGAAGACACCAGTGGTTCTGTTAATTCAGAGGTATTTTTTGATGTGTAGTTCAAACATTCAAAGAGTCCAAATGAAGGACGGAGGATGTTGAAATCAGAAAGACGGCCTCGGTATGAGATGATAACTGATTTGATTTGTTATGTATCGTCTGGAGGAGATGGAAGGTTTCTGAGCTCAGATTCACCTGATGAATATTCATAACCCAGACGTCACACATGGAGCTCCTCTTCGTCGTTCTAGAGATTAAAGTGGATGAAGGGATTATGGGAGAGTCTCCATTGGCTGCTTCTCTGCTTTTGTTCCTCTATATGCAACGTTTCGTCAGAGATATCGTGATCGTCGCCCACGTATGATTTTTCCTCTTTCGACTCTTCCTCCATGATCCTCCTATCCCACGCTGCTCTGTTCTGAATCTCCCATCAAGCAGCTACTGTAGTAATTGCTTTCTTCAGCTCCACTGGCCCAGTGAGAGAAAATGGCTGTTTGTGCTAATAGCCCATAAAAGACACTGAGCCTCCCCCAGCAGGAGATTATGTTATAGCTCTCTAGACACGTCGTACCTGCACACGGTCTAAAAATAAAACTGGTTATACTACAGCAGGCTAGTGTTTAGCATTACACAACAGCTGTTTGTGGCTCTGGAGGAAAACCTTCAAAATCTGTATGGAAATAAAAAAAAAACACGTCTGGAACACAGTAGAATCAGTACCGTCAACTGTTCTCAAAACAATACATCACTGTCTACTGTTGTTTCAGAACCATGACCAGTGCCTATCTGCCATCGTTTCTGAACCACGAACAATTTAATTTTATTGGGGAAAACTGAGGACCACAACATGCAGTGATTAATAAATCAACCTAGACTTACTTACTTACTCCTCTTCGCCCCCAGTGGGACATAAGGCTTCAACAAGCCCTCTCCACTGGATTCGGTCCTTGGCAGCATGTTGGGCCGCTCCCCATGACAGATTCATCTGATTCAGCTCTTGCGTCACAGTTCTGCGCCAGGATGTTTTGGGTCTCCCAGGTTTTCTCTTCCCTGGTGGTGTCCATTTTAGGGCGACCTTTGGGATATGGTTTTGCTCCATCCTCAGCACATGACCTAGCCATCTCAGACAACCTAGAACAACCGCGTAAATATCTTATATGGAACAACATTTTACTCTTTTAAACAACTGATTTAATTAAATTAGAAAAATGGGACCGCTGAGGTTAATGAACCATAAATAGTTGCTGTATCACATTTGATTTTACTACAGTATAATGTATAAATTATGAGGTAATTATAGGACGCTGCAGTAAAGTAAATATCAGTAACAACATAAATTATATAGTTTATCTTTTCAAAATGAGTTAATAATATTAATTAATAACTATCTTATTAACTATGATGAGCATTATTTTGTGGCTGACTTTATGGAGGAACCTTCCACAGTAGAACAGACCAATCATAGATGGAGCTGTGTCTCCCTCTGGTGGATCCTTCAGGCTTCAGAGCAACAGTCAGCAGCTTTAACTGATGATTCATTCTGACTCTGAAAACATGTTTCTAATGTGGTGTCGAGTTTCTGTGCTGCTCTGACCTCTGACCTCTGACCTCTGTCCATAGAGAGTGGTCATTACCTTTACTGACTGTAAATCTGGGTTCGTTTGACTTTAACTGAGTCTGAGCAACAGGTGGAGGCGAGATGCTGCGTTCAGGTGTCGACAGAAAAAATAGTACTTAGCCTTCATGTTTGTGGACGTTAGTTTACAGTCAGTATATGTTATTAGATGGTGTTTTTAATGTTGTGTCACATGTTGCTTCTTTTTCTTCCTTCCTGCAGGACTTTTATGTGCAATGTCATGTGTGCCACGATCTTAATTAAAGTTTGTACACAGAATAAGAAATAAAATAGATGACAAATAATAAGAAGAAAACAAATAAACTGAATAATAAAAGTCCTGCAGATAGGAGCATATCAATGAAACATAAAGACAGTGGTGGAAACAAAGCTTTTTATAATAAAGTTTAAATGTTCAAAATGCTTTTAACGCTTTTACACTTTTTGCTTTAAAAATAAAATACTGCTCAAACATATTTTTAATAACTAATCATATAAAATATATATTTATAGACACATATTTAGTTGTTGACACGTTTATATCTTAATATTCTGAATATATTAATACATGCAGACATTCACAGAGTCATTTCTAAAATCACTGCATACTCTGTTAAACTTTTCTTAAGTAATTTAAAATGATAACAACGTGAACAGTTTTATTTTGGAAGACAGAGTTTCAGAATAAAGCGTGGCAGCGACTCCGGCGCTGTGAAGCCGGAGTGTCCGTGGGGGCCGTGAAGGCAGCATCAGATGCTGACTCGCCGTTGCTTGTGGAGACAGTTGCTGAGTTGTGTCACTGAACACTGAGCTCTGACAGCAACATTAACGCCTTTTAAAGTCCACATCGACCCGGTTCCGACTCCTCCAGCCCGGGACCCGTCCTCCTGGAGGCGACGCTTGCTTCATATCACCACTCATTAGCCTGTTAACGGCTAACTTTGAGCTGCCGCGGCGTGGTTCGGTGCGTGCGGCGGTTTGAACGGATCCATCATGTCTCACGTTCACTACAAGTTCTCCTCCGAGCTCAGCTACAACACGGTGACTTTCTGCGGACACAACATCACCCTGAAGGAGCTGAAGCGGCACATCATGGACCGGGAGAAGATCCGGAGCGACCTGCAGATCACCAACGAGCAGACGGGACAAGGTAACCAAGACACGTCAAACACACACATGTAACACACACACACATGTAACACACACACACGTTCAGACTGACCGGAAAGTGTTGCTGCCCGTGTAAAGTTTGGGAAGCACGTGGTTTGACAGCTGTCAGTGAACGCACCTGCGGACACTTTAAACATCGGAGCCGTTAAAACGTCGTATCTTCGTCCGTTATCTCCAGAACTTGTTGTTCTTTAACTAAACTCCTTCTTTCTGTCCTGAACCCCGCTGACAGGAAGCGAACCGCTCCGCTCCAGCTTTATTTTAATGTACATTTAAACGTACAGGCGTGTCAGCTCTTTAAATTTAAACTACAGCTAATTTAGCTAGCTAGCTCTGTCAACTGACCTGCGCAGAACAGCTGCGCACACGCCCCCTGACTCAGGTTTTGGGTTGCCAGATGTGTTGACCTTTAAACCTTCAGTTAATTCACCACTAAATAATAAATATTAAACTTTGACTCCATAAGTTTCTCCCAACAACATATTTAACTTTTAGATATTTTAGATCAGATTAATTAATCGTCATCCATAGAGCTGAGTCTGGTTTATTGATCAGCTAACGGTTGCTAACACTTAGCACTGAGCGCAGAGCTCTTCTGGAAATCTACCTGGTTTAGCGGTGCTGCCATGCTAGCTGTTAGCATCACCATTGTCATCTCCATTAGCATCTGCGCTAGAGAGTCTTTGTTGTGTCTGAAACACAGCGTCGACTCCCAGGCTCTGGTGGAGACAACCATGGTAGTGTTGGCTCTAAACCATGGCAGTGTCGGCTCTAAACCATGGTAGTGTTGGCTCTAAACCATGGCAGTGTCGGCTCTAAACCATGGCAGTGTCGGCTCTAAACCATGGCAGTGTCGGCTCTAAACCATGGTAGTGTCAGCTGGTAGTGTTGGCTCTGAACCATGGTAGTGTCGGCTCTGAACCATGGCAGTGTCGGGTCTGAACCATGGTAGTGTCAGCTCTAAACCATGGTAGTGTCAGCTGGTAGTGTTGGCTCTAAACCATGGTAGTGTTGGCTCCAAACCATGGCAGTGTCAGCTCTGAACCATGGTAGTGTCAGCTCTGAACCATGGTAGTGTCAGCTCTGAACCATGGTAGTGTTGGCTCTGAACCATGGCAGTGTCGGCTCTAAACCATGGCAGTGTCAGCTGGTAGTGTTGGCTCTGAACCATGGTAGTGTCAGCTCTGAACCATGGTAGTGTTGGCTCTGAACCATGGCAGTGTCGGCTCTAAACCATGGCAGTGTCAGCTGGTAGTGTCAGCTCTAAACCATGGCAGTGTCGGCTCTAAACCATGGCAGTGTCGGGTCTGAACCATGCTAGTGTCGGCAGGTAGTGTTGGCTCTGAATCATTGTAGTGTTGGCTCTAAACCATGGTAGTGTCAGCTCTAAACCATGGCGGTGTCGGCTCTAAACCATGGTAGTGTCGGCAGGTAGTGTTGGCTCTGAATCATTGTAGTATTGGTTCTAAACCATGGTCTTGTCGGTTCTGAACCATGGCAGTGTCGGTTCTGAACCACGGTGGAGAGTTGGCTCTGAACCACGGTGGAGTGTCGGCTCTGAACCATGGCAGTGTTGGCTCTGAACCATGGCAGTGTCGGCTCTGAACCATGGCAGTGTTGGCTCTGAACCATGGTGGAGAGTTGGCTCTGAACCACGGTGGAGTGTCGGCTCTGAACCATGGCAGTGTTGGCTCTGAACCATGGCAGTGTTGGCTCTGAACCATGGTAGTGTCCATGTCGGCCACTCGGTGGAGAGTTGGCAGGTGAGCGGTCAGAGAGGCTGCGTCACCTCTTTCATTCTGACGATGGTCCAGAAGAGTCAGAGCAGCAACAAAGGGCTGAAATGAATGGAGCACATTCCTGCTGCATTTACGCTTCACGCCCTTAATTAAATGCAGCAGCTCTGTCTCTGCTGCCAGCGACCGACCCAGAGACGTCAAAAGAAATATAAAGTTAACAATCATCAGAATACCTGATGGACATGCTGCTTATTCAGCACATTTAAACTGACCTGGAGCAGAAGTCATCAGCTGATCCAGGTCATTGATTGGTCCAGAAGCTGATCAGCTGATTAATCTCTTTAACCTCCATCTCTTCCTCTCAGAGTACACAGACTCCAACAATCTGATCCCTAAAGGTTCCTCCGTCATCGTCAAGAGAATCCCCATCAGTGGAGTCAGGCCCAGCTCCAGCAAGACCTCCACCCTGTAAGTGTTAAACAGATCACATGACCAGGATTTAAATCTTTTAATTCATCAAGCAGCAGCTTCATGAACCACTAAACCTCTAAAGAAGGGAATAACTAAACGTCATATTTGACCCATGAGGCTGTTTTCAGATCCACAGTCAGCTGATGTTAGTCAGCCTCTCATTGGGCCTAACACAAATATTGACCTGGAGTCTGAGTGCAGCCTGATTCACTCTGTTTGTGTTTCAGTGGTCGATCAAATCAGCAGCAGAGCTCCATGGCCAGCAGAACGGTACGTACCTCAGCTACAGCGGGAAACTGTACGACAACAGCACCACTAACAACACTGACAACAGCATCACCAACAACACCACCAACACCACCAACACCAACAGCACCACTAACACCACTGACAACAGCATCACCACCAATACCACCAACACCAACAACACCACTAACACCACTAACACCACTGACAACACCACCAACACCAACAATACCACTAACACCACTGACAACAGCATCACCACCAACACCACCAACACCAACAACACCACTAACAACACTGACAACAGCATCACCACCAACACCACTAACAACAACAACACCACTAACAACACTGACAACACCACCAACACCAACAATACCACTAACAACACTGACAACAGCATCACCAACAATACCACTAACAACACCGACAACACCACCAACACCACCAACAACACTGACAACACCACCAACACCACCAACACCAACAATACCACTAACAACACTGACACCAACACCACCAACACCACCAACACCACCAACAACACCACCACCACCAACAACAACAACACCAACAATGACACCACCACCACCTACACTAACACCAACAACACCACCACCAACACTAACACCAACAATGACACCACCACCACCAACACTAACGCCAACAATGACACCACCACCACCTACACTAACACCAACAACACTAACACCACCAACACTACCACTAACTCCACCTCCACCTACACTAACACCAACAACACTAACACCACCTACACCTACACTAACACCAACAACACTAACAACACCAACACTAACACCACCTCCACCTACACTAACACCAACAACACTAACACCACCTACACCTACACTAACACCAACAACACTAACAACACCAACACTAACACCACCACCAACAATGACACCACCTCCACCTCCACTAACAACAACAACACTAACAACACCAACACCAACAACACTAACAACACCAACACCAACACTAACACCACCTCCACCAACACTACCACTAACAACACCACCAACACTAACACCAACAACACTAACAACACCAACACCAACACTAACACCACCAACAACAACAACACCAACAATGACACCACCTCCACCTACACTAACACCAACAACACTAACAACACTAACACCACCTCCACCTACACTAACACCAACAACACTAACAACACCAACACCAACACCAACACTAACACCACCTACACCTACACTAACAACAACAACACTAACAACACCAACACTAACACCACCAACACCAACACTAACACCAACAACACTAACAACACCAACACCAACACTAACACCACCTACACCTACACTAACAACAACAACACTAACAACACCAACACTAACACCACCTACACCTACACTAACACCAACAACACTAACAACACCAACACTAACACCACCACCTCCACCTACACTAACACCAACAACACTAACAACACCAACACTAACACCACCACCTCCACCTACACTAACACCAACAACACTAACAACACCAACAACAACACCAACAATGACACCACCTCCACCTACACTAACACCAACAACACTAACAACACCAACACCAACACCAACACTAACACCACCTACACCTACACTAACAACAACAACACTAACAACACCAACACTAACACCACCTACACCTACACTAACACCAACAACACTAACAACACCAACACTAACACCACCACCTACACCTACACTAACACCAACAACACTAACAACACCAACACTAACACCACCACCTCCACCTACACTAACACCAACAACACTAACAACACCAACACCAACACTAACACCACCAACAACAACAACACCAACAATGACACCACCTCCACCTACACTAACACCAACAACACTAACAACACCAACACCAACACTAACACCAACAACACTAACACCACCACCACCAACACTAACACCACCTCCACCTCCACCAGGTCCACATATAATGGACAGTTAATAAAAAGCACAAGATCAGAATCAGTCAGAAGGTTTTTTATAAATAAAAGTATTTTATTGAAGCTGCTGTGTCTCATGTTGAAGATCAGTTGGTTAAACTCATCACCAGCTGCTGTTAAATATTAAAACCCAGACTGTGGGCTGGTCTCAGATCAGTCTGGAGGTTTTTCTGATTCCTTTGTCTTGGTCGTAGAGAAGCATCATCAAACATCTTCATAGTGACCAGATGTGAGTAGTTGTGGTGGTTTGTTTTTGGAGGATCTTTTTATCAGTTTAATATTTTATGAGTTGTTGAACGTCATCTGTTTCTGGTGAGGTGACGTAGATGTTGAACGTTGGAAGAAGAAGAGATGAAGATTTTATCTCCTGATTTAGTCTCGTGTCTCTCAGAGGTTCTGACCTTCAGTCGTGTTTAGCTTGTTAGCATCTTACTGCAGACTTTAGCGTGCTAGTTGTTAGCTTTAAATGCTAACAGTGATGGTGCTGTCTTTAGGTTTGCTGGTAAAAGTTCAACCTGAATGTTGTAGCTGCTGAGACTGGATGCAGGTGTCTGGTTAAACTTCCCAGCATGCATTGTGTTTGAATATGAATAAATACATGTGAGAGACCAGAGGATGTGAAACTGTCTCATGTTTCGTTTCCACAGATGGAGGATCAGATGTCTACACCTGTTTCCTTCTTCTCTAAGGTCTGATGCCTCCTCTTGTTGTCATGATCACAGATCTGAGCTCAGACTCATCTCTGATCACCGTTGTCCTCTCTCAGCTGCAGATGGCTAACCTGGTGGACGCAGACATGTCTGAGGAGGACAAGATCAAAGCCATGATGCATCAGTCCGCCTACGACTCCATCAGGTCAGTCCTCCACCTCTTTAACGCCGTCCTCCTGCTCCTCCCGTCTCATTCTCTCTCTCTGTCCAGTCTCAACAAGAAGCTGGGCGCCGTCCCTTCCGCCAACTACACCTGTCATCGCTGTGGGAACACTGGACACCACATCAGGAACTGCTCCATGGGCGGGGTGAGCTGCTCACTGAGCTGCTGCTGTGGTCTCTGCATGAGTAGAATATATTTACATACAGGTATATATATATGTGTGTGTGTGTGTTTGAGAGCAGGATAAAAACCAGGAGGCTCCTCTGAGGATGAAGAGGTCTTCAGGCATCCCTCGCTCCTTCCTGGTGGAGGTGGATGATCCCAGCGTTAAAGGAGCCATGTTGACCAGCTGTGGACGCTTCGCTGTTCCTGCCATCGACGCGTGAGACACAATAGATTGATCCTCTGCTCGTCCACGTCTCTAGAGGACATTGGTCCCTAGCAGCGTTCACACTGTGACATTACATCCGTCCATGTCCAGCCTCAGCTTCCTCTCCTCTCTCTGCAGTAAAGCGTACGCCATCGGTAAGAAGGAGAAGCCTCCGTTCGTTCTGCAGGACGAACCCAAACCTAAAGTAGAGGAGGAGCACACACCTGAGGAGCTGCTGTGTCTGATCTGCCACGACCTGCTGGTGGACGCCGCCATCATCCCCTGCTGCAGAAACAGCTACTGTGACGACTGTGGGTCTGCTGCACCCTCTGACCTTTGACCCTGACCCCAGACTGAACCATGTAACTCTCTCTCTCTCTCTCTCTCTCGCTCTCTCAGGTATTCGCACGGCCCTGCTGAACTCAGAGGAACACACCTGTCCCACATGCCACCAATCAGGCGTCTCCCCTGACACGCTGACAGCCAATAAGTTCCTCAGACAGGTACAGAGGTGTGACCCCTCCTCTCGGAGATGTTCGTCTCTTTCTTGCTCTTCATCTCTTTTCTCTCCATCAGACCATCAACAGCTACAGGAAAGAACGAGGAGCCGTCAACGGCCTGAGCGGAACATCTGGACCGGACCCCCCCTCTCCTCTGACCCCCGTCCAGAACCAGCAGAAACCTCAGCAGGTCCTCGTCTCACCCGACACATCACTACAGTTATATTATTATTGGATGTATTCTTCCTCCTCCTCCTCCTCTATTTCCAGTAGATGTGACGCTCCTCTTCATCACTAAACTTCTTCACTGATCGATGTTTTGATGTGAACACATGTTTATCTGATCACCTCATTTAACTTTGTCTCCATGGAAACGGTTCATCTCTCATCACACTGATTATTGATTTAATCTCCATGGAAACGTGATGTTTTCTTGTTGCTTCTATTCTGATCTCTCTCCACCGTCATCCTCTTCCTCTTCATCTTCCTCTTCCTCTCAGGTGTGTGCGGCTCCCTCTGCTGTGACAGGTTCAGTCTCTGACCGTAACTCACCTGGAGCATCGCTGCCGTCTGTTCAGAGCCTCCACACGTCTGACAAGTATGTGAACTAACTGAGTTTACTGAGTTTACTGGATCTTTATTAAATAATTAATTAAATATAATTTACTCCTAGAGAATATGTCACAGTGCGTCAGTATGACGTCATCAGTCTTATTAAATGTCAACCTATCAGAGTGTAGTTCCTGCTCCAGACAGAGGGGGGCGGTAAAACACTAAATGTTTCTAGATGATCGTCTTCATCGTCTCAAACATGAAGCTCACACTGATCAGAGGTCAGAGGTCAGAGGTCACAGGGTTGATCACAGGTTTGTTGTGTTTAGTGAAACTGAAGGAGAGACACTGGCTGACTCAGCAGCTGCTGACCTGTCAATCAAAGATCCAGAACAGGAAGCTCAGACAGAGACCAGACCAGAGGTGAGGACACACAACATCACAACAACACAACAACACAACACAACACAACAACAACACAACACAACAACAACACAACACAATAACAACAACACACAACACAACAACACACAACACAACAATCAGATGTTAGATGGTTGTGATCAGATCACGTTACATCAGGTCTGAACACGATCTCTGACTGTTTACGTCTCACTGTCTCATTGTGTCTCTGTGTCTCTGTGTCTCTCTGTCTCTGTCTCACTGTGTCTCTGTGTCTCTGTCTCACTGTCTCACTGTGTCTCTGTCTCACTGTCTCAGTGTGTCTCAGTGTGTCTCTGTCTCACTGTGTCTCTGTCTCACTGTCTCACTGTCTCACTGTGTCTCAGTGTGTCTCTGTGTCTCTGTCTCACTGTGTCTCTGTGTCTCTGTCTCACTGTCTCACTGTGTCTCTGTCTCACTGTCTCAGTGTGTCTCAGTGTGTCTCTGTCTCACTGTGTCTCTGTCTCACTGTCTCACTGTCTCATTGTGTCTCAGTGTGTCTCTGTGTCTCTGTCTCACTGTGTCTCAGTGTCTCTGTCTCAGTGTGTCTCTCTGTCTCTGTGTCTCTGTCTCACTGTGTCTCTGTCTCACTGTGTCTCAGTGTCTCTGTCTCACTGTGACATGTGGTTTCTCTGCAGGATAAATCTCTGCAGCTCCAGACAGGAAAAGGAAATCAGAACATCTCCTCAGGTTCTTCTCTCTTCTATTCACTTCACTGTGTCTGACCAGTTAGCATATAGCACAGTTAGCATATAGAACAGTTAGCGTATAGCACAGTTAGCGTACAGCACAGTTAGCGTACAGCACAGTTAGCATATAGAACAGTTAGCGTACAGCACAGTTAGCGTATAGAACAGTTAGCATATAGCACAGCTAGCATATAGCACAGTTAGTGTACAGCACAGTTAGCGTACAGCACAGTTAGCGTACAGCCCAGTTAGCGTATAGAACAGTTAGCATATAGCACAGTTAGCGTATAGCACAGTTAGCGTATAGCACAGTTAGCATATAGAACAGTTAGCGTATAAAACAGTTAGCGTATAGCCCAGTTAGCGTACAGCACAGTTAGCATATAGCCCAGTTAGCATATAGCCCAGTTAGCGTATAAAACAGTTAGCATATAGCACAGTTAGCATATAGAACAATTAGCGTATAAAACAGTTAGCATATAGCACAGTTAGCGTACAGCACAGTTAGCGTACAGCCCAGTTAGCGTATAGAACAGTTAGCGTACAGCCCAGTTAGCGTACAGCCCAGTTAGCATATAGCCCAGTTAGCATATAGCCCAGTTAGCCATGTTGCTAACGTGCTCTCCTCTCCTCCCTCAGAGCCTCCTGTCTCCAGATCCTCCAGGTCAGTCAACGTCTCTTCAGTTTCTCTATAAAGATCAAACTGATCGTTCTGGTCTCACGTCTCCTTCCTGTGTCCTCCCCACAGCTCCTCCTCCCCCTCCCCCTCCCCCTCCTCCTCAGGTCGTCCTCCAGGAGTCCTGAATGAATCCACCACCCAGCAGCCTCCTCCTCTCTCCTCCTCCTGCTCCTCTTTCTCTGCTCCTCCCTGGCCTCCCTCTCCTCCCCCTCCTCCCCCTCTCTTCCACACCTTCCTGACAGCCCATCATCCCCTCACCTGTTACCCTCCTGGACTCCCCCCTACCTGGTTACTTCCACCCCCCCAGGCCTCCCCCATCCCGTCCCTCTGCTCCTCCTCCCTCCTCCTCCCCAGTGAGTCCTCCAGAGACCAGAGGAGGAAGAAGAAGGAGAGGTAAGAGCAGCAGCCGTCACCTTCTTTACGTTCCACACTGAGTCTATGTGTCATTTAAAGAACGTCCTGTCCTCAGGTCTCCCCCCAGACGCTCCTCCTCTCACGCCACACCCACGTCTTCTCGTCTCTACTCCTCCAGTCGGCCCTCGTCTCGCTCCAGGTCCAGGTCCAGAGACACATCCAGGTACGTTCCATAGACCGTCTGTCCCTCTACAGGTCTGGATGTTGTTTCTGACCCGTTCTCCTTCCTCCTCTTACAGCTTCGGCTACAAACGTTCTCCGTCTCCGTCCTCTTCTCCTCGGGCCCGTTACCGCTCCAGGTCCAGGTCTCCTTCAGACCAGAGGAGGAGCCGCCATCACGGCAGGAAGTCCTCCTCCAGCAGCAGGAAGTCCTCCAGCAGCAGGAAGTCCTCCTCCAGCAGCAGGAGGTCCAGGAGGGACGGGGGCGTGTCTGAGGGACGTGTGGACCTCCAGCCGTCGAAGCCGACCATCGTCCTGGAGCTGGACACGGAGCGCTACCTGCAGTGGAACAAGGACTACAAGGACTGGTGCGACAGATACTTCAGCTCCAAGCCTCCTCCCTCCATCAGTCCTCCTCCTCCCTGTCCTCCTCCCTGTCCTCAGTGGACACACAGAGGAGGACACAGAGATCACTCACAAGTCGGCTCGGACTCTCACTGTCCACCACCGGGGAGACGCTCCCCCAGGACGGATGGACGGTCCCCTCCCTCCGAGACATCCAGCGACAGCCGGTCTCCTCCGTCTCAGTCCTCCAGCGACGGTCCCTCCACACCGTCTCAATCGTCCAATGACAGACACTTGTCTCTGTCTCTGTCTCGGTCATCCAGCGACAGGCGCTCAACACCGTCCGAGGACAGAGCTCAGGTGAGGACGCTTCCAGAGAAGAAATGTCCTCCAGTGAGACAAAGTAAAAGCAAACCTCTCAGAGGACGAGAGTCCTCGTCCCCTGAGACCGATGGCAGTAGGAAGGACAAGAGGAGACGCGGCGAGGACGGACGAACACAGGACAGAAGAACTGTCCCCGGCACCTCCAAATCTGTCCAGAAATATTTGGACAAAGACTGTGGAAGACAAGTCAGAGGACAGAGAAGAGACAGAGACTCAGACCGTCGGCACAAAGCGAAGGACAGAGACGCTCCCGACTCCAGAGCAGAGAAGAACCACAGAAGAAGAAGGGACGACCCACAGAGACAGGACAGAGACAACCGTCCATCTGTCCGTCCACACGGCAAAAAAGACACGAGATATGGACAAGAACCAGAAGACAAGTCTGACAGGAAGAAGAAGGAGGTGAAGAAGACGAAGAGGACAGACGGAGACATCTGGGAGGGAGGGATGAAGATGAAACCACAGAAGAAGATCAGCATCAACATCAACCTGGACGTCAAGAGGACGGTGGAGGACAGAGAGGAGACGCAGCAGGATGAGAAGATGGAGGGAGGAGAGGAGGAGAAGATGGAGGGAGGAGGAGAAGTCAGACAGATGTGGTCCAGAGCTACGTTCAGAGAGGAGGAAGAGGAGGAAGAGGAGGAGGAGGAGGATGACGGCAGAGGAGGAGGAGGAGGAGGAGGAGGAGAAGAGTTGACGTCTCAGAAGGAGACGGCAGGAAGAGACACCACATGTGAGGAAGAGGAGGTGATGAAGAGGAGGAGGAGCAGGAGCCTCCGTGATCTCAGGTAAGACCTCCTCAGCTTTCTGTCTGTTTCCATGGCGACGCCAGCTGTGACCTTAAAACCAGCGTGTGTCCAACAGCTGTGGACAGGAGGACGAGGACATGGGACGGGTGAGACGAGACATCTGTCCTCCTCAGCATCGCTCCAGACGAGAGGAAGAGGAGGAGGAAGAGGAAGATGAGGAAGATGACCACTGAGGTCTGATCAGTTCATTCAACTTTAAAGAGACTTTTTTGTTTAATTTGACCAAAGTGTCTGAGAGCAGATGTTAAATAAAATAATATATGATGATGAAGATGATGATGATGAAGATGAGGAGGAGGAGAATGTGAAGCTGGTTTATTTTTGTTTGTGTCATGACATCATCACTGATTCAGATTTTTCTTTGAGTAATAAATGTTTCATCTGAAGAGAAATAAAACGAAGCTTCAGTTACTGTCTGCTCCTTCTAACGCTAATTAACCTGGAGCTAACGGGGAGCTAGCGAGGAGCTAACGAGGAGCTAGCGGGGAGCTAACGAGGAGCTAACGAGAAGCTAACGAGAAGCTAACGAGGGGCTAACGAGGAGCTAACGGGGAGCTAGCGGGGAGCTAGCGAGGAGCTAACGAGGCGCTAACGAGAAGCTAACGAGAAGCTAACGAGAAGCTAACGGGGAGCTAACGGGGAGCTAACGAGGAGCTAACGGGGAGCTAACGAGGAGCTAGGGTTGCCAACCGTCCCTTGAAAAACGGAATCGTCCCGTATTTAGAAACAAAAGTACGCGTCCCGTATTGAGCTGAAACGGGACGCACTTTGTCCCGTATTTCCGTTAGAATCAAAAATAGTGTGTAAAATGTCAATGGAATTAATGAATAACAGGGCGCTTTATATGAACATTTACGGTAAACTGTGACCAATGAGGGGACAGCGGGAATCCCGCTCATCTCATTGGTCGAGGTACTGTCGCTTGCGAAGAAGATACCGGAAGACAACAAAGCAACAACTTCTCCTCACACTTTATGTTTGCACTTTTCTTATTGCACTATTAACAGAGGAATAATAATAATAATAATGCATTTTATTTATAGGCGCCTTTCTTGGCACTCAAGGACACCGTACATACATTCATAAAAGAAACAGCAATTCATAAAAAGAAACAGTAATTCATAAAAGAAACAGCAATTCATAAAACGAAACAGCAATTCATAAAAGAAACAGCAGAGAATAAAATATGGGGGGGGGGGGCAGAGTAATTGTCATCAAGTGGCGTAGGCAGTTTTAAACAGATATGTTTTGAGTTGAGATTTGAAATGGGGAAATGAATCAATATTTCTGAGTTGGGGTGGTAGTGAATTCCAGAGACGGGGAGCAGAGCGGCTGAATGCTCTGCTCCCCGTGGTGGTAAGACGGGCAGTAGGGACAGACAGATGTACGGAGGAAGATGATCGTAGAGAGCGGGAGGGAGTGGGAACATGGAGGAGATCAGACAAATATGGGGGAGTGAGGTTGTGAATGGCCTTGAAAGTAAGCAGGAGGACTTTAAATTGGATGCGAGATTGAACTGGGAGCCAATGAAGTTCTTGAAGGACAGGAGTGATGTGGTGAATGGAGGGGGTTCGAGTTATGATGCGGGCAGCTGAATTCTGGACTAGTTGAAGTTTATGGAGAGATTGTTCTGCTTTCTGTTGTTTTATATTAATTTCTACAGTTATAAGTTAAACAGGACAGGTTTTTGTTTAAGAAAGATATTTATTCTGTTAATTTTGTATTAAAATTAAATTGTTGAATAACAATTTAATTTCCAAAAGGGCTAAAAAAAAATTCACCACACCGGGAAGGGTGAAAGCAATCAGGTCTGCCGGCCCTGCCAATGAGGTGTCCCTCATTTATTTTTCAGGGAGTTGGCAACCCTACGAGGAGCTAACGAGGAGCTAACGAGGAGCTAGCGGGGGGCTAGCGGGGGGCTAACGAGGAGCTAGCGGGGAGCTAGCGGGGAGCTAACGAGGAGCTAGCGGGGAGCTAACGAGGAGCTAATGATGAGCTAATGAGGAACTAGCGAGGGGCTAGCAGGGAGCTAGCGGGGAGCTAGCAGGGAGCTAACGAGGAGCTAGCAGGGAGCTAACGAGGAGCTAATGATGAGCTAATGAGGAACTAGCGAGGGGCTAGCAGGGAGCAAGCGGGGAGCTAGCGGGGAGCTAACAAGGAGCTAGCAGGGAGCTAACGAGGAGCTAATGATGAGCTAATGAGGAGCTAGCGAGGGGCTAGCAGGGAGCAAGCGGGGAGCTAGCGGGGAGCTAACAAGGAGCTAGCAGGGAGCTAACGAGGAGCTAATGATGAGCTAATGAGGAGCTAGCGAGGGGCTAGCAGGGAGCTAACGTATTTCCTCCACACCTCCCTGAGTGTCTCTATGTCCTCTGAGGATGAAGCTTCCAGGGTTCAGGTCTAATCTGAGTCTTTGTCTCTAAAATAAATCAGATCTTAACATGTGAGAGTCTTTCCATCTTGTTCCAACATCTGGATCATGTCTCCAAGTCAACAAGCAGCTGTTGATGGTTCTGATCCAGCGGTAGGTAGAGATCCATTAGAGACAGCAGCTGTGACCACATGATGGCGCTGCTGATTTACAGACACACTGAGGACATTGAGTTTAACACCAGGTCTGGTTCTGGTTCTGGTTCTGACTGAGATCAGCTGCTTTAATGAGGACTGAAGGTTTATTATTCGTCAGTTGAGTCGACTCTGATCACATGATACAGACTCAGGTACAGTAGACGTCTGTTCAACTCAGAAGAAGAAGAAGAAGAAGAAGAAGATTTCTTTCTGCAGCACTTTATTAAATCAACATTACAGAGAACTGAGAGTCAGTCTGTGGAATAAAAACTAAAAGAGTTTCAGTCAGCTGATGGATCACTGCACGGCCAACGTCCTCCAGAGACAAGATCACAGCTGTGGACCTCATCACCTGGGACGGGTCTGAAACCATGTCCTCGCCTCGTCCAACATGAAGAGACTCAGCCAGAGCTTCAGAGGACGATGAGAGACACCAGAGGACGATGAGAGACACCAGAGGACGATGCACCAGAGGACGATGAGAGAGACCAGAGGACCAGGTCCAGCAGAGTCAATGATCCATCTAAAGTCTGGTCTGAGTCGTTTCTATTGATTCATTAGACTGATGATCCTGTTGATCAGCTGATCAGTGTGTTGAAGCTGTTTGTTGTAAAGGAGTCTTCTTATGTGTCCTGAACGTGTCCTGAACGTGTCCTAATGTGTCCTGAACGTGTCCTGAACGTGTCCTAATGTGTCCTGAACGTGTCCTGACTGCGATGGACGGGTGAATCCTCACAGATCATGAATATTAATGAGCTCTGGCTCTTTGTCCGTCAGCAGCAGAGATCAGACGGAGGCTGAGCTGTCTAGACGCCGTCTGTGTGTGTGTGTGTGTGTGTGTGTGTGTGTGTGTGTGTGTGTGTGTGTGTGTGTGTGTGTGTGTGTGTGTGTGTGTGTCTCCACATTCCTGTGTACTCCTGGTCAGTCTGTTTGATCTGTCTCCATGGTAACGGCTCATTATCATGCAGGAGGGGGGAGGAAGAAGGTCGTGGGAACGATGGAGGCTGGTGGACAGAAACCAGGCGGAGCAGAGACACGGGAGCAGAGACGCGGGGTCAGACCCAGACCCAGAGTTAGATCCAGGACTAAAGTTGTACAGAATGAAGGGGCGTGGCCTCTTTGATTTGATTGACAGAGTCAGGAGACAAAGATGGAGGCGGACGGAGACGCCACGCTGAGCTTCAGGACCTGAGGGGACACCTGGGTGACGTCAGGGAGTGTCCTGGGACGGACCGGAGCGGCCGTGGAGACATGTCTGTAATCAGACGCTGCTCTGAATTAATCATGTGGACAAACAGTGAAACTTTAATATCAGACAGGAGGAGACATGTTGTTGTCCCAGAGGTTTGTGACTCTTTAATAAAATGTAAAATAAATAAAAGCTCTGGGATGACATCATCACATCGTTCATCACCGAGGGAAAAATAGAAATCAATAAAATAGAATGTAAATACTAAAGGTGAGGTCTATCAGACAAAATATTTGTACACACAGTTAATGTAATGAGACTCTACTTCATCAGGATGTCTCTCTGGAGGACAGTGTGGACAGACGTTCATTCTTTTAGAGGTCGTCTGATCGTCTGCTGAAGGTCATCCCTCTCTCTCTCTCTCTCTCTCTCTCTCTGTGATGGTTCAACCTGCAGGAAACGTTCATTTCATTTAGATCAAGGGACGAGAAACACGGAGGAAGAAGAACGACCAGAGTCTGAATATCGTCCTCCACTGATGGAAATGACCAGACGTCCAACTACTAGTTTCAGCTCTGCAGGACGTCCAGCAGGATGCAGGAGCAGCAGGAGACATCACCGTCTCCAAATGAGACGTCTGTGTCTCATCTGCTGCTCAGTAAGAAAACCTGTGACCAGAGAGAGAGAGAGTCTGAGCTCAGGTCTTTATTTCAGCTCCAGGATCAGTGACATGAATATTAATGAGGCTCAGCTCCACATGTCAACACTCATCTGCACATTCAGCCACAGGCCCCGCCCCCAGGAAGTACCACAGCACTGTCTGCGTGTGTATACGTATATGTATGTGTGTGTGTGTGTGTGTGTGTGTGTGTGTGTGTGTGAGCTGCAGGGGGATGGTTGCTCAGGTAACCAGGTAGACCAGGTGTAATTTTAGTGTCAACAAACCTATTTCAAAGCTGGTAAGGAGTCACAGAGCCAGAGTTCAGTCATGAACCAGAGCACTGATGTGACTCTGCTTTGACTCAGACAGATCATCTCCCACATGGAGACGCTGCAGCAAGTAAATCAAGTTCTATTCTGATTTAGATTCGTTCTTTTCTCACCGTTCTCAGACTGAATGATCAGATTATTTAAATGATCAGATTATTTATTATTTTCCGTCTGGATGAAGTTTCTCTTCACGTTTGACAGGAATCATCTCGACCAGTTCTCAGCGGTGGTGAGATGTGGTTCTGCAGCTTAGAGTTCTCAGGACAAGCCTCTTACTGCTTGACATGCAAATCTCTTCTCTGACCTTCTTCTGTCTGTCAGTCTGTCTCTCTCACCCTCCTCCCCCATAATCTCCCCCTCTCTCCCCCTCTCCCTCTCTCCTGCTGCTCACTTTCCATTTTCCTCACACACATTCAGGTTTCACTCCAATTTTCTTTGCTCCCGTTCTTTCTCTCAAGAACAATAGTCTCCTCCTCCTCCTCCTCCTCCTCCTCCTCCTCCTTCTCCTTCTCCTCCTGCTCCTGCAGCTGCAGACGGCAAAATGGACGTTCATGTAGAACGCCGTCATGGCTGCTCTGTGTTGCTCTGTGTGTTGCTCTGTGTGTTGCTCTGTGTGTTGCCCTGTGTGTTGCTCTGTGTGTTGCTCTGTGTGTTGCTCTGTGTGTTTGCTGGAGTCATCCAGGTTCTGTTTCCTGCGTTTGAACTCTTGTGAATGATTAACCCGTGTCTGTGGAGGTGACGGTCGTGTCAGAGACGTTACCAAACTCTTATTAACCGTTAGTTTGCATCGCTGGATTCTGATTGGTTCAGCACCATAAACTAATAAACTGAGAAACATTCAAGTGAACCTCACATCAACCTCACATCACACTTTGTGGCTAAATTTTCTTTTTTTGGAGCTGAATGTTTCTGACCCAGGTTTCTGACCCAGGTTTCTGATCCAGGTTTCTGA
>NC_140354.1:24044308-24366179 GCF_963514085.1 Chelon labrosus
ATAGCTGGCTAGCATAGCTGGCTAGCACCGTAGCTAACACGGCTGGCTGTAGCTAACTAGCTCGGCTGCTAGCTCGACCGCACTGCATGTTACAGTCGTATCTGTGATAAATATCTCGGTAAATATCTTGTTTATGTTTGTCTGCACACGGCTGGACATTTTAAATCGTCTTGCAGAGTAATATCTATATTTTTATGCGGCTTAACCTTGTGCTAATGCTAACTAGCGTCGGTTAAGCCGAGCTCTGCGTAGATTTGTCAAAAATAAATTATTCGCCGTTTCGTTAAATCGGTCTCTGATTTTTTTTTAAATCATCGACATGTGTGTGATTCTGGTGTGTTTATTAGGATAATTAGAAATAATATTTTTTATCATTTAGGTTGGTTACGTTAGCGTGAAGCTTCGTTAGCCTTTAGCTAGCGTTAGCAGCTATGCTAATTTGACGACGCAGGTTGCTCGGCGGCAACTTGGACAGAAAGCAGCGTTATTTGCTTGCATTTGACAGACGACTGGACTTAATATCAGTAAATATATAAAATGCGGCGGTTAAATGTGTAAATAGTGAAACAAGACGAGGTGAAAGTGTTGGTGTGCAGCCCGAGACCCGGTCGGAGGGTTTAACTCCCTCTGTCGGCGGAGCCGCGGAGCAGCTGTCCGGTCTCAGACCTCCGCTCTGCGGCCTTTTAAAGACATATTCTCTTTACTTTCTGCTCCGGGTCAACGACGCTGCAAACACGATAAAAACACGCTTTAATTCCCATGCTCCGGCCGCAGTTTACCGGCCCATGCGGGGGCCTTTGTGTCCGGCTGCGGTGCAGAGGCAGCAGGCTCCAGAGAAGCCATGTTGGTTAAGCTGCAAGTCAGGCAACAGCTGAGATAATGGCCGATCAGGACCCGAGCTGCAGCTTTGACCTAGACGCTCTCTCTCCGGCTTTATCAGCCATCTCCACACCGTCCTACAGCTCACAGGCCCTGATCTGAACAGACCCCACTCATGCAGCTCAACCTGCGTTTCCACATCGACCGGTTGAAATGGTTTCATGGCTGCAGCCTGTTCCTCTTTCAGTCTCGTTAATGAGGCTTTGGTGTTGCAGTGAAATGCAGCATGCACACATTCCTGCACTGTTTATGCGCTCTCACAGATAATCATCTCTCCTTCTTTCAGAGATTTGGATTTGGAAGCTGTTGCCACCAAAGAAACTGAAGCATCTTAACAGGTCAGTGTGTCACCAGTGAGTCAGCTGCGTCCACATAAACACGATGAAATAATAAAAACTGCTTTTAATTGTGTTTTTGTTCAGGCTGCGCAGGTTATTTACAGTTGCAGTTTGGTTTTTTTATTATTCTGATCACGTCTGCAACGATATATTAGTTATATGCTTTAATATGTTGGTTAACTCACCACTAAATATTAAATAATAATCTATTAACATCATATTTGAAAATGAACTCTACCTGATGAGTCTGGTTTAACCGTTCAGCTAACGGTCGCTAACACTTAGCACTGAGAGCAGAATGTTACTGGAAGTCTACCTGCTTTAGTTTTAGACACATGCTAGCTGTTAGCATCACCATTAGCATCGTCTAGAGAGTCTTTCCAGGCTCCGACCACCAGACTAAACTCTGGATTAGTCCTGACGCTGCGGCTGCTCTGGTTGAGATGCTCGTGTGCAGCGGTTGTGCTGCTGTGGTGAACATTCAAACACGTCTGAGGTTCTGGTTCATGCTTTCCTAATGAGTCTGAGCTGCCTGGGGATGAACAGACACTGCAGCGCGTCGATCTGTTTATTTTATCAGATCAAATTAAAGGAAATCGTCCAGATGTTGGCGCTGCTGTGTGGCTGCTTTGAGGCTGAGATGCTGGTACACGGCCGTTGTGCTGCTGTAGTGGCAGGTTTCGTTTTGACAACGCGTCCATCAGGTTTTTAGACGTGACGACAGCGCAGCCCCGACTCTGACTAATGTTTACATCAACCAGGCTACGATTCACAATCCAAACACTTCTAGACGATGTGATTTACGCCAGGATTGTTTTAGTTGGAGCTGGCTGAGTGATAAAGCAGCGCACCCTCAGCTTTCTAGCAGCTTCTCTTTAGATGGTGGTGTGTGTTTCAGGGGCTGGGGGGGTGGGGGGGGCTCGGCTCGGCTCGGGCAGCTCCTGCTTATGCAAGCACATGCAGTTCCGTTTGAATTGAATCGCAGGGTCTGGGTCGGTCTGGGGCCGCTTTGTGCTGAGTAAGCCGTGCTGTTTTAAAACGGCTAAACGACGAGCCGGGGTCCTGGCGTTTTGTGTGAGTGTGGGGGGGGGGGGGGGGGGGGGATGTTTGTGCAGCTCTTTGTGTAGCTCTTTGTGTTCATATACTTGGTCCACATGCACAATAGAGCCCCGGACCACAACTCTCTGCACATGCTCAGCTTGGTCCTCTTCTGGAGCCCAAACCGCTCCATGAGTTCAGTTTCTGATTTCCTGGATATTTGGTGTCTTGTTTTTGTGGTGGTGGTGTTTCTTGTCGTCATGGCTACGGTTGCTAAAGCTAGCTGATGATGCTTCATACTTTCCAGCTGTGTGTATGCGAGTCCCGCTGAAAGAAAGCGGAGGAGGAAAACGATGCAGATGTTTTCAAATGTAAAATCATTTTCATAGTTGGTGGAAGGTGGTTTTTATTTTTACGTTCACAGAGAAATCTGATTCAGCGTTAATCAGTGTTTATCGCTCTTAACTACGGCTGGGGTTTCAGATTCTAATCGCTCTTGATTTCCTGCGTCCTTTCATTCCTCTTGATTCAAAACAAGACGCAAAATAAAAAGACAAAAGCTCAAAACATTCAGGAAATACCACAGATCTCTGAATAGATGTTCATAATGGAGCTAAATTGTTTAGAAACGTAAATAATCAGCCGCGATAACGCAAAGACAAAATATAATGAAATAGATTCTTGTGCTTGAGTTTCAGTTTTGGTTTGAGTCTGTGACTAAAGGAGGATGAAGTGTTGCAGCCTGGAGCCTGAATCAGAGCTCGGCCCAGATTGTTTGCTGTTGTTAATGCTGCAGTGCAGTGGATGGAGATCAGGTAGTTGACCGTTGGCCTCCTGCGCCGTAAAGCCACGCCTGCATGTGGTCATGGAGCAGAGCGAGGCTCAGAAAGGCAGCGTTTGATGTCGTCGACGAGTGCACGCTCCGACAGGATGTCAGCTGCACCGTTTGTCGTAAACAAGTTGTTAGAACCGTGTTAACTTCAGCTCCATTATCGTCTGTGCAGCCGTTTAGTGTTTAAACAACACAACGTCCCAAACGTGACCTTTGAGATACTAAAATATTTACATGCGAGTCTGGAAATCTGTTCGTTATCTTCATTAAATCATTTCCAACATCGCTCGGCCCTTTTCTGCCGGCAGCGCAGTTTGATTCCTTTTATCCAGACACGAATATCAGGTTGCCTTCCTAAAGTTACCGTGACCTGAGATGAACCGGCCTCGTTCTGACTGCGCCCCACGACACGCTCAGTGCAGCTCGGCTGGAAATGTCACATGTCACAGTGTCAGGGCTCACAGGTCTGCGTCTGCTGCTGCTGCTGCTGCTGCTGCGTCTGGGCGCTGTGATGAGGAGGACCTGGTCGTCCTCTGAATGAGCGATGACTTTCCTTTGCAGAGCCTCCAGCTGAGAACATGCTAACCCTAATGCTAATGCTAAATGTAAACGAGCTTCTGGCTGAACCGTGGTTCATGTTTGGGTGAAAGTAGCTCAGATCAGTCTGGTCTGCCAGAGATTTATTTCCCTCCTGAACACAGATATAGTTTATTTAGTGAAGATAAAATCTGTTAAATATAGTTAAATATAATAAACTTATAGCCTTGTTTGTTTAAACCTTTGTTCCTTGTCCTTCGTCGCCTGCTCTTCTTTTTTATTTTATCCGTCTCAAGGTTTAAGACGTGAATGGAAGCAGCGCTCCACTTTGTTTTATCCTCAATAAAACACCAAACAACACATTTACACATTTAAAGCCGTAGCGAGAGCAGCCCCTCTGCAGCAGACGGAGTAAAGTCATATAACTTTATTTGTTTTGTGTTTGCAGACCTCGTTTTGTTGCTGCGTGTTTTAAGCGTGTGTAGGCGTTTGTGCAGATGGACTCTGAAGTCATTCAGCTTTCAGTCATTTGACCTGTTTTATCACAGTTATACATTAACAGATGAGTTAAAGGATAAAAACTAAACGTGCACGGTCACACAAAGGGTTTAAAGTTGATTAATTCATGTTTAACTCTGATCACAAACGTCTCTTAAATATTAAATATAGAGTGATTGATGAGAAGCAGCTGGTTGATAGGTTAGGACCTTTACTTTAATTGATCCGTCTGATTTATTTATTCATCAACGGCTGCTCCTGTTTCCATTTGTGTTTATTTATTAAACATTTCTTTCTGTTAAAGCTTCTATAGATTACTACGGTTGGTGTCGTTCTACTTTAAAACGTTTAGAGTGAAGATTTGTTTCTGAGGAACAAATGGAGGTCGTAAACAACAACATAAACTTCTCCTCCTCCACCTCCTCATCACTCTTCTTCGTCCCTTCATCTGCCCCTCCTCCGTCAGCTGTAGCTGTCCGGGGGGGTGGGGGGGTGGGTGGAGGTTGGTCCATTCATAAACAGATGCTATCCGCTGTGTGTGCGCTCGGCTGTTGTTGTTGTTGTTGAACCATCTGCTGAAGCACTTGATGGTTGGTTGGTTGAGTGGAGGAAGGAGAGGGGGAAGGAGAGGGGGGAGGAGAGGGGGGAGGAGAGGGGGAAGTGTGGGAACGAGGAGGAGGAGGAAGAGCAGGAGGAGGAGGAGGAGGAGTCTGATCAATACGTTCAGCAGTTTGATGTCAGTGAAGAGCTTTTATTAAAGTCTGCAGCTTTAACTCCACATTAACATTTAGACCTGAGCAACATTTAGTTTTAATCTCCAAACATTGTAATGTTGAGTATCTGAGTGTGAACCTGTATGAAGGTAAATATCTCTGTGGTGGATTCATTCATTCATTAACGTCTCTTTGTGCAAAATAAATACCAGTAAAGAAAGTTTATTGGTTCTTATCACAAAACCACTGAGTTGGATGGTTTTAACGAAACTCTGTGGTGTGTAGCTTAGCTTAGCTTAGCTTAGCTTAGCTTGAAGCTATATTGGATGTTACTCTACTACCTCCTCCTCCTTAAACATCCAGATTACATAATTAATAAAGCTCTGTCTACCTGCCTTGGTTTACCAGCCGCTACCAACCCAGACACACGGCTCCCTACTGTGGTAAAGATACCCAACGATCTAGGCTAGCTTAGCTGCTGTAGCTTGGCTTCTGTAGCTTAGCTTCTGTAGCTTAGCTTCTGTAGCTTGGCTTCTGTAGCTTGGCTTCTGTAGCTTAGCTGCTGTAGCTTAGCTTCTGTAGCTTGGCTTCTGTAGCTTAGCTTCTGTAGCTTGGCTTCTGTAGCTTAGCTTCTGTAGCTTAGCTTCTGTAGCTTAGCTGCTGTAGCTTAGCTGCTGTAGCTTAGCTGCTGTAGCTTGGCTTCTGTAGCTTGGCTTCTGTAGCTTGGCTTCTGTAGCTTAGCTGCTGTAGCTTAGCTGCTGTAGCTTAGCTTCTGTAGCTTGGCTTCTGTAGCTTAGCTTCTGTAGCTTAGCTTCTTGTTACTCACTTGGAATAAAGGTTTAATCTTTATTATTTAGAAGTGAGTTAAAGGATTAATTGAGTAGCAGCCCTGAAACCTTTTAGATAAAGTTGGATCAGATATTTTCCTTTAATCATTCAGGTTCTGTTTGCACAGTCATAGTAACACCACATGTGGCTCTGATGTTGATTAGATGAGTCAGATGTGGTGGTTTCAGAGGTCAGGATAAAATATTCTTATATTTTTTTTTAGAAATGACATAAAAACCTCAGTTTTAAAACGAAGTGTCCTACGTGCAGCTAAAATGAAGATGGTGTCACGTCGCTGCACATTTAAAGGTGCAGTTGTTGGTGTGTGTGTGTGCGTGTGTGAGTGTGTGTGTTGTCCGAGTAAAGCCAAGGTAAGTGCTGTGCAGTAATCCCATTACTGGATTAGACTGCAGACTGCAGCTTTCTCCTGCAGGATAAAGTAACACAGCAACCAGGAGCAGAGCAGCTCAACCCGACACCCGTCACGAGCTGACGGCTCGCTGGGACGAAGACGTCCAGTTTAAAGAGACCGGTTATCTGTGAACTATGAATGAGACATAAACACGGAATTAAACCTCAAACGGTTATTGTTTTAATGAAAGAATAATTCAGTGATAGTTGGTTGAGTTGAAACATAGGCACCATAAATTATACTGTCTTTGTTGCTGCAATAAATATACGAAGAGAGACTTCCTGAAATGTCATTAATAAGAGATATAATTTATTTCCATGTGCTCTGAGTTTACACCATTTGGTCAGATGCAGGCTAGCTGTTAGCTGTTAGCTGTTAGCTGCTAGCTGTTAGCTGTTAGCTGCTAGCTGTTAGCTGTTAGCTCCCTTTAAATAAATCAGTTTGGTGGTGAGATCTGCAGCTTCTATGACTGAAGGAAAAGTTTGTTTTACTTTTTCTTTATATATTCTTTTTATTATTGTGGACACCTCTTTCCAAAAAGTCTGAATAAATGCTCAGCCAAGAATTCCTTCACGTTTCCCTCGACAACCAAGCTGAGAATCAGTTTGTTTTGGTTTCTGTTTTTGGCCTGGTGAATATTATCATAAAGCCGTGGGTGTTTAAAAGTCTCACATCGTATCATCACTCTTCAGTTTTGCAGCACTTGAAGAATAATCTGCTGCTTTTAGAGGCTAAATGATCAGATTAACGTGAAAAGAGCTGACTTTACATTTACTAATGTTTTGTTTTGTCCGTGTTGTCCACAGGGAACACGCCCACAGAGGGAAGAACAGTGGATGGAAGAGAGAGAGCGACGGAGAGAGTGATAAGGAAGGAGGAGAGGAAGATACAGGACTGGACATCAGGTTAGAGACGAGCAGGTCAAACCGGTCTGGATTCATCCTGTGATTTATCAGCTGGAACGTTGAGGCTGTTTATCACAGCTGAGCAGCTCCAGCACGTTAGCATTAGCATTAGCATTAGCATCTTCTCTGGAGAGTCTTTCTCAGGCTCTGACCAACAACAGTCAGACTAAACTCTGTGGAGCAGTCCAGATACTGATGCTGCTCCAGTTTATTACGTCTCTATTTAAGGAATTCAAACCCGTCTGAGGATCTGCTTCAGGCTTTCTCTCTATTCTTTTAGCTGCCTGATCAAACTGGCTGATTAATTAGTGTTTATGAGTCTCCTCCGCTCTGAGTTGGAGCGGTCAGGCGTAGGGATCCCCAGCTATGTGGTCACGCTAACGCTGGTCACGCTAATGCTGGTCACGCTGGTCACGCTGGCGTGTTCCATGACGAAGTGTCTGGTCGAGTTCACAGGAGACAAAATAATCAGGCTCCAAACAAACGCTTGAGTTTAAGCAGCGTGTGGTGCAGATAAGACCTCGGTGTGGTTGGACAGGTTGCTGTTAAATCTGAAGCGGCTCATGACTCACAGGAAGCTGAAGCGTCTGACATCAGTGTGGTGCCCCTCAAACAAACCCCGCCCCTCAAACAAACCCCGCCCCTCAAACAAACCCCGCCCCTCATGACGGCATCTTATCGGCTCCTGCACACGCTCACACTGCACATGTAATCTAAACATGACGGGGACAATGAGACGTCGTCCTCTGTCCTTTAACTTCATCTGGATGAGGTAGAACCCCCCCCCCCCCCACGCCGCCCCGCCCCGCCCCGCCCCTCTCGATGCTTCCTTTCTGATTAACATATCGATGGAAACACTCTGGCGCGTGTGTGTGTGTGTGTGTGTGTGTGTGAGCGTCTCCTCCTGCCCAGACAAGCCCAGAGGAATTGGGGAGTGTTTAGGAATGTTGCCATGACAACGGGCTCCGACACATCCAGGAAGTAGAATCGGAATTTGAAATTAATCGACTTTATTTCTCTTTCCTGTAACAACGGTGGACAAACAGATACTGAAACCATGAAGCTGTGCTCCTGAGGACACGCTGCGTTTCACTGGATGCAGATGATGTTAAAAATATGTTCGCTACTGGCAACAAAGCGCCGAGCTTCAAATAGGTCTGCAGTCGCATGGCAACAGGAACAGGACACATGAGGAGTGTTTTCAGTTAGAGACCATGTTCAGGAGAGACGCAGAGTTTCTGTCCAGGCAGATTAAACACTAAACGTGTCGGGGAAGAGGTGCAGACGGGTTCAGGGAGTTCTACCAAACATCTAAAACCAGTAAAGTCTCTTTAGTTTCACTCTTCAGGAAGTTTCATACAAGTTGGAAGCTGCAGCTGCATTCCTCTCTGACAGGCCTCGGCCTCTTTCTTCCTCCTTTACCACGTTCCACCGCTCACCTTTTTTTTTTTAACATCTTCTAGTTTTTCTTGATCTTTTGTTCTCGTTTCTTTCTGCGTTTGTGTCTTGTCCCCGTATTCCCTCTCTCTTCC
This sequence comes from Chelon labrosus, assembly GCF_963514085.1. NCBI lineage: Eukaryota > Metazoa > Chordata > Actinopteri > Mugiliformes > Mugilidae > Chelon > Chelon labrosus. The sequence continues at coordinate 24,052,821 of NC_140354.1, forward strand.
CCCTCCCGTCGACCGTCTGTAAGATGATAGCGGTGTAGCTAGCTGCCAACTCCAGGGGCCCTCACGAAAGAAGAGGAACAGACTGTTCTCTGTGCACGGAGCTGCTGCAGCGTTCATGCACCTCAACCCAGAGTCATGTTAACGTTAAATAAAGCTTCATTTTAGAGGAATGCTCAGTAATAACCAGAATAAAGCAAAGAGAAGGACGCTACTGAACACGCTCATACAGGAAAACCTTTGTAGAATTATTCTTCTGACAGTTTAAAGACTTGGGCTGTAAATAAATATTCCTTTTAAACAATATTTATAACTTGTACCCAATAAAACCTGTTCTCATGAAACCTCCCAATTTTAAGCAAAACAATTCCCAGAATTAAATTAAAATATTTTTGCAGGAAAGATGTATTTATTGCCAGGATTTCATTTCAGTTGCTGGTGCCTGTTCTATGAAGAAGTAACACATTTATTTATAATAAATGCAACTTCCATCATCTTACAGCGTGACGTTGGACATGTTACGTCTGTACATAAACAAACTAAACACTAGGCAGCTCTTATTCAATTCTAAAGATGGAAAACGACAAAAATGTTGATAAGTAGCTGCAGCCTAACACGTGAAGAAACAAGACGAGATCTTTAGAAGCGTAATCAGTGGCGGTTCTACGGGGGGGCATACAGGGGCAGCTGCCCCTGTAAAAATACATCTTGCCACCCCAGTTGCCACCCTACATCATTTTTTTAATTAAATGATCTATCCGTAGAAATTCAGCCCTCATCTCCTTCTATCTATCATTATTTACTCTTTAAAATACGCCCCCCCCCCCCGGAATTTTGAAATGGTTTCACCCAAAGAGAGAAACGTTTCTCTCACGTCGCGTATCGCTCGATATCACTGGACCTTCTCTGGTCCGTTTACCGCTTCATTCGCATTTCGTCCAGTGCGTCGGTGGCATTCACAGTTAGTTCCGTGTGTTCTGTGTAGTTCTTTATTAAATAATTAAATATAACTACGAGCAGTACGCCGAAATTAAACTACAAATGAGACCAGGAAGTCCGGTTTGGAATGTGTTGCTTCACCGGGACGGTACGGCCGAAGCGAGATTTTTTTCGTCACGTAACCTTACGATACTTCTTCTGTCACATGAACTTGTAAACGTGCAAATTTGCTGTTATTTGCTATCATGGTGGCTAGCAAGCTATACGTTATAATGTATGTTTGTTTACGCTCATTACAAAAGTTCCGGGTCACGTAAACCCGACCAATTAAATATTAAAATCAGATTCAGTCCTGTTTCCTGTTTTTCCATTTTGTACTTTTGATCTGAGCCTAAAATTGAAATATGAAAAACCAGCCATTTTTTCGTTTTGTGTTAGATTAAAAAAACAAATAACAAAATAACCAGTCACTTTTTCATGTTTTTGATTGCCATTTGAAAAGGGAAAGAACGAATGACACACGAATCCGTGTGTCATTCGTTCTTTTCCATTTAAATTCAGTATATATACGTCTGCCATATGTTGCCACCCCTCAAAAATTCCTGCCCCCCTCTCGCCACCCCATAAATATTTTTCTAGATCCGCCCCTGAGCGTAATTGACCCTTTGTTGGTCTCTAATTGGTCGGCTGTTCCACCAATCAGAGGGCTCCTATTGCTAGGTTAGACAAACAGTATGCATGTGGGATCCATTCACACAGAGAAACACTGAAATCCTGTTAGAGTCTAAAGGTAATGTGAAAGCGAGCTAACGTTAGCCAGCATGCTAATGTTAGCCAGCATGCTAATGGGCGACATTGGAAACACGACTTGTGTTTTTACTAGTTTTCAGCTTTTACACAGCTTCTGTTCGTCTAGCCTAGCAACAGTAACACAGGAAGTTGAGACTCTAGCGATAAGGAAGGAATCCTCTGATTGGTGGTTAGCTGACCAATCAGAAAGACGTCAACACAGCAGAGAAAGTACAGAAGTTTACCACCAGCTAACTCATGTAGACGTAGTTTAGAGCTAAAGCTGAAGCTAAAGCTCATCACTGGTCTGTTTTCTTTCATTTGAACCATTTCATTGGTTCTGTGTGAAGAATGATCAGCGTGTTTACTTATATCGTTCCAGTTCTTCATCTGACAGATCCACTGTTTTTATATTTTAGTCGTCACGTGTGAGTTTATCTAATGGAAGATGATCTAACGCTGCTCTGATGAGTCCTGTCTGAAGCATCTTCCTTCATTGACTGGGGTGACGCTTCCTTGTAAGGATAAATCCCTGCACAGATGCTTTATGGCTGACAGAGGTGTTTCCATGTCAGAAGCTTGAGTCATATTCATGGAAGTAAACAGCTCCGTTTGCTGGAAGGGTTTTTATTTCTGTGGCTGATGGAGGGAGCAGTTTTCTTGAGTTCTTCGTATCTTTGAAACACGTCTTGGGGGGGGGGGGGGGTCTGTAATGATATCACTCCGTCCTTATTGGCTCCAGAGCCGAGCAGCCTCCATGTCCTGGTGCTGGCGCTGGGCCCAGCTCAGACCTAGTGGGTTAATAAAGGTGGAGTGTGTCTGGTCAGGACCAGGTTCACAGCTGCTTATTGATTCCAGTCTCTGAAGGAAGGTTTATTTTTGTTTTTCAGGTTTTTATATGTAAACCGTTAAACTCTCATGCTTCAGCGCTCGCTGGCTGGCTGGCTGGTCGTCCACACATGGGTCTGTTTGTTCTCTTATCACGTTGGCTGGTGAACAGAGTGGTTGTTATTTGAACTGGAGGGTTATAAATAGACCTGTGTACTGCTGCAGCAGGCGCAGAACTAACACACGGGCTAACCTGCTGTAGGAAAAGGTCAGGAGACACACTCCACTTCTTACTGTCAAACACACTGGTCCAGGTCCTCTGAAGGTGTCTCCTTTTTATTGTTTTTAACCTTCCTCCCACCGTCTTAGTGCTCGTCGTTGCTCGTCGTTGCTCCAGGGTAAGAGGTTTCCCCTCTGCTGTGGTTTTCTAGTGCAGCGCTGCCAGCTCTAAGCCCGTTGTATAACCATAATCTAGTCTTACCCAAACACGGGGGGGGGGGGGGGGAGTTTCAAACTAAACTTTCTGACTCCTAAACTCTTCAACAGGAGAAAATGTTTGGTTTTACATTAAGGCACAAGCTGCGTTTCCAAAATATTAATTTGATAGACTCTGCAGATTTTAATTGGAGATGGAAGAACTTTAGAAAACATGTAAGTCATGTGACTGATCAGCTGTTTCAGCTTCTTATGAAGACGTGTGAAGCTCCTGCTGTCCAGTCACGTCTTCGTCTCAGACTTCAAACATGAAACATGGTCAACGCTGCAACAAACTACAGCCGACCGTCTTAGGATGATGTACCTGAGGAAAGCAGAGCTGTGCGTCTAGGACGTATAAATAATTGTGTTATTGACGAGGACAGATATTATTCAGGAGGCAATAACAAGAAACTACTTTGGAACAACGGCTAGAATGATAAACATGGTCCACACTGGTTGACATGACGGAGTTAAACCTTGAGTATCAGACCAGATTATCATGTAATGTGAGCTGCTCACAGATCTACAGACTCATTGGTCATGTTTCACAAAGAAATGATGAGAGACGAGTCTATGAGGACCTGGAGCAGCTGATAGTCTTAGCTACCGTTAGCTAGCATGCTACTAGTTGATAGACGGTTAAAGTGTCGTCATTCAGACTTGTTTACTACGTTAAAATGATGATGGCTTCTTCTCTTTGGTTTGATTAACGGGTGTTTCACACCCCCAGTCGTCTGAGGCGTGTCTGTCTCTGGTCTGTCAGGATAATCTGAGTAATATCCTGTAGTGTGTGTTGGTCTGAGACTGTTTCTCCTGAGGTCTGTGATGAGGTCTGACTGGATGTTTAAAGTCTCGTTCTTCAGGTTTCTCCTGTTGTTGTTTACGACCACTGTCTCTACTGACTCTAATGTGCTAACGGCTGCTACTCTCTGATGTAATGAGGATCTGATCATGTTCTACTGTGAATCATTAGCTCAGATGATAATTATTGATAACGGGTGAACAGCGCTAACTGACCCCCGTCCACTTGTCTTCTTGTCTCTTTGTCTCTGCAGTGCCAGAGCAGACCAAGTGAAGACAGAGTCCTTCTTTACCTGAACCACATACCCCCTTCCCCTTCCCCATACACAACACACACACACACACACACACACACATACAGTCCTCAGCGATGCCAAGGGCTCCTGATCAGCCTGCTGCCCGCTCTGACAAGCCCCGCCCCTTCACCTCAGACCACTGAGGCTGCGCTCTCTGAGCTTTGACCTTTGAACTCCCCCGCGTCAACCTGGGAACCAGAGATCACCTGTTCTCCACCCAACCCGGGGACGCCTTCCTGCCCAGCCAGGAGCCGCTGCAGCCACCACCACCACCACCAGCGGCGCTCACAGGTAACCGTCGGCTCTGACTCGCCGCAGGCTAACGGGCTAACGGGCTAACGGGGACGCCGCAGCAGCTATCAATCTGATTAGATTAGATTTATGAGTAGAAGGCTGCAAATCAGTATCTGTTGTATTGAAGTACACCCTCACCGTCCAGTTCATTAGGTACACTAGTGATTCATTCTAATGTAGAAGGTTGTGGTATTCAGTAGCTTAGCAGAGATGAACTTGGTTCCAGTTGGAACAATTATCTCATTAAAGAATCCTCGTTTGTCCTTTTAAGTTTCTTTTATATTTTAAACTAATTCAGATGACGTGTATGGCTACTGTCACTACTGCTAAGCCCCGCCCCCAGACACTCTGATTGGTCCATCAGATGTTTCCTGGAGCAGAATCAGTTCCCAACAGAGAGACTCCAGATAAACTTTACTGCACTAAATAAATCAGAGTTGGTCTGACTTCCAATAAATAAAGAATAAAGCATCGTATATGTGTTTCTGGTTGACACACACACACACACACACACACACACACACACACACACACTATTTATTATTCTCACAGTGTACTCAGTGGGCTAGACAAAATAACAGGAACACTGTAGTGTTTCATCAGTCCAACATGAGAATGAATCAACATTAGTCATGAAGGGGATTTAGATGACAGTGTTTTCATTAGTGTACCTAAAGAACTGGACGGGGAGTGTGTACATGTACATGGAACAACTTTAAATACTTCTAAATGTAATAATACTTTATCACCTGGATAACAAACCAGCAGCGTCTGACCACTAATACTTACCTGTACCTGCTCGTCCTTCTCTGCCTCGTTTTAACACCTCTCCTTCCTGTTTGCTTGGTTCTCATTGAATGATCTCTGTCTCTGTCTAACATCCTACTCCTCTGTTTGTGTTCTGTCTCTAACTCCCTCTTTCCTCTCTGTGTTTCCAGGCATGGCTCCCATTCGGGACTCCGTCAGTCACTCCCCTAATCAGACAGGTGACTACACAAAGCCTCCTTCTTTTTTTTGTACTTCTGCTTTTCTTTTCTTTCTACCTCCCAGTGTTTGTCCTTGACCTCGACGGTTAATGCTTCGTTGTTCACGGGAAAGCTGTGAGACGGAGAGAGGGGGATGAATGAGTGAGATCTGGCAACGCAACAAAAATGGCGGCCATTTTGTTCAACATGATCTAGAGACGATTCTAAGAGTTCAGTTTGTGGATGTTAGAAACGGTGATTAAGAGAATATGACGACAGATTAAACCGAAACAGTGCGTAGCTTAAGATGCTAACATGTTTGTCTCTGCTAACCTGGAAGCCAGACCAGTTTACCACTAAACATTTGTAGAGAAAGTTTATCTGGAGTCTCTCTGTTGGGAACTGGCTTCATGTGGTGATGGACAGAAGAGAACCAGAGGTCGTAGACGTCACCTGAGAGACGTGGAGGTGAATTAGTTTGTTTCTGATGAGAACAGAGTCACGTGAGGCCGGATCCTTAGTTTACTTGTTCAGATATTCCAGGTCATATTATAACGGAGGGATAAGTGTTTTAAAGCCTGATCAGATGTGGTCTGTGAAGTCTAATTTTAGAGACAGAGGGCTTAAACCCAGTCTGAGTCTCTCCTCCTTTGCCAACTCCCCTGCTTTATTGCCTTCACCTCCTCCTCCTCCACCCTCCATCTCTCTCCTCCTCCTCCTCCTCCCCCTGCCGATGGTCGTCCTACCGCCTCGCTGAGCCCTCGTTTATAGCCCTGGCAGTGCTTCTGGTTCCTGCTGTGGTGACAAAATGGTGGCAGCTGTGTCCTGGCTCGGTCCTGGCAGCGACCACATCCAGAACAGTAGGGCAGCTGAAGCTGTGAGGGAGTAGTAAACGATGAAGGCACGTGTGAAAGAGGCCTTTAAAAACCAAACATCTGTTGTTTCATTAGAGCTGTAGAGGTGAAGCAGGAGCTGAGCCAGAAGCTTTACCAGACGGTTTAGGTCCTGAACAGACGTCCTGTAGTGACTGAAGGAATGACAGACACGAGTGGAGCTTCAGGTTTCAGGTTTTATTATTATTATTATTTAATGTCGGTACAATAAAGAGAACAGTAATAAGTCCTGAGGTCATGCCACAGCAGATAAACAAGAGGACAGATAATAAATCTAACAAAGATCAATAAAAACTAAACTAATAAATAAATGTGTTACGTTACAGTTGTTGTGCCTGGACCACGGTTATTAGGAGGTAGTGTTTGTGAGTCAGCATCTGGACCCCCATCCTGGGCGTAGCTACCTGGCTAACCTGGGGGGGGGGGGGTGTATATCTGGACTGTCCCGGGTACTGGGGGGTTCCCTGGGAAGAACTGGAATGTGTTTGTCTGGATTTGTTTAGACGTTGGTTAATGATGGATGGATGGACTTAACGGCATCACCTTTGGGAGGATTCAGTGTTTCTGTCTAACGGTCTGCCCCGTCACCCCCCCCTCCCCTTCTCTCCCCAGGTCTGGAGCATCCTGGCTTGGACTCGCAGTATGAGCCTTCCCCCTGGTCCTCTGGCTCTCCCTGCAGCAGCGACAGCAACAGCAACTGGGGCAAAGTCTTAGTGGACGGCAGCGCCGACAAACCCGGTAACCCTTCGTCAACCAGCTCTTCCGTCTGGCCCCCCTCCTCCTCTTCGTTCTCTTGCTCCTCCTCTTCCTCCTCCTCCGGCTGCGGGTCAGGATCCGACCCCGAGCTGGCGTCAGAATGCATGGACGCAGATTCTAGCTCCTCCATCGGCTCAGAGAAAAACCTCGCCGCTGTTGCCGCGACAACAGTGATGATGATGTCAGCAAATGCTTCTTCCTCCGTGTCTTCTACGGCGTCTTCCCCGTCCTCCTCCTCCTCCCTGGTGACCTCCGCCATGATGGTCGGCGTTTCTGTGAACGGAGACGGCAGCGGTCGTCAGGGGCTCAGCGGAGGAATCGGAACCATTGGCGGCGCAAATAACGGGAATAATAACGTCACCGGGCCGTCACACTACTCCGTGGTTGGGTCCAGCACTATCGGCAGCAATAACATGAGTAACCACAACAACAAGGTTGTCGGTAACAGCAGCGTCTGGGGCGCCCAGACAGGAAGCACCCCCTGCATCAATGGAGGGTTGAACCCAAACACTTTAAACCCAAATGCCAACCACGGTGCCTGGCCACAGAATCCAACCCCAAGCTCGGTGTCCCAGGGCCAACGGCCTCCACAGGCTCAGGGGACGAGTTCCAAACTGGGTATGGCCCCTCAACAGGGCCCCCTGCTGGGCTGGGGTGGCATGGCAGCTCCAGACAACAGCAGTATGATGGAAGACACTGAGGTGAATAATGGTACATCAGGTGGAAAGGTGTTGGGAGGCAGCAGCGGTGGGAGTGGAGGCCTGCAGCCTAGCAACCTTAACACTGAACCCAATGGACCAAATAACACTATCATGATGAATACTACTACTACTACTACTAACGCCACAATGACCTCTAGCCCACCAAACTCTACCGCCTCACCCCAGCTCACTGGGGATTGTTCCTGGGGTTCCATTGGAGGAGGGAATGGGGGTACGCTGGCCAATGGAAACCTCTCATCAGCGCCCCAGCACCCCCAAGGAGAGCTGGGGGGTCCTGGGGCCTTCGGTACGCCTTGGGGTGCAGCTACCTACCCCGTAGACAAGGGCCCCCCAAATGCAGACACTGTGAACCCCCAAATCTCCTCTGCTGCTGCTTACAAGAGTAATAATAACCACAATAACACTGGGGCCCCACGCTGGGACCAGGGGCCCACCAACAACCCAAACCAGCCTCAGAGCAACTTGTCCTGGGGCTCAAATCAGATCCCAGGCTCCGGAGGCCAAGCACCAGGAAATGGGAACCAAACTACAATGGGCTCTCCAGCGGGGATACCCCGCCCCTGGGGGAGCAGCGCGTCCTCCTCCTCCTCGTCCTCATCATCGTCCTCCACATCGATCAACAAGGTGTCAAACGGAGACTGGGGCTCAGCCCCCCCTGGTAACAACCACCCAGAGGCTGGAAGTCATAAAGGAAGCTCCGCCAACAATGGCTGGAAGAGCCTGGAGGATGACGCCATGGGAGGGGCAGGGGGAGCAGGAGGGAGTCACGGCCTGGCGAGTGTCACTGGAGGCTGGGGTCGCTCTGGGGGCAGCGAAGGAAGCGGCGAGAGCTCCGGGGGGCGTTCCAGCTCCGACGGGAACCAGTCGAAAGGAGGAAACCGCAGGAAAACGCCCCAGCCTGCGCCAGTACCATCAACTGTGGCCCGCACCGACGTGGACCCCAGGGTTCTGTCCAACACTGGATGGGGACAGACGCCCATACGGCAGAACACGGCCTGGGACGTCAACTCTCCTGCTAACAAACAGCACCAGGGGCCCAGAGCAGACGAACGAAAGCCCAGCGGTGGGGGCTCCGGCTGGGGCAACGCGGCACCGGCAGCTCCCTCCCAGAACCATGGAGGTACGGACGTTCACAACATCATTATTATTATTATTATTATTAAAGTAGTGAGCTAATCATTTATATCCCTCTCTTGTACCTGCAGGCTGGGGGGGTGGGCCAGGCAGCTCGGGCCCAGAATCAGGAGGCTCCAGCTGGGGAGAGCAGCGACAGACCTCTGGATGGGACAAGCCCAGCGGAGGAGGTGGAGGAGGTCAGAGCAGCTGGGACGATGGATCCAGCTACAAGGGCAACAACAGCAACACCTGGAGCAACAACGTCAACAAAGACGACAGGTAAGTTATTATACCTTAGAACAAACACCTGGACTCTCCCGTTCAGGTCGTCGGTTCCTCCTCATAAAGACAAACGTTAGTTAAACATCTTCTTCACCGTTACTGATCTCCTTCGTCTCCGTTCAGGTCCAGTACCTGGACTAATGCACCCAAACCACAGCAGAGCTGGGGTTCCCACGGTGGAAACGGAGGTGACTCCTGGGGGGGTGGCGGTGGCGACGGTGTCAGAGGAGGAGCCAACAACCACTGGGGGGAGCCCCAGAAGAGCGCCGGCTCCGCGGGCTGGGACAGCGACAGCGACCGGTCCGGCTCTGGATGCTGGAGCGAGCCGAGCCGAACCAACACCAGCAGCAGTAACACGTGGGTGGGCAGCGGAGGATCAAATACTCCAGACCAGAGCACTCCAAACCCCGGCGCCAGCTGGGGAGACTCGGTCAACAAAGCCAATCCTCAGAGTCAGAGCTGGGGAGAGCCGATGAAGAACAACCACGGAGCCCAGAACTGGGGGGATCCGGCTCCTAAACCCTCCAACGAGTGGGGGAAAGGTCCCGAATCCAACGTGTCCAGAGGCAATCAGGGTCCCAGCAAACCCACAGGTAGTGACTGCTGTTATCCATCAGCTCACGTTTCAGTAGAAGGACGTGAAACTAAACCTGTTGGTTCATTCCAGGCTGGCTGGGGGGCCCGATGCCCACAGCGGGTCAGAAGGAGGAAGTGGTGACTGGCTGGGAGGAACCGTCCCCAGAGTCGATCCGTCGGAGGATGGAGATCGACGACGGGACAGCAGCCTGGGGAGACCCCGGTAAGCCCCCCGAAGAACAGCTGCACGCCGCCGCCGCCGCCGTTAAAACCCTGTTAAAGCCTGATGACTCTGACTTTTATTACTTCACAGGTAAATACAGCGGTGGAGCCGTCAACATGTGGAACCGCACCGGTCAGTCGGAGCAGGAGGCCCCGGGACCCCCGGCTCAGCACCAGCCCCACCCAGCTCACGCCTCCATGCAGCCCATGCAGCACCTCAACCAGGATAAAAGCTGCAGCTCTGGTAATTATCTACTCTGCGTATGTTTTGTTATTTAAGTGAACGTTGAGGTGTTTGTAACGTGTTGGGACACGACGCAGGCTTTGAAACGGTGCTCGCATGCAGCTGCAGGTCTTCTCTCCGCCTGTGAACCGTAAGAATGCATAAAGAGTCTTGAAAGGCTTCAGTGTACACAGAGACATGCAGTGAAACCAAACACCAGCTCCCCACAGTGTCGTCTGTGCCGAGGGCTTTTTGTAGAGCCGGTTGACTCATCCCTCTGGAATGCTAAGAGCATCGATTTTTCTCTCATTTCTTTTTTCTCCTCCTCCCTTTCTCGCTCGCTGTAGAGACGCAGGCTTTTGTTGGGGTTTTAGAAAAGAGAGCCGGTGAGTGGAGGAGGAGGAGGAGGAGGAGGAGGAGGAGGAGGTCTAGTGACTTAGTAATGGGAATCGTTCCAACGCTAGACGGGAAGACTAAAACGAGCACGGCAGCTATTCTGTAGAAGGGGCCTGAGCAGGAGGAGCTGTCGGGGTTATTCAGGGTTTCAGGACGGGGTGTGGCCAACGGGACGACTCCAGCTTAGAGAAAATAATTAGTGGCATTAAAATCACTTTAGTGGAGGTGCACAACTAAACAACTCAATCAGTTCATAAAGATTTATTCCTGGAGTCTGATGTAAAGCTGTGGATGCAGAATGTTCCCCCCCCCCCCCCCCAGTCAGATGATGAACACTGAAGCCCGAGGCCACCCTCCCATGATCGGACCTATTTTTACATGGAGGCATCTCTGGCATGTCCCGGGACGCCTCCTGCTCAGGGAGAGAGTCGCAGGTCTGGGTGGTCGCCGGTAACCGGAGCTCTGGTGGAAAGGTTAACGTGGGCCGCCCGGTAAACAGCGCTCACATAAGAACCTGCAGCATCACGGACGTCCCGTTAATGCACCGTCCCACCTCATACAGCCGGGGGTCAGTAACGAGGGCCTCAGTAGAACAACATCTGGAACACATAGAAGAAGAACGGATACGGCCCAGATCTGCTCTGGAACAAAATAAATGGTTTATTTATAAAGGGAAGAAATGTGCACAGATGTTTGAAATGAATCAGAATCAGAATGTGAGTCAGTCTGATAACGGTTCATTTCTAACGTCCTGATTGGTTCCAGAGGTTTGAGGTGTCTCCTCTAGTTTCTCATCGGTCCTGTCTCGTCTCTGTCCTTTTTAAATCCTGACGCTGCTCTCATGATCTGGATTTTTAAATAATTATCCGAGGGTTTGAGTTTGATTTTCATAAATACTCAGCCCTGGTAGTAGAAACCAAAACCAGTCTCCTCCTCGTCTACCGTCAGTCTCTCCGTCTCCATCCACCCATCGGAGCCAGTCGTCTCCAGATGTTCTTGTAGATCCAGATCAGATCAAGATCATTGACCTTATACCCCTGTGTTTCCTCCAGGCTGGGGCGAGGTGTACCCTCAGAAGAAGGAGTCCTCGTCGTGGGGAGAGCCTCCTCCTCCTCCTCCTCCTGCTCCTACCGCTGCTCCACCCGTGTCGGTGGACAACGGGACGTCTGCGTGGGGGAAGCCCATGGACAGCAGCTCTAGCTGGGCTGACCCCAGCAGGGACGGTCGGGATGCCCCGTCCGCATGGGGCAGCCAGCAGAGGCCTGGTAGGGGCAGGTCACAGGAGCAGAAAGAGAACCAGACCAGAGCCGAACAGAACCGATACTCAGTGTCTAACTGCTTGACAGCTGCAGGTCCCAAGCCCATGGAGACATGGTGTGGGGAGGAGGTGTCCATGAGCAACAGCTGGGACCAGGAGGAGGAGGTGGAGATCGGCATGTGGAGCAACAGCCAGCAGGACAACCGGTCACATGACCAGAACACCTGGAACTACAAACACAAAGGCTCCAACAAGGTGAGTCCAGCTCCTCCTCTCATCATTAACATAGATGGTTATAAATACAAATTAATTAATGATGAATTAATGATGAATTAATGATGAATTAATGGTGAATGTGTTTCAGATGAACAAACCTGTCAACAAACAGGACGAGCCCTGGATGAAACCCTTCATCAACCAGTTCAGCAGCATGAGCTTCCCTGTGAGTCCAGACTTTAAATTAATCAGAGTATTATAGTAATAAGTATTATTATTCTTATTAACTCCTTGTTCCCTGGTCCTCCTGCAGAGGGACTCTCCTGACGACCCCATGAAGTCTGGATCCGGGATGGTTCAGGACAAGAGGATGGACATGAGCAGCATGGGAGACTTCAACGGAGTGATGGGGAAGAACCCCGGGCCCCGACACCACAAGGAGTACGCCATGGACCGCAGTCCTTACTATGACAAGGTACGCAGCAGCGCCAGCTCTCCGGCGCCCCACGGTGGCCGTCCTGACACGCTGCACGTGGACGGGACGTTCAGGTTCAGTTTGGCCTGGCTGCTTTCCTTCAGCTCTTCTTTTCTTTTCTTCAGTTTACTCCTGTCTCCTCATCACTTCCTCCACCCTCTGCCAAATTAACTTTCTTTTCTCCTCCCCCCTCTCCCCCCTCTCTCCCCCCTCTCTGTGCTTCTTTGGCTGCTGGCGTGCTTCCTGTCCCTCTGTGCTTGCCGTCCCGACCTGGCTTTGCTTCTGCAGCTTTCCCCCTCCTCTTACGGGAGCCCGGCTCCTGGCGAGCTCTCGTCCAGTCATAGCATGAGCCTTTCACCTTCCAGCTCCTCTGCTCGGCCTCTCACCTGTCCCAGCTCTGAGCCGTCTCCTTCCCTCTCTAGCTCCGGGGCCTCTCGCCAGGTGAGTGTGGGAGGAGGAGGAGGAGGAGGAGGAGGAGGAGGAGGAGAAGATCTGAGTGCTTGACTGCTCTCTGTGTTTACTTCCACAATATTTTAATGAAAACATACAGAGGTGTTATTTACAGCTGGAGGCGTCCTGAACTGATAACGATCTTTAAATATAACGAAGAAGAAGAAGTCGTCATCTTAACTTCTATTAAAACCAAATACTGATCGTAGGACATCGCTGACTACATGGCTGCTGCTGCTTCTTCTTCCTCTTCCTCTCTAGTCTTCTTCTCCTCCTCTAGTCTTCTTCTTCTCCTCCTCCTCTATTTTTCTTCTTCCTCTCCTCTAGTCTTGACTAGGGATGGCTCGATCCGATATTTAGGATCGGTATCGGCCCGATATTGGTCAAAATTTCAGGATCGAATATCGAAAAAAAATAACTATAGCCCGTCCGATCCGATACCTAGGCCCAAATGTTCAACTTAACTTTGTGCGACATGCCGTAAACAGAGAGCATCTGCTGCAAGCGTGTGTAAACAGAACCTCGTGACAGTGAATTAAACTAGCGCTCTGATCATGTCAGCTGTGTGTTAGCCTAGCGCTCTGATCATGTCAGCTGTGTGTTAGCCTAGCGCTCTGATCATGTCAGCTGTGTGTTAGCCTAGCGCTCTGATCATGTCAGCTGTGTGTTAGCCTAGCGCTCTGATCATGTCAGCTGTGTGTTAGCCTAGCGCTCTGATCATGTCAGCTGTGTGTTAGCCTAGCGCTCTGATCATGTCAGCTGTGTGTTAGCCTAGCGCTCTGATCATGTCAGCTGTGTGTTAGCCTAGCGCTATCATGTCAGCTGTGTGGAGTTACTTTGCACGCAAGGAAGAGAAAAGTAAAACAGCCGAATGCAACTTGTGCAACGCAAGTGTCTCAAGGGGTGGCAGCAGCACGAGTTTGTGCAAGTGTTTGTGACCGTTATTTAAAGTTAGCAGTCACTTAAAGCAGCTATATGTCCTATAGCAGGGGGCCCATTACGTCGATCACGATCAACCGGTGCGGGTAGATCGCGTGCCATGGGAAAAAAATAAAATGTTTTAGATGTTAGTCTGGCTTAACATTTATCTGTTGCAGCTCCAAAACAAACAGCAAGACAAACGTTCATCTTTATTTATTTTACTTTATATTTGCAACATGCCCTCAGTTCAGCGGCACACATCCACAGCCACGCACAACTTCAACCACAACTCAACACTACGTCTTTCTTAAAGAGACAGCGCTATTTTTCTAAAGGTGCAGTGCACCAGTTTTTCTTGATAAAAATAAAAACAAAGATGGATAGAGCTTTTAACACTGTAGCAACAATTAATATGACTTAGGATACACAGGTAGATCACTTTGACTTGGTCATTGTAAAAGCAGCTCGCAAGCCAAAGAAGTGTGGGCACCCCTGTCCTATCCACCTTATTCCTGGGGGCGCTGATGTAGAAACGATTATGGGCGCAACTTCCGGTGACAGACCGGAAGTAGCAGTGAGCCATTGGTTGCTAGCGGTTGCTAGCGGTTTTCGTTTCCCGTAGCGGTTTATTTGGAAGTTTACTGGTCTTTACTGTTATTTACTAAACGATTATCAGCTCCCACAGCATTTAAAAATGTTCTTGCGCAGCTCGGGAACATGTTGCGCTGTTCGCGGTTGTACTAATAACCAGGCGAAGCTGAATCTGTGGCTACAAGAGCAGTGTTTTGAACATGCACCCGGACGAAGAGGGAATGTTGTTGTGAGAGTCGGTACAGCTTCCACCGCCTACCGAGGGATGAGGAACTCAGAAGGATGTGGCTGAAACAACTCAACTTGGAAAAAAAACAATAAAAAAACACCGAAAACATTGTACATGTGCTCGTTTCATTTTGTTGACAAAAAGCCCACGGAGAGCCCGTACCCTACTTGTGGTTGTGAGAGACCACTGGGTGCTAAAGAGGACTGACAGCAGTGTCACGAGAATAACAGTGTATAATATATACAGTAATAGTCAAAGGTTTGGACACACCCTCTCATTTAATGGTTTTTCTTTATTTTCATGACAATTTACATTGTAGATTCTCACTGAAGACGTCAAAACTATGAATGAACACATTGAATTATGTAGTAAACAAAAAAGTGTTTAATAACTCTAAATATGATTCATATTTTAGATTCTTCAAAATAGCCACCCTTTGCTTTGATCACTGCTTTTCACACTCTTGGCATTCTCTTGATGAGCTTCATGAAGTTGTCACCTGAAATGGTTTTCCAACAGTCTTGAAGGAGTTCCCAGAGATGCTGAGCACTTGTTGGCCCTTCTGCCTTCACTCTGCGGTCCATCTCATCCCAAACCATCTCCATTGGGTTTAGGTCAGGTGACTGTGGAGGCCAGGTCATCTGGTGCAGCTCCATCACTCTCCTTCTTGGTCAAATAGCCCTTACACAGCCTGGAGGTCTGTGTGCGGTCATTGTCCTGTGTCCTGGTTCAGTGTGCCTTCAGTTTTGAATAAATCCCCAACAGTGTCACCAGCAAAGCCCCCCCACACCATCACACCTCCTCCTCCATGCTTCACGGTTGGAACCATGCATGTAGAGACCATCCGT
Source organism: Chelon labrosus (assembly GCF_963514085.1). Classification (NCBI taxonomy): domain Eukaryota; kingdom Metazoa; phylum Chordata; class Actinopteri; order Mugiliformes; family Mugilidae; genus Chelon; species Chelon labrosus. The sequence goes on from NC_140354.1 coordinate 24,068,381, forward strand.
TCACCTTTTCTGCGTCGCACAAAGACACGTTGGTTGGAACCAAAGATCTCAAATTTGGACTCATCAGACCAAAGCACAGATTTGGTCTAATGTCCATTCCTTGTGTTTCTTGACCCAAACAAATCTCTTCTGCTTGTTGCTTTTCCTTAGTGGTGGTTTTCTAGCAGCTATTTGACCATAAAGGCCTGATTGGTGCAGTCTCCTCTGAACAGCTGATGTAGAGATGTGTCTGCTAATAGAACTCTGTGAGGGATCGATCTGGGCTCTAATCTGAGGTGATGTTAACTTGTGCTTTCTGAGGCTGGTGACTCTGATGAACTTATCCTCAGCAGCAGAGGTGACTCTTGGTCTTCCTCTCCTGGGGCGGTCCTCATGTGAGCCAGTTTCGTCGTAGCGCTTGATGATTTTTGCAAATGTACTTGGGGACACAGTCAAAGTTTTTGCAATTTTCTGGACTGACTGACCTTCAGTTCTTAAAGTAATGATGGACTGTCATTTCTCTTTACTTATCTGATTGGTTCTTGTCATAATATGAATTCTAACAGTTGTCAAATAGGGCTGTCAGCTGTGTACCAACCTGACTTCTGTACAACACAACTGATGGTCCCAACCCCATTAAAGAGGCAAGAAATTCCACAAATGAACCCTGACAAGGCACAGCTGTGAAGTGAAAACCATTTCAGGGGACTACATCATGAAGCTCATTGGATTTGCAGCGCTGTCAACAAAGCAAAGGGTGGCTACTTTGAGGAATCTAAAATATGAATCATATTTAGTTATTTCACACTGTTTTGTTTACTACATAATTCCATACATTTTCATTCATAGTTTTGACGTCTTCAGTAAGAATCTACAATGTAAACAATCGTGAAAATAAAGAAAAACCATTAAATGAGAGGGTGTGTCCGAACTTTTGACTGGTACTGTAATATTTTGTTCAATATAATAATTCCACTTTCTCTGTGCATCACTGCATGGTGTCCCTGTCTTTCCCTGTCTCACAACATTCTCAACCTAAATTGAAAATAAATTAAAGATTCATTCGTTCATTCATATCTATTTATTCCATTCATAGATTAAACACGTTACATGATTATATACGTAACACCATCAATGAAAAGGAGCAGGAAGAAGAAAACTTATGATACCTGCCCCTTAATTATAGTTTTATTTACATTTAATTGACTACAAAAATAATCGTTTGTTGCAGTCCTCCATTAAAAGCAATGAAAATTATCATTAAAACTACCAGAACAATAAACATATACCTTCCAAAGGATGGCAGCAGCCTGGCTGCAAGCTCTGCTGATGATGACACTAATACCAAGGCTCGGTGATGAGTTGGCCTCTACGTCTGCTTTAAGGTAAATAAGATTGTGTCCCACGCCACGATCTCTTTTAACAAAACGCGTCCAACCTTATTACTGTGCAGGTACTGATGCGCCTCAGAGCTTTTTAGATTTTGCCTCCCCGTCCGAAGCGGCACAGTTAAAGTAGCTAATTACGCCACTGTAATGTTATTTTAGGCCACTTCTTCATGTCATCCTCCCACCCCTCTATATTATCAGGCAGCGGGATTGTAATGTCGTCTTGTTTGAGCTGGTGTTCCCACATGATTTACGTGTCGAAGTAGTCAGAGAAAGTGGATTCGCGCTGACAGCTAGCATGTAAAAATACCGCTTCCGGTCCGTACCGGAAGTCTCGCCCATAATTCACGCAAGGGCTCATGGGAGCTAGGAATAAGGTGGATAGTCTTCAATGGAACATTACTGAGTCCATTCTATATCTAGTTTGATATGAGTGTTTTACATACAGTTCAACCCCAGAGGTTACATGTGAAAGAAGAAACATTCAAGTTTGCAGTTTGCACTGATTTGAAGTTTAAATAAAGAGCTGATGGCTTGAGGCACATTGTGGGCTGTTTTATTTCTTCCCTTAGAGGAGCAGAATGTTTGTTGCACAGTTTGACCATGGTGTTTTTAGATGTCCATATTAAGAAAAGTACATCTATACAAACTATATGTATCATAAACAACTTAACAGAGGAGAAAAGAAGGTATCGGACTGATATCGGTATCGGCAGATACTCCAAGTTGCAGTATCGGTATCGGTATCGGACATGAAAACGTTGGATCGAGCCATCCCTAGTAGATACAGGATCAGCTGTAGATTGATCTCTTCTTGTCGTATCTCCAGACTGAACATAATCACATGTTCTAGTGACTCTGTGGTTTGATGTGAGCAGATGTTAACGTGGTCTTTCTCTGTCCCCCCTCCCTCCCCAGAATGTAAACCCCATGTTGGGTGGCAGCAGCGTAGCACAGGGCCGAGGCGGCCCCCAGTCCCAGCCCCCACCTCAACCCTCTCTTCGTAACCAAGTGCCTCCACCCATCCTGCCCCCTCAGGTAGATGTTCCTGACACACCTGTCTGATCTGATGGTGATGGTGATAGTGATGCAGCCCTGGCTGTGGTGGTGACTCTGAGTCCTCTCTCTCTGTCCAGGTCCCTCCATCCCTGTTGAAGTACCCCGGAGGTAACGCAGGTCTGAACCCCCTGTTTGGACCCCAGCAGGTGGCCATGCTCAACCAACTGTCCCAGCTCAACCAGCTCAACCAGCTCAACCAGCTGACACAGCTCAACCAGTTACAGGTAGGCAGGAGGAGGTGTCTCTGGGAGGAGGAAGTGTTTCTGGGAGGAGGGAGGCGTCTCTGGGAGGAGGAGGGTGTCTCTGGGAGGAGGGGGTGTCTCTGGGAGGAGGGAGGTGTCTCTGGGAGGAGGGAGGTGTCTCTGGGAGGAGGAGGGTGTCTCTGGGAGGAGGTGGGTGTCTCTGGGAGGAGGTGTCTCTGGGAGGAGGAGGCGTCTCTGGGAGGAGGAGGGTGTCTCTGGGAGGAGGTGTCTCTGGGAGGAGGGAGGTGTCTCTGGGAGGAGGGAGGTGTTTCTGGGAGGAGGAGGTGTCTCTGAGAGGAGGTGTCTCTGGGAGGAGGTGGTGTCTCTGAGAGGAGGTGGTCTCTGGGAGGAGGAGGTGGTCTGGGAGGAGGTGTAGGTGTCTCTGGGAGGAGGTGGTGTCTCTGAGAGGAGGTGGTCTGGGTCTGTCCAGGTCTAACTCAGTCTCTGATCTTGTGTCTTCAGCGTCTCCTTCAGCAGCAGCAGCAGAAAGCTCAGAACCAGAGATCGATGCCTGTCGGACGTCAGACGGAGCAGGTGGGTTTGATCCTCACTGTCCAAACAACACACCTGGACCTGATATAGAACACACCTAGACCGCACGTAGACCACACGTAGACCACACCTGGACCTGATCTAGAACACACCTGGACCTGATCTAGAACACACCTGGACCTGATCTAGACCACACGTAGACCACATGTAGACCTGATCTAGACCACACGTAGACCACATTTAGACCACATGTAGACCGATGTACATGTAGACCGCACCTGGAACACACCTGTAGACCACATTTAGACCAGATGTAGACCACACCAGTAGACCACATTTAGACCAGATGTAGACCACACCTGTAGACCACATTTAGACCAGATGTAGACCACACCTGTAGACCACATTTAGACCAGATGTAGACCACATTTAGACCAGATGTAGACCACACCTGTAGACCACATTTAGACCAGATGTAGACCACATTTAGACCAGATGTAGACTACATTTAGACCACACCTGTAGACCACACCTGTAGACCACACCTAGACCAGATGTAGACCACACCTAGACCACATGTAGACCGCACCGAGACCAGATGTAGACCGCACCTGTAGACCACACCTAGACCACATGTAGACCGCACCTAGACCAGATGTAGACCACACCTAGACCAGATGTAGACCACACCTGTAGACCACATTTAGACCACTACTACTTCTTCTTCTTCTCCTTCTCCATCTCTTCTTTCCTCCTCGTTCATCCTCTCTCGTCCTCCTTCATCATCTTCTGCCCTCTTCTTCTTCCTCCTCCTCTTCCTCTCGTTGATGTTTTGATGTGAACTCATCAGTTTCCATGGAAACGGTCCCCCTCTGATCACAGTGACTGTTGTTTACTGATCGCCGTCTCCTCGTCCTTTTAGACGCGTCCCATTGGCTCGTCTCCGTCGATGATGCAGGCGCCTCGACACCTGGACCCCTCCCTGCTGAAACAAGCCCCGCCCCTCAAACCGTACCTGGACAACTACATGTCCCACAATTCCCCTGAGATGCAGAAGGACGCCGGCGCTCTCGGATCCTTCAACAACTTCCCTTTAAGTACGTCCTCTGTCCTCTGTCCTCTGTCCCCGGTCCTCTGGAGAAACGTCTGGTTGTTAAAGGTGTTCTTTGATTTAATCCTGTCCCTCCTCCGTCCTCCGTCCTCCGTCCTCCAGGCTTGAACTCTAACCTGAATGTACCCCTGGACATGGGTGGTGGTAGCGGTGGAGGAGGAGCTGTGAGCTACAAGGAGCCGCCCCAGTCCAGACTGAAGAAGCTCTGGGCTACTGACCCTCTGGAGCAGAACAGCAAACCTGGTACTGGTTCTGAGAATCTGAGGGTCGATGTGGAGCCGGATCAGAACCAGACTCTGACCGTCACACTGTCTGTCCCATGTCCCACAGGTGCTATGTCGTCTGGGCTGCGTCTGGAGGACCCTCCCTTCTACGACTTCCTGTCTCCTGGCCCCTCCCCTCTGAGTCCTCCCGGCCAATCAATGGGCTCGGTGGGCGACGGCTGGCCGCCCCGTGCCAACTCCCCCCCTCCCCATGGAAACACTGTCACCTGGCCCCCAGGTAAGCCGTTGACCGGTTCTGACCCGTTCTGACCCGTTCTGACCCGTTCTGACCCGTTCTGACCCGTTCTGTTCGTCTGCAGAGTTCCGGCCCGGGGAGCCTTGGAAAGGTTACCCCAACATTGACCCTGAGACCGACCCCTTCGTGACCCCCGGCAGCGTCATCAACAACCTCTCCATCAACACCGTCCGCGACACAGACCACCTCAGGGACAGGAACAACGGTAGCTGTCCTCTGGGACACAGCTGGGACACAGCTGGGACACTGGGACACTGGTTGTTGTTGTTTGAACATGTTGTCTAAACGCTGGTGTCCTTCCTCAGGGCCATCCTCATCACTGAACACCACGATGCCTTCTAACAGTGCCTGGTCATCCATTCGTGCCTCCAGCCACAGCGGTTCCCTCACCAGTACAGCACAAAGCACTTCAGGTGAGTGTCCCGGCTTAGATCACACCGTTGCTCATGACGACGGCTTTTAGTCAAACTGACAACGTTTAGATCACAGCTCTGGGACCCCCGTCCTGTCCCGTGTCCTCACCCGTGTCCTCACCCATGTCCTGACCCGTGTCCTCTCCCCTTGCAGCCAGACCCAGTGAGTCAAAGTGGTCTCCAGGCGGCGGTTCTGTGTCCAACTCCTCTCTAGCCCATGAGCTCTGGAAGGTGCCCCTGCCTCCCAAGGCGATGTCTGTGGCGGCCCCCTCCAGACCACCGCCCGGCCTCGCCCCCCAGAAGCCCAGCCCGGCCTCCTCCGGCTGGGACGGCTCTGCCCTGAGGCTGGGTGGCTGGGGCTCCACCGAGTCCAGATACACACCTGGTGAGAGGACAGGGACACACGCACACACACGCACACACACACACACACAGTGGTTACACAACCACACCGTCTGGTTCTGTCCCGTCTGGTTCTGGTTCTGACCCGTCTGGTTCTGGTTCTGGTTCTGACCCGTCCGGTTCTGGTTCTGACCCGTCCGTCCGGTTCTGGTTCTGACCCGTCTGGTTCTGGTTCTGAGCCATCTGGTTCTGGTTCTGACCCGTCTGGTTCTGGTTCTGGTTCTGGTTCTGACCCGTCTGGTTCTGGTTCTGGTTCTGACCCGTCTCCTCTGTGTCTCAGGTTCCAGCTGGGGTGACAGCAGCAGCTCAGGGAGAACCCAGTGGCTTGTTCTGAAGAATCTCACACCTCAGGTAGGTCTCCGTCTGTTCTGTCTGTTCTGTTTGGGACGGGTTGACCCGACAGAGACATGTGTCTGACCGTGTCCTGTCCCGTAGATCGACGGCTCCACGCTGAGGACTCTGTGCATGCAGCACGGCCCTCTGATCACATTCCACCTCAACCTGCCGCACGGTAACGCCGTGGTGTGCTACAGCTCCAAGGACGAGGCCGCCAAGGCCCAGAAGAGCCTGCACATGTAAGAGCAGCACCTGAACGCACCACAGCACACCTGAACGCACCACAGCACACCTCTGTACACCTGAACGCACCTGAACGCACCACAGCACACCACAGCACACCTGAACGCACCTCAGCACACCTGAACGCACCTGAACGCACCACAGCACACCTGAACGCACCACAGCACACCTGAACGCACCACAGCACACCTGAACGCACCTCAGCACACCTCTGTACACCTGAACGCACCACAGTGCACCTGAACGCACCACAGCACACCTGAACGCACCACAGCACACCTGAACGCACCACAGCACACCTGAACGCACCTGAACGCACCACAGCACACCTGAACGCACCACAGCACACCTGAACGCACCACAGCACACCTGAACACACCACAGCACACCTGAACGCACCACAGCGCACCTGAACGCACCACAGCACACCTGAACGCACCTGAACGCACCACAGCACACCTGAACACACCACAACACACCTGAACGCACCACAGCGCACCTGAACGCACCACAGCGCACCTGAACGCACCTGAACACACCTCAACGCACCACATGACCTCTCAGGGTCAGACCGAGGTCCAGGTTTCCTGCAGGACATGACGTCTGGAGTCAGAGCGACTTTAAATACTTTAGACGTTAGAGAGAATTAAAGACACGTAAACATTAGTTATTACAGATGAACAAACAGCTGATCAGCCACTGACCTGTCCTCTGCTCCGTCCTCTGTCCCGTCCTCTGACCTCTGTCCTCTGACCTGTCCTCTGACCTGTCCTCTGACTCGTCCTCTGACTCGTCCTCTGTCCTTTGACCTCTGACTCGTCCTCTGACTCGTCCTCTGCTCTGTCCTCTGTCCTCTGACCTGTCCTCTGTCCCGTCCTCTGACCTCTGCCCTCTGACCCGTCCTCTGCTCTGACCTGACCTCTGACCTCTGACCTCTGTCCTCTGACTCGTCCTCTGCTCTGTCCTCTGTCCTCTGACCTGTCCTCTGTCCCGTCCTCTGACCTCTGCCCTCTGACTCGTCCTCTGTCCCGTCCTCTGACCTCTGACCTGTCCTCTGTCCCGTCCTCTGACCTCTGCCCTCTGACTCGTCCTCTGTCCCGTCCTCTGACCTCTGACCTGTCCTCTGCTCTGACCTGACCTCTGACCTCTGTCCTCTGCTCTGTCCTCTGCTCTGTCCTCTGCTCTGACCTGACCTCTGACCTCTGTCCTCTGCTCTGTCCTCTGCTCTGTCCTCTGTCCCGTCCCCTGTCCTCTGACTCGTCCTCTGCTCTGTCCTCTGCTCCGTCCCCTGACCTCTGACCTCTGTCCTCTGTCCCCAGGTGTGTTTTGGGGAACACTACCATTCTGGCTGAGTTTGCCAGCGAGGAGGAAATCAACCGTTTCTTTGCACAAGGGCAGTCACTGGCCACCCCCCCCTCCTCCGGCTGGCAGACCATCGGCTCGTCCCAGAGCCGGATGGATCAGTCCCACGCGTTCCCCAGCCGCGCCCCAGAACCCGCCCAGTGGAACAGCGGCGGCGGAGGCGGCGACCTCCACGGCTCCTCCCTCTGGGGCGGGCCCAACTATTCCAGTAGCCTGTGGGGGAACCCCGGCGGCACGGAGGCCGGGGGCATCGGCAGCCCTTCTCCAATCACCTCCTTCCTCCCCGTGGATCACCTGACAGGTGGAGGGGACTCCATGTGAGCCGCCGGCCAATCAGCACGGCCGTAGGAGGAAGGTAGAGAATTATCAATAATCAGCAGAAGAAGAAAAAGAAAAAAACAAAAAAAAACAAACCACCCACCAGTAGATTAATGCAACGGCACTAGTAGTGGGACGCTGTCTCTTACAGATGTCCAACGCGGGGTCTCTGTGGAAAACCAGTTACGTTTCTCTCTCTGCACATGTGTCCACTTTCTTTTAGCCCAAAAACATATCAGTCGAATACTTGAATCATGCAGGCCAATTCTATAATGTGAACGGATGGATATTTGCTTCCAGGTAGTGCTCTTTCAGACCGAAACAAGCTTCAATCGAGCTCATTATTATTATTATTACATATATATTATTATTTTTTGTTTCATTCGTCATGTTTATTTGAATTCCAATTCTTTTTATTTCTTTTTTTTTTTTGCATTCGTTTGCTGACAATGTTGGAGTATGAGCTTTTTTAACTTTGCACTGAATGTGGTTTTTTCTCAGTATATATATATAATCTGCAATATTAGAGGGAGCAGCCAGTTTTTCCAGTGTAGCTGTTTACTCATTGAGGTCCTTACCGTGTGTGTGTGTGTGGAAGTAATGTGTGGACGAGTGTGTGTGTGTGTGTGTGCTCCTCTCTGCCTTGGCACGCCGACCTTACTGCGTTGTCGTGGAGATCAAGATCAACAGATAGTTAACGAGTAAAAACAGGAGGATTATCTGGTGATGCTAAAAGTGACATTAAAGTAAAAAGTATTGCACCAATTTTAAAACTAAAGAACGTCGAGCTCTGCAGTGCAAAGGACTGTAGCCGCAGCTGGGACTAGCAAGCCCCGCCCCCTCCCACCCCCTCACAGTGTGGCGGTGGGGGGGCGGGGGCCTATCTAGCAAGCCCCCTCCCTGTTGCGCCCCCCGTGGGCCGAGGGAGGAACAGCACTTTCAGAAAAAGGCTTTCAATGTTTTGGAGGTGCCACACTGCGACCTCTTGTTTACAAGACTTAGGAGGTGGAACGTGTGTTCATTCTTCATTTAAAGAGAAGATAATTAAAAAAACACAAAAACAAAAAAAAATATTAAAATCACGAGAAAATATTATAAAAAAAAAAATCATAAAACTGAGAAAAAACCCATAAAAATCAACTCTTATCGAGGATGAAGACGATGCTTTGTAACTCTGGGAATTCGGATCAGTGTTTTTTTGGCCATGGCGTTGGTTATTTGAACTATTCCTCTTTGTCTGCTAAATAACCAGCAATGGTTCTCAGGAAATCAAGCCAGTTTTCCCCCCCTTCGTAGTGGAATTAAAAATAAAAGTATATAAACTACTACTACTCCTTGTAGGAAAAGGAACATCCAACTTCTAGCACTGAACCTTGTGTATAGGTGTTTGTTTTCTCTGCCAAATAACTGCTTTAAGCTGGAGAAGCTCAACACACTGCTTTCAATATGCTGTCTATGAACGGAGGAGGAGGAGGAGGAAGAGGAGGGGGGGTCCTTCCTCCTGCTCCTCCTCCTCCTCCTCACCTCCGCTGGTGTAATAATAATCAGAGGAGAGTTTGTTGTGTGAGTCTGTATCTATGCATACTGTAGCCTCACATCCACCGGCCTGCTGGGAGGAGGAGGAGGCGTCTTCTTCTTCTTCTTCTTCTTCTTCTTCCCCACAAACCGCTCTCATTGCCACAAAAGCTGTTTTGTTTTTTTTTTTCTTTTTTCTTTTTGTTTTTGGAAAAATCTTAAAAAACAAAAAAAAAAACCCAAGTTGTTTTTCTTGAAGATATTTTAACAGTTGTCCACATTTCATTGCCTTGATCCTAATAATGTGTCCGAAGATGCAACAACAAGTCAAAGTGGCTTCTACCTGTTTACAATAGAAAATGATTGTATTGTTGTACTGTTTGTTTTCCTGGGGGAGGGGGGGGGTTGGAAGGGGGGTGGGGGGGTCATGTGAAGTCAGTGTGTGTCTGTGTGTGAATGTAAAGTAGGCGGAGGCGTGGCGAGCGGCGTGGCGAGCGGCGTGGCGAGCGGCGGCGGCGTTAGAGAAGCCATGAATGTCTCAGAGTGAATGAATATTTAACCTCGAGTATTAGACGTGACGCAGCGTGTGCCAGTATTGATCTCTACCAAATAATTTAATCAGACTAAAACCTTAGTTTACTTATTCCACATCTGCTTAAACCACATCTACACACACACATCTACACATCTACACAAATACACACATCTACACACACACACACATCTACACACACACATCTACACACACACATCTACACATCTACACATCTACACACACACACATCTACACATCTACACATCTACACACACACACATCTACACACACACATCTACACACACACATCTACACATCTACACATCTACACACACACATCTACACACACATCTACACACATCTACACACACACATCTACACATCTCCACATCTGTACCAGTATCTTGTCGTCGTTGTTGAGGGGAGGCGTCGTTAGTGTTTGTTCCTGAAACGGTTCAACCTGTAGAAATGTGGGCGGAGCCTCCATCACCTCCCCTGGTTGGAGGCTGTTGCCATAGAGATGACTGAAAGGATGCTCCTCGTGTGTGATTGGCTGATCCAGGACCTGCTCTCCTCCTCCTCCTCCTCCTGGAATCAGTTAATCATCTGGTTCCAGTTGGACCGGGTCCTGGATCGGGTCCTGAACCAGGTCTTGGACCAGGTCTTGGATCAGGTCTTGTGGATGAGAGCAGCCTTGTTGTTGTGTTTGTTGTTGTTACTGTTGAGTTGAAGCCAAATGACGGGAGGGAGGGAAGGAAAGGGATTCTTTAATCTTTGTGTTTAACGCTGGACGATGTTTAAAAGCTTGAAGTCAAAATGTTAGAAAAAAAAAAACCACGACGAGCAACGTACAATCGACAGGGTCAGAGGAGGAAGAGGAGGAGGGGGGGGGGAGGAAGAGGAGGGGCTGGTGATACTCTACTACTTTTTAATATTTAAGACAAATAATGTGACTGTGTGTGTTCTCCTCTTAACTTTATCCTGTGAGTTCAAAGCTAGATTATGTCCTCCCCCCTCCCTCACCCCCCCCCCCCCCCCCCCCCCCCCCCGAGCACCGAGGCTTTTATTTTGACAGAAAAACACAAAAAAAGACAAAAAAAAACAAAGAAAAGAGAAAAAACCAGAGAAAAACTGTGAGATCTGCTGTCTTCTGTTTCAGTGAGAACACAAACTGAAAAGCTTTAGTCGAACCAGCACAAAGATGAGGGAGGGAGGGGTGGGGGGGGTCAGGGGAGGGTCGGGGGGGGTTTTACCGGGGTGGGGGGGTGGGGGTGGCTCAGAGAGACTATGCAGTGGAGCGTCGGACCCAGGCTTCCACGTCCTCCTCCGGGTTTCTGCTTTTTCCTTTAGTTCCTCAAACGTGTCGTGCCATCGTCTCGGTCCTCGCGCCACAGAAAAAGTAAAAAGTGAAAACCTCTGTTACCTAGCAACCGTCGGGCCAGTCGTAGCGGGAGGGGGCAGGTTTCCGCGGCTCGCCTCCTCCTCGATGAGCCGAGAGAGGAGGCGCCGACTTTAAAAACACAAAAAAAAGGTTTTTCTAGAGAATCACCGAGGAAACTCTGATATGCACATCGCTTCGGGAGACTGTTGATCTATAAATATATATTATATACCAGAATATAAATGTCTATTCCTCTCACTGACTACAACAATGAAAGAAAGCAAGCAGGAAGTTTTATTTTCACACGTCTTCCTCGGCTCATCTACAGGATTTTATCTGAAACTCGGTGGAATCTGCACTTTTTGAAGGACAATCTTTATTTGTAGAAAATAATCGACGGCGTAGAAACCAACTCCAGTGTGCTCTAACCATGAATGTCTCCTCTGATGCTGTCCGTGTGTTTGCTTTCATTTAATCTTTTTATTCTTCCTTTTTGTTGCTTGGTTTGTTCTGTATTATTTTAGTGCTCTTAAGAGAACCTGTAGTAGTAGTAGGTCTTCTGTTGGCTGTACTCGTATACTGATTACTGTTTGTAACCCTGCGGCCGGACGCCGCCAGACGAAGCTGTATAACTTGGGTACAACCCTCAATAAAAGACTAACAGTGACGCAGTCTGTCTGTTTCTGACTTCACATCTGGAACATCTGTTTAGACTCTGGTTTAAATCATCAGAGACTTTAAAGTATAAATAATGAGGAGGTTTAGAGACGTGACCTTTTAAAATCCTGGTTATTTATGTTTAAATAAAGATGAACCGACAGAGCGCCAGAGTCTCCCCTGTTCAATTAAACCCAGTAAATAATAATAATAAAGGTTGAACGTTAAAACGTGTTTTAACATATTCTATTAATGTTGTAAAGCCTGATGTTTATACAGTTAAATGAAGCATCTATAATATCTAGTAGGAAGAATTTGTCATTAATCCAACATATAAATCACATCGTCCAGAGTCTCCCGTTAAATTAAATAAATAATAATAATAAAGGTTGAATGTTGCTGCAATAAAATAATTTCTTCTAAAAACGTTTTAATTTAATGTATTCTATTAATGTAAATGTAAAGCCTGATGTTTATAGTTAAATTATTAAGAATATTATTAGTAGAAAGAAGTTGTCATTAATACAACATGACAAAGATTAAATCATAAATAGTCTCAACATATAAAAGTCATTGACTTGAACATAAGTGTTTTAATTATTAGTTTAAAGCATTAAATGTCTAAATGTGTTTGTTGTTAAAAGGTTAAACTGTTAAATAATAAAACTATAGTTGTAAACAAACGGATCAATTAACGGAACTGAATCATGATTTTAGGAATAAAAAGTTAACATTTATTTTTATTAAGCACTAATTTGTTGCCATGATAACTGAATTCAACCTAATGTCACTGAGTAATAAAAGTATTAATTTTATATTTAGATTCAGTCATTTCAGGTAAATTATCTACGAGGAAGAGTTAGATGGATAATTAATAGTTAACAGCAGTAATTTAAAACTAGAATTAAAATAATTTAACTGTAGAAACATGTTTTAAATAAAACAGTAAATTGGATTATTTGAATAAATGTTTTGAAACAGTTTAAACCTTTTTATATTTAATACATTCTGACATTATTGAATCATTAAACATTTATTTCATGTTTAATAACTGAGGATTAAATGTGTGGAGACTCTGGCGCCCCCTGGCGGTGACCACGTTAACGTCACATGACACAATGACCAGGTCTCAGATTAACCTGAGATTAGAGGACGTTCACCTTCACCAGCTGCTTCCTGTTGTCTCCAGATGTTTGTTTCTGTCTCCTCTCAGGTCTCATTCAAACAATAGATCACAGCAGAACAAGTGGAAGTTAAACATTTGTCTTTATTTACTGATCTACTCTTGAGAAACGAGATCTGCAGGAAAAACAAAAAGCTTGTTTTAATATCGACAACTCTTCGTCTCTGAACATTTAAATACGGTCGAACACAAAACGGCTGCAGGAGACGGACGAGACGCGTCCTCCTGCTTCACAGGGACTTCCTGTTTCTGTGTGTGTGAGGGGGAGGGTCCGGGCAGGGGTCAAAGGTCAGCGGCTCTGAAAGGAAGAAGACAACCAGTCAGTACCATCGTCTTCATCTTCGTCTTCATCAGCAAGGTCCCACAGACTGACCTGGTTATTCACAGACGTCCTTCTTGTTTGCGATGTACTGGACGATCTCCTCAGGAGTCATCAGCTTCTCTGCCTCAGCGTCAGGGATCTCAAACCCTGAAACAAACAAACAAACAAATAAATAAACTCCAACCAGACTCCATGCAATAAACTCTCCGTTTAACAGGATCCTGAACAAGCTCAGACCAGACTCCATGCAATAAACTCTCCGTTTAACAGGATCCTGAACAAGCTCAGACCAGACTCCATGCAATAAACTCTCCGTTTAACAGGATCCTGAACAAGCTCAGACCAGACTCACCAAACTCGTCCTCCATGGCCATGATGATCTCCACCTGGTCCAGACTGTCCAACCCCAGGTCCTTCATGAAGTGAGAGGACGTCTGCAGCTGAGGACACAAACCAGGGGACAGGTTAGAGGAGCAGCTCCTCATCCTCATCCTCACACACCTTCATCAGACCGGACCGGACCAGACCGGACTCACCTGCTCTGGGTTGACCTTGTCGTAGAGCTTGAGAACATACATGACGCGGTCTTTGATGGATTCTAGGGTGAGGGGGGGCAGGTCGCCGTACTGTCGGCAGGACACCCCCAACGAGGACACCTGAGGAAGAGGAGGAGGAGGAGGAGGAAGAGTCTGTCAGATCAAAGGTTCATAGAGAAATCATCTAATTCTCCGGCTCCTCGTGAGTCCGTCCCCCAGTAGTGGGTCGAGGCGTGGACGTGGAGCCGGAGGGTCACGGGTTCTAATCCCCTCTGTGCCCTTGAGCAAGGCACCTCTGGATGAATGAATGAATCATACATGACGTTAGCATGTAACATGACGTCATCCTCCCTGTTAGAATATAAACATCCCTGATGCTAAGCTAGTTAGCTCTGTGTTGTAACTGCATCAGTGAACGTTGCTAACTAGCTAGCTAGCTAACATAAACATGTGAATAAAACGCTTAAACGCTTCCTGGCGCGTTAACAAACCAACGTCTTATTTAATTATGAGTTAATTAAACTTCCTCCGCTGCAGCGTGGGCGTGTAGCCGCCTCCTGTAGCCCCACGGCTCTGAAAGACATCGGTAGGTCACGGCAGAGAGACGCGAGGCCCACGACGGCTCAATGTTAGCGGACACTCACCGGGCTCTGGCCGAGCCACCGCGTCCTCCGGTTGGCTGCGGCGAACGACAGAGGTCGGTGAGCGGCCGCCGTGGGAGCAGCGGCCGCTCTGACTGCGAGGTTACCGGGGCAGAGCCTCAGCGAGGGCCGGGGGAACGAGCGGACACACTGCAGCAGGACACGAGCCGCCATGACGGAGGAAAGCTACTGGGAGCGACCAGCGCGAGAAGCGTAGAAGAAGAAGGGATCCAAGGCGCGCATGCGCAACACATAAACCTGTAGTTTATTTATGTCATTTACTGAATGTTCTGTTTTAAATATGAACTAGATTCAGTTTATAAATGTAAATGGAGAAAACAATGTCGGTTTAATTTATCTGAATTACAGATATTTAACACTAAACGTTACTGAATAATATTTATTTATTATTTTATTTAAATGTAATTATTTAACATCACAGTCTGAGTTTACTCCGCTACAGCAGGTGGCGGTATGTGTCTACAAGGTGGTATTAATAGAAGAAGAAGAAGAAGAAGAAGCTTTATTTTCCTCCGAAATTTATTTGCTTCATTTTTAAAATAAGTAAATTATAAAACAACAACTTTTCCCTCAAAAAAAAAAAAAAATTAAGAGATTTTTTTTTTTTTTTACTGTTTTTTTGTAGGGATTAGAAAAAAGAAAAAAGTTATAAAAAGGAGATTATGAATGAAAGGTGTTCATGACAATGTCTGACTTTCAGTCAAATAAATCCAATATAAAAAAGAAGAATATAACTTCTTCTTTTTAGATGATAAGCACATAAAACACATAAAACACAATTTAGATTGATAAATAGGTTTTATTTATCACATGCACAGTTATACATAGTACAATGCACAGTGAAATGTATTGTTGTACCTGCAGCCAGTAGTAAAAAAAATATATAAGTACTACAGTAAACAGTAGTTGCACACAAGGTAAGCGATATAAGTGTAATGTACACCGATAGAGAAATAGAATATAAAAAAATTCAATAAAAAATAAGAATAAAAATAAAAATATAGACTGAATAAAAATATAGACTGGTAAACTTGGGGGGGGGGGGGTAGTTGTATATGTACATAAATTTACAGTATTAAATATTAAGCAGCTACATGAATAAAGTGCAGTGATATTTTAAGTCCAGTTAAGGCTCAGAGTTGAGCAGGCAGATGGCATGAGGATAAAAACTCTTCTTCAGCCTCTCAGTCTTTGTCCTCAGGCATCGGAGACGCCGGCCTGATGGCAGTAGAGAGAAGAGAGAGTGTCTGGGGTGACTGGGCTGTTTCAGGATCTTTGTGGCCCTAAACCTGCAACGTTTGGTGTAAATGTCCTGCAGGTTGGGGAGGGGGGTTCTGATGGTCCGCTCCGCTGAATGGACCACCCTCTTGAGGGCCAGGAAGTCCTGCCTGGTACAATTTGAAACAATAATTACAACGAATTATTATTTTCTATCAACCATCTCTGTGTCTCTAAAGACATGTGTGAGGTTTAATGATGGAATAAATATAGATAAATATAACATTAATTATATCAGGTCACCTGGTTTAGAAAAGAGCTTTCATCATTTTAATGTTTAATTTATTCATTCATCTATTTGGTCTTTTTTAATTAAACTTCTTTCAAATAGAAACTATTTTATTGGTACTCGTTTGTTCTTTTCTTGTAACTTGTTTTTTTTTTTTTTTTTAAAAACAAAAAAAAACAAAAAAAATACTTTATTAGAAAAAACACAAATACTGCAGACGTGCTCAACCCCTGGTCATAAGGTAAAAATTAAAGCTTTAGATAAATGAGCGAGGAGGACATTCAGCCACAATAAGAAATAATAATAAATAAAGTAAAAATATAAAATAAAAACATATACAGGTTGCAGGTCCTTCATTCCAGCTGCCATCAGGCTGAACAACACCAGCCTGAGTCAATGAAAACTGTGCTTTTGCACAAATTAATCTGCCTTTTTGCACGAACCACTACCTCACCAACTCATTATTTTTCTCCAAAGTTTAAACAACTATTTATTTGTAAAGTTTATTCCACCACCACACTGTATATACAAAATGTCTTTATATTTCTAATTCTTTCTCTCTATATTTTTTCTCTGTATTGTTATTTTCTGTATATATTTTTCAAAATTTTGCATTGTGTTGTTTTGGTATCTTTTCCCTGTCAAAGCTGTCACTGTTTTCTGTATATATATATATATATATTTTTTTTTTTTTGCCAACTTCCGTGCTACTGTGACAAGGACATTTCCCATACGTGGGATTAATAAACATGTCTTATGTCTCTTATATACATTATTTCTCTTTAAACCACATATCATATAATTTAATATATATATATATTATAGTTTATACACCTTAAAGCTTTGATGTATTCTTTAAATTCACATGTAAATCATATGAAGCAGGGTTTTACTTCAGTTACTCTACTTTTGTGCAGATGAAACTTTCCAAATAAAATCAACAGGTTGACAGTAAATTCATTCTGGTCCTTGTCAGGAACAAAACATGTGATGATGTTTTTATAACATTTAGTTTAGTACAATATATATTCTTTCAGTTGGGTCCAAAAAATAAGTGAATAGACACAATAGTAAAATGAATGTGTCAATGATTACAAAAGTACAATTGTTTTCAATTGTTGGAAAGATATAAATTTGTTAAATATATATATTGTGCAAAACCTTAAAGTGCAACTCTTTCATTTTTATTGTTAATAGAATATATAAATATATAAATAACAGCCTCTGCCAAACTTTTTAATGGGTAACGTGGTGATGTTATAGAAAACACAGACCAGATAACTTCTTAAAGATTGTTTTGGGGTTTTTTTTTGTTTTGTTTTAAATGCAAACCTTTATTAAGAATTTGAAAAAGTACAGACAAACAGAAGCAGACAAGTGGGATGATACAAAAATAATAAAACAATATACTATGTTAAAATAAAATAAATAATACATGTAATCAAACATATAAATAAAATAAATAAAAAACTAAATCAGGCACTTTCTAAGCAAATCAACGTGTGCTCAAAAAATAGTTTTTTGTTTTTAACGTCAGACTCATTATTTGACGTCACATCCGGACCTGCGCAGTAGAAGCAGAGCTAGCCGTCTGCAGCGCATCAACAGACTCAGATGCTTTAGATAAAAAAATAATCTGATAATAATCTGAGTTACTTTATAGGACGTGATGGAGCTGTCTGAGATATTATACAACAAGGCGGAGTACATAGAGACGGTAACGAGTTTATATTTATATATATTTATATGTTTAATCTGTTCTTTTAGCTAACCTAGCTAACAGGCTAGCGCTAAGCTAATGCTAGCTGGAGCTAAACAGGGCGTTGGGCGTCAGGTTGAAATGAACAAAAAGACTCTTTTACACGAGTAAATAAAGTTATAACAGTAATGTGGTTTAATTTCAGGCTTCAGGGAACAAAGTGAGCAGACAGTCGGTCCTGTGTGGGAGTCAGAACATCGTCCTGAACGGAAAGGTACAAAGAAAGAGGCTGGAATGAAGTTTAATGAGTGAAATATAAAGTGACTGTGGCTGGAATGAAGGTTTAATGAAGGTTTAATGAAGGTTTAATGAAGGTTTAATGAAGGTTTAATGAAGGTTTCCTCCTCCAGACCATCGTCATGAACGACTGCATCATCAGAGGAGACCTGGCTAATGTCAGGGTGGGCAGACACTGTGTGGTGAAGAGCAGGAGCGTCATCAGGCCTCCCTTCAAGAAGTTCAGCAAAGGGTAAAGAATAAAGAATAGACCACTGTAGCTTTATTATTATTATTATTATTATCACTGGAGGCTCCATCAGCAAGTTATTTATGATAGAATCTGGAGAGAAGTAGAGGTTAATGCTCAGAATCAAGTCTTTATTATTGTTCATGTTCAACAACAACAAGTCAATCACTTTATCATCCATCAGTTCCCTGTCGTCCTCTAATTTATCTTTATCAGCGTTGTCTTATCAGTGTGTGACTGAGTCTCATGTCCCCGTCCCCGTCTCCGTCCCTGTCTCCCTGCAGAGTGGCCTTCTTCCCGCTGCACATCGGAGACCACGTCTTCATCGAGGAGGACTGTGTGGTCAACGCGGCACAGATCGGCTCCTACGTCCACATCGGCAAGAACTGTGTCATCGTGAGTGAGACAGAAACAACGAGCTCCTTGTTAGAGACCGGAGGGTCACATGGTCGTCAGCTGATCTGAGACGACATGACGTGCTTTTATAACCAGGGAGCTGTTATCAAGTCAAACAGCTTATCGTTCATATTTACACACAAATGAGGAACGAGTTCTCTGCATTCAAGCGTCTGAGATAAGCGCCCTGGAGCAGCGACGCCGCGGAGGCTCCTCCCTCCAGGATCAACCAGATATTTGTCCTCATGTGAACTAATGTGTTTAACGTTTGTGTCCAGGGCCGTCGCTGTGTCCTGAAGGACTGCTGCAAGATCTTAGACAACACGGTTCTTCCTCCTGAGACGGTGGTGCCACCGTTCACCGTCTTCTCTGGATGTCCAGGTCAGACTCACTCACCTGAACGCCTCACCTGTCCGTCTCTCCTCCTCCTCCTCACCTGTCTTTGTCTCGTTGTCTCAGGTCTGTTTTCAGGAGAGCTTCCAGAGTGCACACAGGACCTGATGATCGACGTCACTAAGAGCTACTACCAGAAGTTTCTGCCGCTCAGTCAGATCTGAGCCTCTGGAAACGTCTCCAGAGACCTGGACTTTAACGGGACAGACGTCTTTGATTCTAGTTGTCCATGTTGGAGACACAGCAGAGGCTCAGGTGAACATCTGGTCAGTGTCTCTGATTGATTGACAGCTGCAGATGAGGAGGAGGAGGAGGAGGAAGAGCTGCAGTGTGAAGGATGTGGGACCAAAACAACATTTCTCTGAGGACGCTGGTCTGTGTTTATTTTAATGTTTACTGGCTCATGTAAAAAGTATTTAAAGTTTTATTTGATTAAAATGAGAACACGTTGTTCAGGTGAAGAATAAATAAAGGTTTAAACTCCTCCGCGTCCATTTCTTTACCTGATCTCTGTCTCAGCTGGAGATGAAGAACAAACGTAGGAAACATCTGATCATCTCTTCAAACCTGAAACGCAGCTTCTCTGGAGCTAAAAACACCAGTTTTCTCTATGGACTACTGAATGGAGGCTGGCGCCCTCTACTGGACCTGTTGATAAAATATTAACATCCAAACTGTAATTCAATGGTTTTATTTCTTGTACAATGTGAACCACATATATCATACCAACAATTAAATGTTAAGTATATAGATTAGCCATTTATTATTATTATTATTATTTTTTTAAACAAAGAGGAAACAGCTGACGATGGCGTCAGCTCCACAATCAGCTGTTTGGAACAAAAACTGAGAAGGAGCTGAAGATGGAGGTCAGCCGACGAACAGAACCGAACCTCGGCCCGGTTCACTTTGTGGAGTGTTAGACACAGAACAGTGAGTCAGGAAGAGGAACCTAATCTGAACACATGCATGAACCTCCACTGAGCTCAGCCTGCCGCCGGAGGAAGAAATGAAATCTGAGACCAAAACGTAACGGAGGTTAAAGCAGAGACGGAGCAGGAAACAGAGCTGGGCCGGGCCAGGACCGGGCCAGGCCGGGCCGGGACCGGGCCAGGACCAGGGCCAGAGCCGGACCAGGACCGGGCCAGGACCAGGACCAAGACCGGGCCAGGGCCAGGACCAGGCCAGGGCCAGGACCAGGACCAGGACCAGGGCCAGGACCGGGCAAACTCCACATGAACGAGCTCCAACATCCGCTCTGCTCCCTGACCAACGGATGGAGGAGGAGGAACTACTTTATGAGAATGTATCCCTCCACCCTTTATTAATGCACAGCCCTTACTAACAGACAGCTCAACACCTCGACTCTGAGTCACTGATTATCTTCCAGCAGCACAAACACAACATGATCCAATACTTCAGCACAGCCCAGAGCCCAGAGCCCAGAGCCCAGAGCGGGCCCGTCCAGGACTAGACCGGACCGCCCAGGACCGTCCAGTCCAGGTCTGGACCGTCCAGTCCAGGTCAGGACCGTCCAGTCCAGGTCTGGACCGGGCCACGAGCTGGAACACAACGGAAGAGCCGATTTGTTTGCATGAGTTCGAGGTGAAAGCGAAGTGCAAAAAAAAAAAATCCTTATCGCAGCTCATCAACCAGCGTTCAGGCTCCGAGGAGCTGCAGACGGGACGTCCTGAACAAGAACACAGAGTGGAGGAAGATGGGGATGAACGGGGCTGCGGCGGCGTGGATGACGAGACGACGGCGGCCGAGTCTCTGATGCAGCTGAATCCATCGGTTTGATCGTGGCCCTCACTTCCTGATTAAGGTGGCGGGTGAGGATGGGGGAGGTTGGGGGAGGATGGGGGAGTCTTTTACTCGTCGAGCAGCGTCCGGCACGTCCGGCCGTCAGCTGGGTGTCAGCTGGGTGTCCTCGGCGCCGTTGTCCATCGCTCTGACTCGTGATAAACGCGGTGGAAAAGAGACAAAGACCAGGACTCCTTCTGAGAGCCGCCTTTATTTCAGCCCAGGCAGATGTCAACACCTGTCCCACACTAGCCCCGCCCCCACAGCCCTCCTCAGGGAGGCAGTGTCAGATCATCCTGTTGCGTTTGTGCGTGGGGGAGTCCGTGATGACGTCACTGCACTGGGCGGAGTTTCGTTTCCTGGCCCCTCCCCCTCCGGCGGAGGCGGAGCCTGTGGAGTCCAGGTGCAGCGCCATCTCCTCTGAAATGAAAGTGTTCAGGTCGACGTCCTGGAGCCCGTTACGCCGGCTGCGACACACGGGCCCCGGGGCCGAGGAGGCGCCTCCGCCGGCGCCGCCGCCGCTGCTGCTGCCGCTCACATGCGTGGGAGAGCCCGGCGCCCCGGAGCGGACGCTGATGCTCGCCATGGCGCCGCTCAGACCTGCAGGACCAGACACAGGCTTCAATAGACTGTAGGTTACTGTGATACCGCCCCCTAGTGGTGGACTGCTGTCAGCCCTGGGCTGTCCCTCGTCTCTGATTGGCTGCAGCGTGGACTATACTTTATAGAGGACAGAGAGAAGACGCCGTCATCTACCCGTCTTAAAGAACAGACACAGACGTGGAGCTGATCCAGTCGATTCTCTCCAAACTAACGACGTCACTGACTCCACAGGTTCATGTTCGTCCTCCATCGTTCTCTCTAGTTTCTCGTCTTTCAGGTCAGATGTGTTTCTGTCCATTTATTTTTAACTGGTTATAAAAATTAATTCCTCTAGGTTCAAAGCTGCTAACGTTGTGTCGTTAAGTGATATCGTTGTAATGAGCCTTTTTATTTCTCATCAAATATGAGAATTAAAGAGTTAGAGTTAAACCAGAGCAACTACATGTTCATTTACTTTATTATCTTGTTTCTAATTCAGTATTATTTTGTGCCAGTTTACCATTTTATTACTTTTGTGTTATAGTCAGAATTTCTTCAAACAACAGAAGAACAGGAAGACGTAGGAAAGCAGCTGCACGGTGAGACACATGAAAGATGAGAAACTAGAGGCAGAGGGTTGAGAAGACGCCACAAACCTCTGGAACCAAAGACGTCCTAAAGAACCCCGTCCTGAGTCCCGGCCCTAAACTAACGTCTGTCCTGTGGAGGACCAGAGGCGTAGTTTACTCCTCTTTAGATGAAGTGTGGTTGAGAAAGAGTCTGAGCTGTAAACAGACTTGTGGCAGGACGTCATCCGTCACGGCTGCAGCTTTTATTTCTCTGTTTGTTTCTATCTAAACTTCTTAACGTCAGTAAACTCTCTGTGACGGATCGACCTTTAATCCAACAGATTAAATCATTGAACTAAATATCAGAAGACTCTTTGTGCTTCAGATCAGTTTGTAAATAACAGAAGTGAAAGTGATTTGCTGAGAGTGAAGCTATGCAGTGACAGAGTGTAACCTGAACCAGAGCCCTAACATGATCCACCTAACCTCAGGTAGACCCTAAAACTGGCCCCTAAACATGTAAAGAGCTGAATATTTATTAGCGCTACGACTGAATTAGAAACAAACAGCTGCTCCTGGACTTTTAAAGTCAACGTGGCTTCGTTTAGTCTCAAACAGAAAGAGAGAGGCCCTCCTCTGCTGTGAGCCGATGTGTACACACTGCAGGGCTCTTATCTGTGAAGGACAGCATGCTATCACGCTCTCGCACGAACGACACCGTGTTTACTGCTGTCAACACGTTTAAAGGTGTAGAGCAATAACCTCCAGACTCTAGAGAACATGAGCACCTCTGGTCCTCCATCAGCTGCTCACCATGTAGTGCTATGGCCTCCCTGAAGGGCTGCAGGTCTGCTTCCACGGAGGAGCCGGTCTCAGCCGGTGAATTAGCCCGGCTGGGGGCCACCATGGCCAGCCGGGTGTTGGCCCTGCTGCTCCTATGTGGCGGCGCTTTGCCGCACAGAAAACTGATGAGATCCTCCCTGCGGATGGTTCTCCGGCGCTTCTTCACCCAGGCCAACATGTCCTGAGAGCAGTAAGCAAACGTAGGACGGTATCAGACAACACTGTTGTAGCGTCAATGTGAGACGACGCAACGTGACAACAAACCTCACCTTATTACGGCGCTGGTGGCCGATCTGGATGCCCCGGTCGAAGCTTCTCTGGTGAGCATCTACGCTCTCTGTGGCGGTGGAAGACGGCGTTAAAATAACATCTATGATCACGTTCTTAGATGATAAAACCATGAGTGGTGTTTTAAATAGTAGGGATGTCCTGATCAGATGCCAGAGTCCCTCTCTGGTCCTAAATGTCCTAGAGGTGGTCTCCTGTAGCTTCCTAAAGTCTGTCCTTGTCTTCCTTGTCCTCTCCTAGAGGTGGTCTCCTGTAGCTTCCTAAAGTCTGTCCTTGTCTTCCTTGTCCTCTCCTAGAGGTGGTCTCCTGTGTCTTCCTAAAGTCTGTCCTTGTCTTCCTCGTCTTCTCCTAGAGTTGGTCTCCTGTGTCGTCCTAAAGTCTGTCCTTGTCTTCCTTGTCTTCTCCTAGAGTTGGTCTCCTGTAGCTTCCTAAAGTCTGTCCTTGTCTTCTCCTAGAGTTGGTCTCCTGTGTCTTCCTAAAGTCTGTCCTTGTCTTCTCCTAGAGTTGGTCTCTTGTAGCTTCCTAAAGTCTGTCCTTGTCTTCTCCTAGAGGTGGTCTCCTGTAGCGTCCTAAAGTCTGTCCTTGTCTTCCTTGTCTTCTCCTAGAGGTGGTCTCCTGTAGCGTCCTAAAGTCTGTCCTTGTCTTCCTTGTCTTCTCCTAGAGTTGGTCTCCTGTAGCTTCCTAAAGTCTGTCCTTGTCTTCCTTGTCTTCTCCTAGAGTTGGTCTCCTGTAGCGTCCTAAAGTCTGTCCTTGTCTTCCTTGTCTTCTCCTAGAGTTGGTCTCCTGTGTCTTCCTAAAGTCTGTCCTTGTCTTCCTTGTCTTCTCCTAGAGTTGGTCTCCTGTAGCTTCCTAAAGTCTGTCCTTGTCTTCCTTGTCTTCTCCTAGAGTTGGTCTCCTGTGTCTTCCTAAAGTCTGTCCTTGTCTTCCTTGTCTTCTCCTAGAGTTGGTCTCCTGTAGCTTCCTAAAGTCTGTCCTTGTCTTCCTTGTCTTCTCCTAGAGTTGGTCTCCTGTAGCGTCCTAAAGTCTGTCCTTGTCTTCCTTGTCTTCTCCTAGAGTTGGTCTCCTGTAGCTTCCTAAAGTCTGTCCTTGTCTTCCTTGTCTTCTCCTAGAGTTGGTCTCCTGTGTCTTCCTAAAGTCTGTCCTTGTCTTCCTTGTCTTCTCCTAGAGTTGGTCTCCTGTAGCTTCCTAAAGTCTGTCCTTGTCTTCCTTGTCTTCTCCTAGAGTTGGTCTCCTGTAGCTTCCTAAAGTCTGTCCTTGTCTTCCTTGTCTTCTCCTAGAGTTGGTCTCCTGTAGCTTCCTAAAGTCTGTCCTTGTCTTCCTTGTCTTCTCCTAGAGTTGGTCTCCTGTAGCGTCCTAAAGTCTGTCCTTGTCTTCCTTGTCTTCTCCTAGAGTTGGTCTCCTGTGTCTTCCTAAAGTCTGTCCTTGTCTTCCTTGTCTTCTCCTAGAGTTGGTCTCCTGTAGCTTCCTAAAGTCTGTCCTTGTCTTCCTTGTCTTCTCCTAGAGTTGGTCTCCTGTAGCTTCCTAAAGTCTGTCCTTGTCTTCTCCTAGAGTTGGTCTCCTGTAGCTTCCTAAAGTCTGTCCTTGTCTTCCTTGTCTTCTCCTAGAGTTGGTCTCCTGTAGCGTCCTAAAGTCTGTCCTTGTCTTCCTTGTCTTCTCCTAGAGTTGGTCTCCTGTAGCTTCCTAAAGTCTGTCCTTGTCTTCCTTGTCTTCTCCTAGAGTTGGTCTCCTGTAGCTTCCTAAAGTCTGTCCTTGTCTTCCTTGTCTTCTCCTAGAGTGGACTGGATTCAGTCCAATAAATCTTTCAGTCAAAGTTAATGTAGTGTGGAGAGGGTAGCTGGTACCTTGTGTTCTCTACTCCAGAAATGTTCTGGTCATCCAACGCTGCCATAAACTCCCTAACCCTCTCTGGAAGATGTTTCTCCTTGACGCTGTCTCCAGGAAACTTTTCTCTTCTTTTAAACGTTCAGTGTTTGTTGTTGTTGTTTGGGTGCAGCCTTTGACTGAGTGGACTCCATGGATTCTGTTTAGATGATCAACTACTACCACCTCACCACACATCCACGTTACACTAGTTACTGGGTTCTAGTTCTGGTTCTTTGATGGTTCTCTGCTTTGGCGCTAATATAAAAGATCAGACTTGGCTAAACACCTGGATCCGCCCTGATACCGATCAGGACATCCCTATTGAGTGCATCTGTCTCATATAATTTTTTAATAAAACAAACATTAAACCACCAACAGATGACTTCCAGGGAGCTACTGCTCAACACTACACAGTGTTTCATGTCTTTCACAGACACCTGGAGGCCTTGTGACAGACTGATCAATACAGAGCTGTCAGGGCTGATAATGAGCCGCTCTATAAACACATGTGTACATTTACAGGTGCAGAGACGTGCGGCGTGTGAGGAGAGGGATGAGGAGCGGTACCTTTGTAAAGGTTGGTGACGGCGGTGGCAGCGTTCTGAAATGGCACCCACAGCGACAGACCCTGCTGATGGCACACTCTGTCTGTGGGAGGAAACAACACATGTTTGGATATCTGACATATGGATATAGTTGTAAAGCAAGCTCCCTCCCTCCCTCCCTCATTCTCCTTCGCCATCTTGTCTTGCATCTACAATTGCAGGGACAGGCTTTGGCATAAAAATAACTGTC
Organism: Chelon labrosus; assembly: GCF_963514085.1. Lineage (NCBI taxonomy): Eukaryota > Metazoa > Chordata > Actinopteri > Mugiliformes > Mugilidae > Chelon > Chelon labrosus. The sequence goes on from NC_140354.1 coordinate 24,094,300, forward strand.
AGCAGACACACCAACTTTAATGCCCTCTCAGCAGGAAAGTTGCAGAGCCGAGTCCAACATACATGTCCAACAAAGTCCGCCGTGATGAGACAAACAGCGGGTGGACACGTTAGACTCTGTCAGGACCGAGGAGACCACAGCAGATTGTAGACAAGCCAATAATTCCACAGCGAACCAATATTATCTTCGCCATCTTGTGCTTATAACGCTGGCTAACGTTACTAAACACTCAGGAGAGGATCTGCCGACTAAAACAAGGAGTTATCAGCTGACTTTATACATTAAACGACTCTTTAAAAGGCCCCTCAGTGTAACAGATGTTAACACAGTCAGTATACGAGAGACTGTCATCTGGGAATGTCGCGTAGCTACGATTGTTGTTACCATCGCCATTTTGTAACTAGCCTGGCTAACGTTAGCTTTCCGCTGCTGTCTAACTTACTGTCAACAAGCTAGCTGATCGGCTAAGTGTTCACTCTGACTGGGGCTGCTTTACTGCTGTCACTCAGTCCAGATGCTGTTGTTTAGTAAAATAAATTAATCTTTTAACATTACAAACACTCAATTTGAGTTTATAGCATTTTTTTTTGGTAACTAGCTAACACAAGCTAGCTACATTTAGCATTGCAAAATCACCTGTAAATGTTCCCTAACCCAGCCAGCGAGTTTGCTAACTAGCTAGTGAGCATTTAACTGAAGGTGAGGCTAACGTTAGTTCAGCCAGAGCCGGAGCTAGGCGGCTAACCGACCAGCCAGAGCCGGAGCTAGGCGGCTAACCGACCAGCCAGACCCGGAGCTAGGCGGCTAACCGACCAGCCAGACCCGGAGCTAGGCGGCTAACCGACCAGCCAGACCCGGAGCTAGGTGGCTAACCGACCAGCCAGACCCGGAGCTAGGTGGCTAACCGACCAGCCGCGGCTGTAACGGCTGGCTGTGTGTCGCTGGACGGACAGCGCTGGCCCTACCTTTGTATAACTGTGCTACGGCGGTGGCCGAGTTCTGGAACAGATGCCACAGTTTATCCTGGTCGTTGTCCGCCTCCTCCTCGCTCGGCTCCCTCTGCTCCGCTTCGGCCAAACACTGCCGCTCCCATTTTGAGAACCAGTGCTCGGGTCCGTGTTCCTGTATCTCCGGGTCTCCGTCTTCCTTCTTCTCCTCCATTTAATGCACCAGAACTCGAGGGAAATTCGATTTTAATGTTTAAACGATGGCTATACGGGCACTGTACAAAGAGTTATGTGAGAAATTTCATGAATACTGATCGGTTTTATTCCTATTTCGCACTACAATTTGGCTCTTCTACCAACTACTGCCATCTTTGAAGACAAGCCTAGCTAACTATTTTTCCCAGTAGCCGACGTCGACATATATACAACACAGACTACCCTGTTATGCACTTCGCCCCGCCCACTACTCCAGTTCTCAACGATAATTGGTCAGTTAAACACCGCAGGGTGGGCTTTAGGTCATTTCACAGCATTTGATTGGCTCAGAGACACGTCTGTCACAGCATGACACAAAAGACTAAAAGAAAATTCCCATTTACTAAAGATTGCAAGAGAGTGCGAATATTAATATTATTAAAACAAAACACTAAAAAAGAAATCAGATTATATTATGTTATTCGGTTGATATTATTATGTATTTTAATTCAAAAAAATTTTCATATAATTTAAATGACACATTGAAAACGATGTAAAAATGTTTTTAATTAAATATATTTATGTCATATATATTTCCGAATTTAAATATATTTCAAATGGTTTCTTGATATTGTTTGAAATTCAAATTAAAATGAATTACATAGAGAGTGATGCTGAAAGCCCCACTCGTGTCTCCGGGTGCAGGTCTGCTGTTTGTCCACTGGATGAAGCTGTTTCACCTGTTCAGACTCTCAGCACTGCAGACACAGACCACCTGCTGTGTCACTAACATGATGGACACTGGCTCGATGGAGGAACAATCCATGAGGATGCAGCTTGTCCTGAGCTCTGATAATACCATGTGAACAGCTGATACGTTTCAACACAGAGTAAAGTTAAAGTTATTATTTTTATTAATTTTTTTACAATATAAAATAACATATTTTCTGCATGTGGGCAATTTCTTAAATATTATTAATAAAGTAAAGTTTATTTCCGGTAAATTAATCTAATTTAATTATAAAAATATAATATACAGTTTACATAATACAATATTTTTCATCTGTGTTGTCATACAAAAAATCCTAAAAGCCTATTTAAATGCTGCCGCCCTGAAAACAAATCCTACATCCATGTTTTCCTTAAATACCTTTCAGAATATTTATATTTTTATTAATACTGATTTTGCTCTGTGGTTTTTATGGTTGCTTTTAGACTGTTTTTATTGTTCTTTGTTGGTTTATAGTGCTAATTAAATAAAAAAAATAAAAATAATAATATATATTCTATTTAAAACTAGAATATATACATTTTAAATGAATAATAAAATGCATAAAATAGTAAAACTGCATTAAAGCAGTTATCTTTCTGGTATGTTTATTATCTGTTGTCTTGGTTATTGGATGTTGTTTTTTAAGCTTTGTTTATTTTCGTGGGGTTCATATTTTGGATAAAAATAACGGTTTGTTGTTTGATTTACGTGGTGACACACGTTAGAATATTATGATTTGTTTGGTCAGTGTTTAGTCAGTGCAGCTGGTTAATTAACAACGCTCAAGTTAACTGAATAAAAACTGTCTCATATGATAATAATGAAGTGAATCAAGTCAACGTTTCCTGCTCGTTGGGGCCCATTCTATCATATATATATATAAATACATATATATATATGTGTGTATAATCACCGGGGCGTCCTCAGAGGTGAATTAAAGCCGTGTATTTGTGTTTTATTCCCAGGCGGAGGTCCGGACCACATGGAGCTGGCCGGGGCTGGGCCGTGTTTGGATCTCCATGCGGATGTGACATTTCAGAGAGAAGCGCGGCCGCCATTTTGAGATTTACCTTCGACTCAACACATCACAAACCACGGGAGGAGCGGGCTGAGAGCCGCACGGGTTAGCGTTGTATGACCGGGCACATTCCTGGAGCTTAGCTAGAAATGCGACGAGGCGCCGCGTTCGGCCGTGTATCGTGTTAGGGCCGGTTCGGGGGGGTAATCTGCGCTTTATGTCGGCCTCTGGCAACTCTCGTCTCCGCCAACTTCCAAATTAACGTCAGTGCGATTCCGAAGTGGAAGCGGGTTTGAATGGATAGCTCTTCCCTCCGCTCTCCTCCAGCCGAGGGACAATCGGAGGAGCACCCGGACTGGAGATACCGCAGGCAGAGTTGTTGAATGTGTGTCTTTATCAAATGAGCCTTTGTTTTCATTGTTGTACCTTTATCGCCATTTGGCTGCCGAGTGTCAGGTAGCTCAGGAGTCCTCTTATTGCCCCACATTGCCAGGGGTAAAGCCGGATTGATTTAGCTAATTTCCGCGGGCCTCCCTCGTCGGAGCCCCGGTCCATCCATCCATCCCGACCCCCGCCGTCAGCCAGCGACTCGCACCCCCCAAAGGCGCCGAGATTGGGCGAATAGCGAGCAAATACGTCCGCGTTTCTCTACCCGCTCCCCCGCCGACCTCCCCTCCTCACTCCCCGGCGCTGACAGCGGACAAGGCCGAGGTCGCAGCAGAGCAGGCCCGGCCGCCGAGGCTCGACCTGTCCGCCCCACCTCCGCATCCCACCACACCTCACCAGCAGTCCAGAACCCGGTTCCCCGCCGAGCCGACGCTGGACAAGGTCGAGGGTAACCGAGAGCCCCGCACCATCACCACCACCTCCTCCACCACCACCTCCACCACAACAACAACAGCTGCCAACATGAACCATCACCACCACACGCAGCAGCAGCAGCAGCAGCAGCAGCAGAAAGCCGGCGAGCAGCAGCTCAGCGAGCCGGAGGACATGGAGATGGAAGGTGAGTAAAGGTGGCAGGAGGCTGCACGGCTTCCCGGTCATTATTTAACAGCTGCACGATAAATGCACGGAGATTTGTCCGTGCAAGAGGAGCTCCACATCACAGTAAACACGAAGGCCCGAAGCTAGCTCCGATAGCCGGCTGCATTTTTTTTTTTGCTGATTGTGCGTCCGTTGCTGCAGACTTGTGTGGAGCTGACCTCATTTTGCGTTATAAGCAAACGGAGCTTTTATTTCTCTCCGTGCGGTGGAACTTCTCCATCACCGACTAGATAAACACCAAACCCGGTCTTTTAGTCGCACATTAGCCACAAATCATTCATTCTGACCGGCGGCTGGGATCCCAAATAACCCGGTGCAGGTTTGTTCGTCGCTGTGACAAGTTGTCCGGTGCAGTTCACCGTTTATTATCCACACCGACCGAGCCCGAGCCCTGCTGTTTGTCGTTAACCGAACTGTAAACAAGAGTTCCCGTTAGTCCCGCAACGAACACGGTAAATTAATCTCCTTCTTCACCGCGGGCCTCGGGTTAAATTGACAGTTATCCACCGCTGCGGTCAGCATCCAACTTAACTTTTCGGTGAATAATGTGCCATTGTCTGTGTACGTTTTACTGGTAACGGTAAAATATCCCGTTAACGATCATTGTACGTGAAACAGTCGTTAAAAGATGGTGTGTTAGCATCGTGTCTAATGGCTTGTACGTTAAATGTGGGTCTGCAGAGTAGCTAATGATATCCGGATAAAACCTGCCAACGGACGCGTAACTGCTCCAGTAATCTAATAAATCTGTCAGATTAATATTTATCTGGTGACTGTTTCAGCGCAAAGTGTCGGTTTTATTGCTTAAATCGCAAATTAAGCTTGTAAAAACGCAACGAACACTGCTAGCTAATTGTAAGCTAGGCAATTAGCATCGAGGCCAACCTCGTTACGGTCATAAGCTAGCTAGCATGCTAGTTAGCTGATCAGCTAACGCTCGCGGAGGGGGTGTGTGGCGTCCCAAAATGGTGGCTTGTATTTTGCATCGTTAGATTTTGGCTCCAGCCTGAATGTTAGGCCTTGGACATTAGCATCGCCTAATCTGCGATTTTCCAGAGTTTTCACGTAATTTACCGACTGTGATGATGATGATTCCTCTGGCATTAATCCTAGCTTCTATGTGGGCACCAGTGGGTCCAGCTAACGTCGGCTAATAAAGGCCTACGGATGAATGTGGAGCTAGTGTTTGCTAGGTGGCTAACGGCAGCGCAGATGCGTCAATCCTGATTTGCTGGAGTTCCTGTGTTTTAACATGTTTTACCAGAAATAAGAACAGAAACGTCCGCCGTCAGTTATTCCGTGGTTTAGTGTGAGCTGTTGTGTGAAACGTGTGCCGGTGCTGGCGGGTAACGGTAGCCGCCGCCGCTGCGGTAAGCCAGGCCCGGACCGGGGCAGCGCGGGGATTTGCTGCTTCATTGTATGGAGGACCGAAAGGCATGGGGCTCGCCATTTTTAATGATCTGTGTTTTTTTTTTTTGTTGTTTCGGTTTGGAGTCTGGCTCAGCCCTTTGAGAGGAGAACCAGCGGCTCAGAACATCCGCATCAGCAGCATTTTAATTTAGTTTCTACTGATGTTAACTTTAGTGAGAGGAGAGGCCGAGGAGCCTCAGCCTCACTGCGTCATTCATCCTCTGCTCTCACTCCACACGTATTTACTCAACGACACATACACATTAAATATATAGAGCATTGTTTTAGTGTGTTGTTTGTTGTGCAGCAGGTGCATTTAGCAGACAGCCTCTTTTTCCACCCTGCAGCCTTACAAGGACGGTGAAAACAAGCTGACATGATAAACTGACCGCTGACGGCAGCCCACACTGCATTTCCTTTATGAGCTGCAGAGGGTTCAACCATCGCATCGCTGTGAATAGCTTCTGCTGCTCTGCCTCCCTGTAATGAACATAAACACTGAGAGGACGTGACTTGGGGGCTATCCTGGATGTGGATGTTGTTTACGGTGTCGGTCCGTGATCTGACCACAGCTCAGTATCGTCTGATGCACCAAACGGCTTCTCTGAGTGCCAAGTCATTGTAACGGGATCAGCTGCTCTGTTACCGCTCTGTTGATGTGCCAGACACACATCTGGAGGTGTTCTTCTGTCGGCTCAGCGTAAAGTTGTTTCTCAGGAGAACCTTTATCAGGAGAACCTTTATCAGGAGAACCTTTATCAGGAGAACCTTTATCCGGAGAACCTTTATCAGGTGCAGAAGCTGTGGATTTAAGAAGGACTACTGTTGCAGTTCATTCAGATTAATGACCGTGGAGCTTTTTGGAAATGGATGAACTCCCTGTCCAGTTCATTAGGTACACTAAAGTCACTCTAATCTAAATAATGTTGCACTGATGTAGAAACAGTGAAAGGTGAGAATATAACTGGACGATCGTTGGAGGATGGAGTTTGTGGTGCCGTTAAACTGGATTAAACGCTGAAGTGTCTGTAACAGTCACGTCTGTGTGAGGCACGGCCCGACCAGCAGGTTAGAACCCACAACCTTCAGGCTGTGATGCTAACCACTGCTAACGGTTGCTAACACCCACTCAGAGCGTAACGTTCCTGCCAGTCCACCTGGTTTAGTTTTAGAGGTCTACACGTGCAGGCTGATGGAACGTAGCACCGCCATGCTAGCTGTTAGCATCACCATTAGCATCACCATTAGCATCACCAGTGTCTGAAACACGACGCCGGCTCCAGCGCTCTGTAGCGGTCCAGATGCTCAGCGGCTCAGCTGCAGTGGAGAGAGGTTTCCGTTTTAGGAACTTCTTTTGGGATTTAATCCGTTTAGATTCAGAGTGTCTTTGTTTTTTATTTTATTTTCAGTAAACACGGCGACACGTCCGTGAGTTGTTGCAGCTGTAAATACGATGCAGTATTTCTACAAACCACAGTGAAAACACTCTCTCACTTATTAGAAACTGATGCTGAACGCCAGAACCTGCAGGACTGTTACGTTTACGGTGTTTTGACGAGTGTACCTAATGAACTGGCCGGTGAGTGTGTATTATACATGTCCCAGTCTGTTTTAGGTGCTTGTGATTTCGCTGTAGTTTTTAAAGTCTGACCTCCAGCTCCACTTCAGATCCACCCGTAGAAGCTCCTCAGAGGAGGACGCACGCAGGCGGGACGAGACCTTGTCATGGAGCTGACTGACAGACCACATTAGCAGGGTGTAATCCACTTGGGGAAAGGAGGTCAGTCTCCTGGAGGACTGGGTCAGTAACGTTACCTGGCCGTGTCTGAGGACATTAATGTTGGTTGATGCCGTCGTTGTTCTCTTGTGTGGTATCGCTCGTCCTCACGGCGTCCCGGCAGACCCCCCCCCCCTCCCCCCGGCTCTGGTTCTCTCCTCCGTGTGTTTGGATAGACGAGCGTCGAGCCGTCCCATTTGGCCGGGATAATTGTCGTCCTCTGGGCGCGTGTGTTTTTGTTTGAGCGATGACTTGCAGCTTAATCCTGCATCGTGTCTAGAGTTACTCAGCCGACTGTCTTCACACACGGACTCGTCTCAGCAGGGTTTTCCCAAAGTGTAGAAACGGGGTGAAGCCACGTGGTTGATCTCGCCTCCAAAGACGTGAAAGAAAATAGCTCCAGTTTTATCGTATGAAGTCTTATCAGAAACAGATTTGACTGTTTGTGGATAATAAAGAGTAAACACTGATATTTCCATGTTTTATTGATCATTTTTGACTCCGTGTTTCTGAAATGAAGACACGTCTCTATGCTAATGTGCTGCTAGCATGGAGACATGTCTCTATGCTAACGTGCTGCTAGCATGGACGGCCTGGCTACAGTCTTCTCACTTTGTTTTCCTCCCTGTTTAGCTGGAGACACAGACGACCCTCCAAGAATCCCCGCCAACCCAGTGATCAACGGTAATGTGGCCATGGCAGATGGACACAACAACACAGAGGAGGACATGGAGGACGGTGAGGAGGACGACTGTCCAGAAGTCTTAATATTGTGTTGTGAAAGTCATAGAGCGCAGTACGAGCGTCTGGTCTTGCCTCTTTCCCTCAGACACCAGCTGGCGGTCGGAGGCCACCTTCCGGTTTGTTGTGGAGCGCTTCAGCCGCCTGAGCGAGTCGGTGCTCAGCCCGTCCTGCTTCGTCCGGAACCTTCCCTGGAAGATCATGGTGATGCCGCGCTTCTATCCGGACCGGCCTCACCAGAAGAGCGTCGGCTTCTTCCTACAGTGCAACGCAGAGTCAGACTCCACGTAGGTGTCCTTAGATCTGATCAGTAACGGCGCCGTTGTCGGTTCTGCTTGTCGATCCAGCTCTTTGTTGATTCCTGATCAGGTTTGAGTGGAGGAGTCGCCCTGCAGGGTTTTATTATCTGTCAGGACTCAGTCTGGATGAAAACGTTTTAACTCTCTGGATGTGGTAGCATCAGACACAAAGAGACGTCCAGGTTCAAGGAGACGTGTCAGACTGTTTCTGATTGGTTCTCAGACTATGATGGAAACGCTGCCGGCAGGAAATCAGCCTTTGTGTTGCTGGTTGTGTGAACGTAGAGACGTGTAGTTAGTGTGTTAGAGAACTCTGAGAAGTTATTTTCAGTAAATACTAAGAGTGAGAGTAACATTTAGAGGAATCAGTAACATTAGAGGTGTTTAATTCTGATCAATCATAAAAACTGGAGCTGGTTCTAAGCTGGTTCTCGATTCCCGTCCTAAGAGAAAATGATCAGTGGTTTGTATTGACCCTGTGCTGGTTAGTGGTGCTGTGAACAGCTGCACTAAAGTTTACCTGAAGCAGGAACTTAACTCTGATGACACTAAAACTGATCTGATGGTATCTGAGAGAACAAACAGGGACATGGAACTAAACCTAAACTCAGACGTTGGTGTAGTCAGGTGAGAGGAGGAGACTGGGACAAGATGACGAGAAGATAAACTAGTGGACAGACGCTAGGAAGTCTGGAAAGTTAGTTTAGGAACAGATTCAAGCCGCTCGTGTTTCTGTGGATTGATTGATGTGAATCAGTTTGTTTGTTTGGTGTCTCCTCCGTCCTCCTCCAGCCCAGATGTTAAAGCCTCTGTCTTCTCTAACTGTTGTCTTTTAAACGTCTGACAGGAGACAGGAGGAGAAATGATCAGTAAAACGATGTGGTGTTTAAAACTGATCTTTAGTTCTGACAGAGAACTAAAGCTTTTAAATGTCTCCAAGGAAACGATCAGCTGTTGTTAGTCTGGATTAGGCTGTAAATATGAATGAGGTTCATTCAGAGAGGAGGGATTAATAAAGTTGTTCAGGTGTGTGTGTGTGTGTTTATGTGTTGAGCTCCTCTCTAAAGGTGTGTCGTTGGTCTTCCAGGTCATGGTCCTGCCACGCTCAGGCCATGCTCAAGATCATCAACTACAAAGACGATGAGAAGTCGTTCAGCCGCCGGATCAGTCACCTGTTCTTCCACAAAGAGAACGACTGGGGATTCTCCAACTTCATGTCCTGGAGCGTAAGTACTGAGACCAGGACGCAGATGAGCCTGAGTGTGTTTCATTCCTACCTGCTCTCATGACGTGAGCTGCTGTGCTTGTTTCAGGACGTGACCGATCCAGAGAGGGGCTTCGTTGACGACGATAAAGTCACGTTTGAAGTCTACGTCCAGGCGGACGCCCCGCACGGCGTGGCGTATGTCCTCGTCTCTCTGAGCTGCTCTTATTTTCTCCCACTCTGTGATTCATGGCTCTAACATCAGTTTTCTGTCTGAAACCAGCTGGGACTCGAAGAAACACACGGGCTACGTCGGACTAAAGAACCAGGGAGCCACCTGCTACATGAACAGCCTGCTACAGACGCTCTTCTTCACTAATCAGCTACGGCGGGTAAGGCTCCATCGTCCTGTGTTTGTCTGTCAGTCAGGACCACGTCTAAAGAAAAATAATAACCGTCTCCTTCATCCTCTGGTGATAAATCTGAGTCCAGATCAGGACAGAAGCTCCGGCTCTGAGAGCAGCGTCAGGATTTAAAAAGTCTGAGGACGGATGAAAGATGAGAAACTAGAGGAGACGCCACAGACCTCTGGAACCGACACAACTTAAATACTGAAATATCTCTGAGTGAATCTAATCTGAACATCCGTAGTGATTTCCAGTCCGAGCTTCAGCAGCATGATTGTTCTCATGTGTCCACATCAAAAACAACAACGAGCATTAACGTGTCCAACCTGCAGGCGTCATCTATAGTCTGAGCAGAGCTAAAACTGTTTTACATGAAACTAAAACGTCATTAGAACCAGAGGTTTGTGGCGTCTGCTCCATCCTCTCATCTTTCATGTGTCCTCAGACTTTTAAATCCTCACACTCCTCTCATAGACCAGAGATTTATCACTAGAGGATTAAACATCGACTGAGCTGTCAGATAAAAATGTGAATGTGAAATGAAGCATCAGTTCTTAAAGCTGTTCCTCCTGGTGTGACTCCTCGTGGCTCCTCTCCTGCAGGCAGTGTACATGATGCCAACAGAAGGCGATGACTCGTCCAAGAGCGTCCCCCTGGCGCTGCAGAGGGTTTTCTACGAGCTGCAACACAGCGACAAACCGGTCGGCACCAAGAAACTCACCAAGTCCTTCGGGTAAGGTTTTTATTTACAGCTCTGTGACTGGATCAGTATCTGGTGGTATCTACTTGCTGCTCAGGTTGTTAACTCCAGCTCTGTTTCTTACGTGAAGGTGGGAAACACTAGATAGCTTCATGCAGCACGATGTTCAGGAGCTGTGCAGAGTGGTGAGTTATTAATCATTAAAGGAACGTGGATGCATGCTGCGTAATAAGAACGATAGAAGGAGACGTGCTGATGTGTTGTGTGTTGCAGCTCCTGGACAACGTGGAGAACAAGATGAAAGGCACTTGTGTTGAGGGAACCATCCCGAAGCTCTTCAGAGGAAAGATGGTGGTACGGTTTCAACCTCTCTTCCTCTTCCTGTCGTCTTCGTTTGAATGTTTGTCCTTAAAGACACGTGTGACCTGTAGATGGTTCTGGTTTAATGACAGGAGAGCTCTGTGTTTGTGTCTGCAGTCTTATATCCAGTGTAAACATGTGGACTACCGGTCTGAGCGGATAGAGGACTACTATGACATCCAGCTGAGCATAAAAGGAAAGAAGAACAGTGAGTAGAAGAATAAAAGTGGACCAGCTTCATGTTCTTGTTCCTGTTCTCAGTGACTGAAGGGTTTAATCACTTGTTCTCTGCTCACTTCCAGTCTTCGAGTCTTTCAAAGATTACGTGGCGACGGAGCAGTTAGACGGAGACAACAAATACGACGCAGGAGAGCACGGCCTTCAGGTGAGGGCTCACCTGGTCCAACACCTGGAAACGCTCTGTTCTGGTTTCATATGGAGTCCAGACGTCTGACATGTTTGTGTTTGCTCTGCAGGAAGCTGAGAAGGGAGTGAAGTTCCTCACCTTCCCTCCCATCCTTCACCTGCAGCTGATGAGGTTCATGTACGACCCACAGACCGACCAAAACATCAAGATTAACGACAGGTAGGACGGACGCGCTGCAGAGTCAGCTGCTCACATGTCGCTCAGTGTCTCATTGTGATCCTCTTTGTGCTTCATCCATCCTCTCCTCCTCCTCATCTCCAGGTTTGAGTTTCCTGATCAGTTACCTCTGGACGAGTTCCTCCAGAAGCCGGACTCCAAGGACCCGGCCAACTACATCCTCCACGCCGTGCTGGTGCACAGCGGCGATAACCACGGCGGTCACTACGTCGTCTATCTCAACCCTAAAGGAGACGGCAAAGTGAGTGTCAAGGAGCCAATAGTGAGAACCATTTCTTTATGCACCTTTCACCACATCCACATTCATAGAACAGTGATGATGATGATGATGAAGGACAGGTTGTTATTAAGGATTTAGACTGAAGACGTTATCAAACCTCTCAGTGCATGAGACACGTTAGAGCAGTTTATTTAACCAGACATTTAACCTTTTTAAAGAATAAACGGTCGTCTTAAGTGCTCTCTGGTTTCCGCTTCTCCTTCCTCTCCTCCTCCTTCTCCTTCCTCTCCTCTTCTTCCTCCTCCTCCTCATCCTCCTCCTCCTCCTCCTCTTCCTCCTCTCTCTGCAGTGGTGTAAGTTTGACGATGACGTGGTGTCTCGATGCACCAAGGAGGAGGCCATCGAACACAACTACGGCGGACATGACGACGACCTCTCCGTCCGCCACTGCACCAACGCCTACATGTTGGTCTACATCCGTGAGTCCAAGCTCAGTAAGTCACGACCTCCTTGGATCATTTATCGACCCCTGATCAGGACACATCTCGACCTCCGTCCAGCCTGTAGCTGACCTCAGACCCTAACGGGACACTGACTGGTTTGAGGATCAGACACAGGGACGTAGAGTCCTCTCACCACAGTCCACCTGCTTTAATGGAGTCTCACGTCATGTCATGATGTTCAGAGAAAGCTCTAACTTTAGAGGTGCTCCTGTCCCTTCCCCCTCCCCCTGTTCTCCGTCTAAAGACTCTTGCTTGGCCTTCAGTCCTCACTTTACCCTCCTGTCTCCTAGGTGAGGTGCTGCAGCCGATGACGGACGTGGACATCCCCCAGCAGCTGGTGGAACGTCTGCAGGAGGAGAAGAGGGTGGAGGCTCAGAAGAGGAAGGAGCGCCAGGAGGCTCACCTGTACATGCAGGTCCAGGTAGGAACCAGGAAGTTAGGAACCAGCTGATTACACCTGTGAACTGTCGGAGAACAAAGATCCTGATAAAAGAAACGTCTGTAAAGTCTCTTTATCTGAGCAGAATGATTTGAGTTGATTTAGTTTTGATGCTGAAGGATCTTTACTCATCTGATCTGTTGTTCTCTCATGTTCTGGTTTCACCGTCTGCCTCTAACGTCCCTCTTCCTCCTCCTCCTCCTCAGATGGTGACAGAGGACCAGTTCTGTGGTCATCAGGGCAACGACATGTATGACGAGGAGAAGGTGAAGTACACCGTCTTCAAGGTCCTGAAGAGCTCCACGCTGCAGGAGTTTGTCCAGAACCTGTCCCAGACCATGGTGAGAGCCGGCGTTAGAGGAGTTTAGCTCCGCTCTGTAGAATAACTGAGTTAACGATGAAGGAGGAGGCTCGTTGATCACCGTCCTCTCTGTGCTGCAGGGGTTCCCACAGGACCAGATGAGGCTGTGGCCCATGCAGGCTCGCAGCAACGGAACCAAGCGACCCGCCATGCTGGACTACGAGGCCGACTGCAACAAGTCGGTAGGTGTCCAGGTCTCAGAAGAGAATCTCAGTAGCAGCTCTGAGAGAAAGTAGGAGAGGAGGGAGTGTTTAACCTGTTAGAACCTGTTAGAACCTGTCTCTGAGAACAGGCCGGTCGTTGGACCCAGAGGAGTCTCTGACGTTCAGGAGCCAGGTTTCTGTCTCCGTCATCGGACGTCATGGTAACGTGTCCTAATCCTGTTTCAGATGATTGACTTGAGTGACAACGAGAATCCCTGGACAATATTTCTGGAGACGGTGGATCCAGAGATGGCCGCCAGCGGAGCCACATTACCCAAGTTTGACAAAGACCGTGAGTTCTCCTCCTCAGCGCCCGTCCACATGTGTAGTATCAGTAGTACTACCAGTAGTATCAGTATCAACAGTAGTAGTAGTATCAGTAGCAGTAGTAATGTCCACCAACGTCTGCAGAGTCATTTATTATTTATTGTTCTTTAGTTCAGATACGTTCTCTCTGTGGGAAACATGTCCTGAGCTTTAACACGTCTCCGTCCTGATCAATGACTCTGATCAGACGTGAACTGTTTCCATGGAGACTAATGACTGGAAATTACAGGATGAGGAGGAGGAGGAGGAAGAGGAGGACATGTTTGTCCTCCAGATTTGTTAATAAAGTTGTCCTGCTTCAAATCTACTAGAAATAGAACAGTAGAAGAAGAAGTATGTCCTCCTCCTTGTTTGTGTCCCTCCTGGACACTCGTCTCCTGATGTTTATCCATTAGTAGATGACTAGTACAGGTTACCATGGTTACCTCAGACCTTTTAGTTCATGTGCTGATGCTCTCTCTCTCTCTCTCTCTCTCTCTCTCAGATGATGTCATGTTGTTTTTGAAGATGTACGACCCCAAAACCAGAAGCTTAAATTATTGTGGACATATCTACACACCTATATCCTGCAAAATACGTAAGTGGATCAACCACGTCAGTAGACCCAGCAGTAGACCCAGCTCTAGTAGTAGACCCAGCTCTAGTAGTAGAACCAGCTCTAGTAGAACCAGCCCTAGTAGAAGACCCAGCCCTAGTAGAAGACCCAGCCCTAGTAGAAGACCCAGCCCTAGTAGACCCAGCTCTAGTAGACCCAGCTCTAGTAGAAGAACCAGCCCTAGTAGACCCAGCTCTAGTAGAAGCAGCAGTAGACCCAGCCCCAGTAGAACCAGCCCTAGTAGACCTAGTAGACCCAGCCCCGGTAGACCCACCAGCAGTAGACCCAGCAGTAGTAGACCCAGCTCTAGTAGACCCAGCTCTAGTAGACCCAGCTCTAGTAGACCCAGTAGACCCAGCCCTAGTGGACCCAGCAGTAGAAGCAGCAGTAGAAGCAGCAGTAGAAGCAGCAGTAGACCCAGCTCCAGTAGACCCAGCTCCAGTAGACCCAGCAGTAGAACCACCAGTAGAACCACCAGTAGACCCAGCAGCAGTAGAACCAGCCCCAGTAGAAGCAGCAGTAGAACCAGCAGTAGAAGCAGCAGTAGAAGCAGCCCCAGTAGACCCAGCTCCAGTAGACCCAGCCCTAGTAGACCCAGCAGTAGAACCAGCAGTAGACCCAGCTCCAGTAGACCCAGCCCTAGTAGAAGCAGCAGTAGAACCAGTAGTAGACCCAGCAGCAGTAGAACCAGTAGTAGACCCAGCTCCAGTAGAACCAGCAGTAGACCCAGCTGCAGTAGACCCAGCTGCAGTAGACCCAGCTCTAGAACCAGCAGTAGAACCAGCAGTAGACCCACCAGTAGAACCAGCCCCAGTAGACCCAGCTCCAGTAGACCCACCAGTAGACCCAGCTCTAGTAGAACCACCAGTAGACCCAACTCCAGTAGACCCAGCTCCAGTAGAAGCAGCAGTAGAACCAGCCCCAGTAGACCCAGCCCCAGTAGACCCAGCTGCAGTAGACCCAGCTGCAGTAGACCCAGCCCCAGTAGAACCAGCCCCAGTAGAACCAGCCCCAGTAGAACCAGCCCCAGTAGACCCAGCAGTAGACCCAGCAGTAGACCCAGCAGTAGAACCAGCAGTAGACCCAGCCCCAGTAGACCCAGTAGTAGAACCAGCCCCAGTAGACCCAGCCCCAGTAGACCCAGCCCCAGTAGACCCAGCAGTAGAACCAGCAGTAGACCCAGCAGTAGACCCAGCAGTAGAACCAGCCCCAGTAGACCCAGCTCCAGTAGACCCACCAGTAGACCCAGCTCTAGTAGAACTACCAGTAGACCCAGCTCCAGTAGACCCAGCTCCAGTAGAAGCAGCAGTAGACCCACCAGTAGAACCAACCCCAGTAGACCCAGCTCCAGTAGAACCAGCAGTAGACCCAGCTGCAGTAGACCCAGCCCCAGTAGACCCAGCCCCAGTAGACCCAGCCCCAGTAGACCCAGCCCCAGTAGACCCAGCCCCAGTAGACCCAGCAGTAGACCCAGCAGTAGAACCAGCAGTAGAACCAGCTCTAGTAGAACCAGCTCTAGTAGACCCAGCAGTAGAACCACCAGTAGAACCAGCAGTAGAACCAGCAGTAGAACCAGTAGTAGACCCAGCTCCAGTAGACCCAGCAGAACCTGACCAGACCTGTGGATGTGACTCTGTGTTTGTCCACCAGGAGATCTGCTGCCGGTCATGTGTGAGAGAGCAGGCTTCCAGCAGGAAACTAACCTTATCCTCTATGAGGTGATGTCTTCTTCTTCCTCCTCTCTCATTCTTCATCATCTTCATCATCATCTTCATCAGTCTGACTTCATCTTCCTCCTTGTTACAGGAAGTAAAGCCCAATCTAACAGAGCGGATACAGGACTACGACGTCTCTCTGGACAAGGCCCTGGACGAGCTCATGGACGGGGACATCATTGTCTTCCAGAAGTGAGTGTCCTCTGTCCTTCACCCCTGTCCCTCCTCTTGTTTCCTGCCCCTCACATTTAACCCCCCTCCTCCTCCCCCTCCGTTCAGGGACGACCCAGAGAACGACAGCAGTGAGCTGCCCACGGCCAAGGACTACTTCCGGGACCTGTACCACCGGGTGGACGTCATCTTCTGTGACAAGACCATCCACAACGACCCCGGCTTCGTGGTGACGCTGTCCAACAGAATGAACTACTTTCAGGTATGGACGTTTAGAGGCTGAGGTGAGTCTGTCCCGTGCTTTGTTCAGACCTTAACGTGTCCTCGTCCTCGTCCTCGCCAGGTGGCCAAGACGGTAGCTCAGAGGCTCAACACGGACCCCATGCTGCTGCAGTTCTTCAAGTCCCAGGGGTAGGAGGCTTGTCTCATCCTCAGCTCTACGTCTCTCATTGAACCAGTCGTCTCAGTGCTGCCTGTAGAAATGTTGCGTAACCTGTCCCCCCCCACCTGTCTTTGTTGTTTTCCTCCCTCTCCTCCTTTTCTCTCCTCATCCACTCGTCTTCTTTCTCTCCCTCTCTTCCTCCGTCCTTCTTTCCTTCCTCCCCCCTCCCCTCCGTTGTCCTCCCCCCCTGCCTGGTGGTGTGGTGGCCAGGTACAGGGACGGTCCAGGGAATCCTCTCAGACACAACTATGAGGGAACGCTGCGGGAACTGCTGCAGTTCTTCAAACCACGGCAGCCCAAGAAGCTCTACTACCAGCAGGTAGGAGAGGGTCCACTCCTCCTCCTCCTCCTCCTCCTCCTCCTCCCCCCTCTGACACTCACAGCTTCCTCTTCCTCTTTGTTCCACAGCTAAAGATGAAGATAACAGACTTTGAGAACAGGAGGAGTTTTAAATCCATATGGCTCAACAGTCAGTTCAGAGAGGAGGTAAGACTCCTTCACACGGAGCACGGAGCGGCTCGTTGAATTAGACTGATGATTAACTGTTGAGCTGTCTGCAGGAGATCACCCTCTACCCTGACAAACATGGCTGTGTGCGGGACCTGTTGGAGGAATGTAAAAAGGCCGTGGAGCTGTCTGAAAAAGGATCTGAGAAGCTCAGGTGAGTTCAGTCAGCGTGGACTCCTCCAGACCTGGAGCTGGAGCTCTCTGGTCTGAGACGAGACGAGGAGCGTCTGCAGAGACTAATCTTCCTCCTGTGTGTGTGTGTGTGTGTGTGTGTGTGTGTGTGTGTGTGTGTGTGTGTCTGCAGGCTGTTAGAGATAGTAAGCTATAAAATCATCGGCGTTCACCAGGAGGACGAGCTGCTAGAATGTTTATCTCCTGCTGCCAGCCGCACCTTCAGAATAGAGGTAAGAGACGCTGCCCTCTACTGGCAGGACGTCCTGGTCCTGGTCTGGGTCCTGGTCTAGGTCTGACCTCTGTCGTGTGCTTCCCTCGTTCAGGAGATTCCTTTGGACCAGGTGGATTTGGACAAGGACAGTGAGATGCTCATCCCTGTCGCTCATTTCCACAAGGAAGTCTTCGGCACCTTCGGGATTCCCTTCTTGCTCAAGATCAGACAGGTGTGTGTGTACCTGTGTGTGTGTACTTGTGTGTACTTGTGTGGTTGTTTTCTGCCTGGACTCACCCCTTTGTGCCTCCCCTCTGCAGGGTGAGTCGTTCCGGGAGGTGATGAGGAGGATCCAGAGCATGCTGGACATCCAGGAGAAAGAGTTTGAGAAGGTAGATCAGCTGTTAGGATTTAATGTCGGAGCAGGTTAAAGTCAGAGGCTCAGAGCTCACTGTGTTTATCTGTTTCTCTGTTTCCTCAGTTCAAGTTTGCGATTGTGATGATGGGCCGGCATCAGTACATCACTGAAGACGAGTATGAGGTCAACCTGAAGGACTTTGAACCACAGCCAGGTATGAACAGACTGAAACAGAAAGGAGGAGTTAACAGTTATAAATCATAAATACACGTCACCTCCTTCATCCTCTGGTCATAAATCTGAGCCTGAGCTCTGAGAGCAGAGTCACCGTTAAAGACAAAGACACATGAACGATGAGGAGGACTTTAGACTGAGTTTAGAAATCAAACCATGTCGTCCTCAGACGTCTCTTCTCTCTGGTGGTCGACGTTCATCAGCTCCAACATGAAGAGACTCAGATCAGATCAGATTATTCATCATCTTTGTACATTTTCAGGACATTCAACTAAATTCAAACACGTCACCAGAAACCAGGATCATTAAGAGTCTAAAATAGTTAAATAATTAATTTCCTCCAGGCCACGTAGTCATCAGAAATAAAAGTTATTAAGAGACTAAACGTTCTACGTCTGAACCAAGACTCAGATAATTAATGAATAAAAACACAAACATTAATTAATTAGTCTCTGATTAAAGTTGTTCTGGTCCAGAGTTCATGTGGAGACCAAGTCTCGTCTCACGTTGTGAAATCTCGTGAGATTCCGTGAGACTTCCTCTGAGGATGGACAGGAAGTCTGTCTCCGTCTGAGCCGAGTGTCGTGTCTCGTTGCAGGTAACATGTCCCACCCGCGGCCCTGGCTCGGCCTGGACCACTTCAACAAAGCTCCAAAGAGAGGTCGCTACACCTACCTGGAGAAAGCAATCAAGATCCACAACTAGAGCAGCCCGCCTCCTCCTCCTGCTCCTCCTCCTCCTGCTCCTCCTGCTCCTCCTCCTCCTCCTCCTCCTCCTCCACGTTAACCAACCATAACCACAGACTGTAACCGACCGTGTGTGTGTGTGTGTGAGTGTGTGTGAGAGGTAGTGTGTTGCTCGTATGTGTGTGTTCATCACTCTAACACCTGGACACCCCAGCGTCTGACGGATTCTTCTCCAACCACCAAATAAACTGCACCAACCACCACCTCCCTCCGACTCTCTGTTCTGTTGTACATTTTATTTTTTAAACCTTTTCCTCTCGACGCGTCGCCGTCGGTGAGGAAGATGAATTTTTTAAGACGAGTGTGGAGTTCATTTTATTTATGTCAACTAAACGTAAGATGAACTCGACGCTTGACTCTTGTTTCTGTTGTTTCTTTTTCTGGTTCCTTGATATCCCCGCGGTTGTTTTAAATAAAGAGTTTGATGATGATGATGATGAAGGATGTTTGAGGAAGAGGCCAGCGTCTTTATATTTTCTGCTCCCATCCTTTAGCGCAACACAAACCAGTATTTCCACGTTTACAGTTCTTTCTAGTTTGGGTCGGAGGACGGAGGAGGAGTTAATACTACTTATTTTTTTTTGTCCTTTTTCTTCAGATCTTGTAAAATAAAATAAAAATTCATCTGTTTAAAAGTAAAACGAGGAGGTTTGTCTGAGCACTCACCTGTCGACAGGTTTCCTCTCCACACACACACACACACACTCACACACACTTCCTGCCCCGCCCCCCTCTGCTCTGTGTGGGCGGAGTCTGTCGCCCCCTGGTGGTTGGAGCAGTGACTGCAGGTCTGAGGATGATGTGCAGAGACAGAAACCAGCATTGTAAGAATCACTTTCACGCCTCAGAGTTTGTTTTGAAGCACAGATGGATGCAGCCCTCCTCGCGCATAGCCGGCTCTGTAAAGACAACATCTAAGAATTGTATATTTAAAAATATGAACGTGTAAAATTTAAGAGAAACACGCCTTTGTTGTTGGTTCAGAAGGAGCCAGGTGTTCATACTTCTTGTGTGTAGGGTTTTTTTTTTGGTTTTGTTTCTTCCTGATGTACCATTGATTCTTTTCTCTCTTTTCTGTTCTATTTGGGTTTTTTCTTTCCAGGACTAACTGCACCGGGTTGTCTTGTTGAAACATGCAGAACGAAGATGACCTGCAGAATCGCTCCCTAATTTGACCTTTTCCAAGTTTAAATCCTCCGTGTAGCAGCAGTGTACGACAACTATTCCTGTATATTGCCTTTTTGCTGGAAAATGTATGTTGAATAAAATTTTCTATAAAAACAAAAAACTGCTGCGGAGTTTGACGCCTGCCTCCGATCAGTGTAGAGGTGGAGAAGAAGCTGATCTTCTAGTGAAGACAGAGTTTAAAACATTTTATTTGTTTTGCTGGTTGTTGCTCAAAGTGTCAAACGACCTGGAGGAGACGTTGAAGTGAATAATTAAATAAGTTTAAGGTTTTATTCAGATAAAAGCTGCAGCAGCTCTGAGATACGCCTCCGTCACCACCGGCTCCTGGACCACAACAGAAATAAAAGCTTTATTTCTGTTAATTAAACACTAGAGGTTCCTTTTATCTAAACCTAAACCACCTGCAGCTCCTCTGAAAGACCACAGGAGGAGGAGGAGGAGGAACAAACCGTCTCTAACTCCAAACTACAACATCACAATGTTCACAACTTTAAGAGCAGAGACTTCTGTTAACTCACTAAAGAAGAACTAACTCATGAAGTGACCGTCACATGAAGAACCAGCAGCTGTTGATGGTTCTGATCCAGCGGTAGGTAGAGATCCATTAGAGAC
This sequence comes from Chelon labrosus, assembly GCF_963514085.1. Classification (NCBI taxonomy): domain Eukaryota; kingdom Metazoa; phylum Chordata; class Actinopteri; order Mugiliformes; family Mugilidae; genus Chelon; species Chelon labrosus. The sequence continues at coordinate 24,114,787 of NC_140354.1, forward strand.
AGCAGCTGTGACCACATGATGGCGCTGCTGATTTACAGACACACAAACAGATCAGAAATAACATCTACCTCAGCTTTGTCTGGCTCTTCTTCACGAGTTGAAGGGATTGTGTCCAGTCTTCATGCTAAGCTAAGCTAAGCTAAGCTAATCCGTCCAGGTGCTATTACCTTAATGTCTCCAGCTCCTCTACATCTGACTCCATGTGCGTCTCATCAGATATATTCTGTCTGAGGTCAGAGGTCAGTGACGTGGGAGCTAACGGCTAACACCAGCATGCTAACATTTGATGCTATCACCTGTTGGCTAACTGCAGTGAACATTTCTGGCTCTGACCAGAACCAACGCAGACAGCGACAACGTTTCTGGTCTAAATATTTTTATTAAAATAACAGAAAGACGTTGAGCGTGAGAGCAGGACTCTCTCTGAACATTCATGAAGACACAAAGTTGTTTCTACTGAACAGAAATCAGACAAAACCTTCAATGAACATTAGAACGGTGACGTCATCAACGCTTTGTTTCCTGCTGAGTAATCAAAGAATATTCTATATATATATATATATATGTTATAATACGTGGATCCCTAGATTTGATTTGTACAGACAGATTTACGACCGATCTCTAACGTTGGCGTAACTAACGACGTCCCTTCATGGTTCATTCTAACATAAAGAATCTAAACGTGTCTATGTACAAAAAGAACATTTCCATACAAAGTGCATGAGGAGCGCTTCAACAGCTCTTCACTCCCGCTGCGTTTCCTAGTAACATGTTTAATATGGTTTTCTGAGACGAACAGACAGAACAGGGACAGGACTGGGCCGCTCCCTCTCTTCATGGCCTTCATTTGCAGCATTCCTTCTTCTCCACGTGCAGCACTTTGTGGCAGCGGGGGCACGTGTGGTGGGCGTCCTTGAAGTTCTTCATGAAGAAAGGAATCAGGCAGCAGCACAGGATCAACCTGCAGCAGAGTCACACACAACACCAGCATCACTACAGGTGATCACATGAACTGGTCTCCACTTTAACTCCTCCTGTCCTAGAAACTAGATCTCATCTGGAACCCTTTGAGGAGTCTGTGAACTGGATCGTGTTTCTCTGAGGCTTCGTTCACACCTGAACCATCAACAGCTGCTTGTTGACTTGGAGACATGATCCAGATTTTAGAACAAGATGGAAAGACTCTCACGTTATTTATATTATTTAAGAGACAAAGACTCAGATTAGACCTGAACCCTGGAAGCTTCATCCTCAGAGGAACCAGGTCTCTGGTCTTTAATGTGACCCAGGACTCATTGTGTGTTCACACTACCAAAGGAAGGAGGTCACATGTGTCCCAGACCACCTCCACATGTGGACTGACACCAGATAAATAAATCAGATCTAAACTCTGGATCATGTCTCCAAGTCAACCAGCAGCTGTTGATGGTTCTGATCCAGCGGTAGGTAGAGATCCATTAGAGACAGCAGCTGTGACCACATGGTGGCGCTGAGTGGATGAAGAGCTCATACTGACCCGCAGCAGATGAAGAGTAAACACATGAGCCAGGCGTACGTCCCCGCCTTGTAGTGGACCTCAGTCATGACGTCGTTGTTGCAGCCAGAACACCGGATCATCCCGGGGTTACGACCCAGACCCACGTCGTAGCTCACGTTATTCTTCTTAGTGCTGGTCCCGGTGTCGATGACTTGTCCTCCACTGGAGTACACTGGGGAGGAGAGGGGGAGGAGAGGGGGAGGAAGGTGAGTCAGAGTCAGAGCAGGAGAGAAGGCTTTCTGGAGGTGAAGGTCAGGTGAGAGGTTACCTGGTGTGGCCTGAGAGGCTGAGGTGTCCTGGGAGGTAGGAGGAGGAGGAGTGAAGGGAGTGTGGACGTGGTAAACCTTGACTCCGCTCCCCTGACCCTCCACTGGAAGAACAGGAAACAGGTTAATGAGGAAGATGATGATGAAGATGAAGATGAAGATGAAGAGAGTATGTGTGTGTGTGTGTGTGTTTACCTGGTAGAGTGTAAGGAGGCAGGGTTCCATCTGCACTCATTCTGCTGCAGAGAGAAACGGTTCAAATATAGAATTAATTAAATAATAATAAAATATTAATGGTATCATAAATAATAATAATAATAACAAATAAAATAAAATATAATAATAATAATAATAATAATAATAAATACAAATAATATTATAAGAAAATTAATAAAATAATAAAGATAAAAAATAAAACAATTATATAAATATGATAACAATATAATAAATACAATAATAGAAAATAATAAGAATGTAATTAATAAGATAGTAAATAAAAATAATAATAGAAAAATAAAAAATAATAAAATAATAATAAAAAATTAAAAAATAATAAAAATAATTCAGATTTCATCAAAAATGTAATAAAACTCGACTCAGAGAGAAAGAACCAGACGATCCACTGAAACACGATAAGAACCAGAGGATCCACTGAAACACGATAAGAACCAGAGGATCCACTAAAACACGATAAGAACCAGAGGATCCACTGAAACACGATAAGAACCAGAGGATCCACTAAAACACCATGGGAACAAAACATCAACTAAACTGAGGCTAAAGCTAAACACAGGTTTTACTGCATCTGGTCCGTCCTGTCTCCGTCTACAACATCTGTCCAACATCTGTCCAACAATCTACTTTCATCTAAAAAGTCCTACAATAATTAATCAGTTCCGTCGATGACAGACGAACCTCTGAATGAATGAATGAATGAATGAATGAATGACCTGCGTCCTGTTCTTTAATGTGACCACTTTCATGGAGTGAGAGGTCAACAGGACTTTTCTTCTTCTTCTTCTTCTTTGTCTGTTTTGTTGTTTCTGTCCAGGTCAACAGACACACACAGGAACACATTCATCCATTCATTCATTCATTCATCACATTCACTGAGGTGCAGCCGTGGCCTTGTTTGGATTAGAACCAGATGACAGAACACTTTGTCACACAACCACAGTAACACAACCACAGTATCACACACACACCCATGTGTTGTTGTGGGAATGTTGCAGAGCTGCATGTTTGTCTCTGTGTCACACTGAGGGTGGAAGATGAAGATGAAGATGAAGCTGATGATGATCAATCATATCAATCAGATATATTTGTCCCTCTGGGTCAGTGAACGCAGCACGACTGAGTTTGATCTAAAACATCCTGAATGTGTTTGGTTCTCCTCTGAAACACTGAGGACAGATCACTGAGGACAGATCAGTGAGGACAGATCACTGAGGACAGGTCACTGAGGACAGATCACTGAGGACGGATCACTGAGGACAGATCACTGAGGACGGATCACTGAGGACAGATCACTGAGGACGGATCACTGAGGACAGGTCACTGAGGACGGATCACTGAGGACAGATCACTGAGGACAGATCACTGAGGACGGATCACTGAGGACAGATCACTGAGGACAGATCACTGAGGACGGATCACTGAGGACAGATCACTGAGGACGGATCACTGAGGACGGATCACTGAGGACAGATCACTGAGGACAGGTCACTCAGTGTTTTCGTCCCGTCTCTGAACAGCTGGCGGGACGTGGACTGGGTGTGTTGGTTTCAGGTTTGTCCAGCTGAGAGAGGAGCTGCAGACGCTGCTTTCAGGGTCTTAAGAATGTAAATGTGTTTCTGTTTAAAAGAAGTTGTGAGATCAGAGGCCATGGGACGTGGCCGTGGGACGTCCGGCTGCTGACGGAGGCGCTGAGTGGGTGTGTCGTCATGGGAACATTTTAAAACTAAAGCATCAAAGAAGAGTTTGATCCAGTGAATCAAATCACATGTGAAACTTTCTCATGGAGACTCGTCAACGCCCTGAAAGGCCCTAAAGGCTCTGAAGACTCTGAGTCTGAAGGCTCTGACTCTGAAGACTAAAGGCTCTAAAGCATACATGTCAAACATATGGCCCAGGGGCCAAAACCGGCCCGCCAGAGGATCTAATCTGGCCCGTGGGATGAATTTCCGTAGTGCAAAAATTACATTGAAGACATTAACTGCAATTTTTCCAATAAAAGTAACTGCTCTTCTAAGGGTTCACACAGATTTTGTAAGAGTTGTGGACGTAACAACTGAGCCCTAGAAGTAAACAGAAATAAAACTTCTTTTTCTTAAGAACTCTCCACTTGTAAAACAAAGGGAAACATTTGGAGTCGTTGTTATTTATAGGTAAATACGCCATCGTGTTATTGGTCCGGCTGTATGTGGCCCCTGAACTAAAATGAGTTTGACCCCCCTGCTCTGAAGGCTCTGAGTCTTTAGAGTCTAAAGGCGTGACTTCACATCAGTGCTGGTCGAACCTGACTGAGATCAGCTGATCAACAGAAACACCATTCGTCCATCAACCTCTGTGAGAGGAACAGGTTCCACCAGCTTTAATTCAAAAACACCAATAAATCTTTTCTTCATGTTTCTGCTCAAAAACAGTTTGAATGTGTTTAAATACTAAACCTGACGTTTACACAGAAAGATGTTCTGTAGAGATAAACTCACTTCAACATGACAAGTCACAGCTGATCCAACTCATTCATTCACTCATTCATTAATGAACAACATGAAAATAAAACCCGATTAAAGACCTGACTGTAGGATCTCTTCCTGTTCACTCTCAGATGGAAAGTCAGATAAAACGTCTTCACTGTCAGCCGTCGTCCTGACCTGCTCCTCGTGCTTCGTCTTTAGTTTAGTTTCCTCAGAGCTCTCTCTCTCTCTCTCTCTCTCTCTTCTCTCTCTTCTCTCTTCTCTCTCTCTTCTCTCTCTCTTTGTTTCTCTCTTTTCTTTTAAATCCAGTAGAAGGTGAACCAGACCTACCTCGTGTAGTGATGCCGTCAGTCTTCAGACCTGAGTGTCAGCTGCAGCTGATGTAGAGTCCAAACTGACAGCAGCTGCACCTGTCTCACCTGTACCTGTACTAGCCGCCGCCCACAGCCCCGCCCCCTTCCCCCCCCAACAAAGACAGGAACACATAGCAAAGATGAGTCACTCAGTGGTTTTCATGTAAAACCCAAAGCCTGTCCAGGACGTCTTCTTCACTTTCCTTTGTTTCCAGGAGATTAATGAGTGTGTGTGTGTGTGTGTGTTACTGTGTGTGTGTGTGTGTGTGTGTGTGTGTGTGCATGTGTGTGTGTGTGTGGGTGTGTGTGTGTGTTACTGTGTGTGTCTTTCCTGCAGATTGAAGCAGCTCCTGAGTTTTTTCCTGCAGCTCCTCTGATCATTAAAGCGACTGAAGCAGATCAGATTTATTTTATTAAGAGTTTAAACGTTAAACACGATCCGATCAAGTTCATTCAACTTCTTTTCAGCTGCAGAACAAGAAGCTGAGTCACTTTCTTTAACTTCATTAAAAGGAACCAAAACAACTTTACACGGGTCAGCGCTCCCACTGGTTGATTATATATTTATATTCAGTATAAACTGTTTAAACTGATTTATTGTTCACAGTATTTATACGTGTTTATTACATTTCTATATATTCTGGTATATTGTCTTGTTTGTCTCTGTCAGAACTAAAGTCAGGCTGGTTTCAATGCTAAGCTAAGCTAATCAGCTGCTAGTTGTTGCCTCTAATAGACAGATATGATGGAGATATGATTACTCTGAGAATAAAACAGATCCCGTCCCCCTGCTGACCCCTGACCCCTGACCCCTGACCCCTGAGCCCTGACCAGAGACATTCGATGGACTCTTTAAACTCATGTCTTATTGGCGTTGTTGAACTTCCGTTGGGAGACGTCCAGGTTCCTTCACGGCGTTGGCATCAGACCAGTCAGACGACATGTTTCTGCTGCTGGTCACTGGCTCATGCGTGTTCATGTTGAGGAAGGCTGTGGTTTCCATCACGTTTAAGGATTTTAATCGATCATCCTCTGAGCGAGAGGCTGCGACCTCTCTGATCTTTCATTCTTTATCTTTATCTGCAGTAAAAAGCAAAAACTCTGACTAAAAGCTTCCTCTGAGTTTAAATCTCACAACTAAAAGTCTAAAGACATCAGTTTGAACGTTCACTGTCCCTCGGCCCGTGGTGGAGTCGGGTGAAGGTGTGTGTCGGGCGTAGTCCTCATGATGTCAGCTGGGTGTGATGGTTGCGGCTCTGTTTGTTTCGATGGGCCAGAAGAACCACATTCCAGAGAATAGACCAATCCCTGCAGAGCTTTACATTCCTTGAAAAGACTGAGGCGTGTGTCTGTCAGAGAACACCAACGCTGTGGCCCCACCACCGTCGGAGGAATCTCACCTGTTCACACCTGGTTATAGGTCAAAGGTTACAACCAACTTATTGGATAGGGGTTATTATTGGATAGGGGTTATTATTAGTTAGGGGTTATTATTAGTTAGGGGTTATTATTAGTTAGGGGTTATTATTGGATAGGGGTTATTATTAGTTAGGGGTTATTATTGGATAGGGGTTATTATTGGATAGGGGTTATTATTGGATAGGGGTTAGGGGTCACGGGTTACAGGATGCGTTGTGTCCTCACACCGACACAGTCAGAGACCTTTACTAAGTTATATTCTGCTGTTTTCTTGAATAAAAATGTGATTTGACTCAAAGTTAATTCTCTGTTATTAAAGATTTTTTGTTTCCTGTTTTTTATCTTCACTGAAATCAACATTCAGCAACATTTTACATCAAGCGTGGACAGACGACACAAACATCTTTAATATGTGTCCATTAACTCTGTCATGTGTGATGTATAAACAGATGTATTATATTAATTAATGTTTATTTCTTTTATCTCCTCTCTGTCTCTAAACCGTCTGCTGCTGCAACGCTCTAATGTCTCCACTGATCTGATCGGTTCAAGACAAACAGTACAATGTTTTATAATTATAATATATCAGAGATATAGTTGAGAATCGTCTGCGTAACATCAGAGTCTCCAGGACTGAGCCTTGTGGTGCTCCACAGTATTTAAGAGAAAAGATGGCGCTCCAGGTTTTATTTTCATCCTGACGTCTGATACCGCGGTCGGACGATGAGATGGACGAATTATCATGGGTTATATTTTACTTTTATGAATTAATGTGTTCATCATGTTAACTGAAGGCAGAGCTGAGTTAAATGAGAGTTCATATATAATCCCTGTAGCTACTGTTCACTGTTTACATTTACACTTCACTTCTACAGTCTGTTTACATTCTCCATAGTCATAACATTTATGGCATGGTAACTTATATATACTTTATATCTTGTTTCTTGATCTGTTTCTGTATTTGAACGTTAAGCTGATCACTTGTGCCTTAAATTGCCCCCAGGGACAAATAAAGTTTTCTGAATCTGAATCTGAATTAATTCATGAATTATCAGCCCTGAAACATCTTCATCAGTCTCATCATGTTGTATTTTAAACCTTTAGTTATTAGTTAAAATGATTAGTGCAGGAAAACAGACACATCTACAGTTAGTGATTAGTTTGGAGCAAAGCTAGCTGGTTAGCATGCTAACGTTTGTTTTTTAACACAACAATAATGTTTCCCAGATAAAAGGGGGAGGAGGGAAGATGGGGAAGGAGGGAGGTGCTGACGGTGGGTGGATCAGGATTTAAAAATAATCTGTGACTCAGCAGGTATAAAAACGCAGAGCGAAGATCCAGTGACGTCGTCGTTCTGTTTCTATCTGGGTTCATCTGAATAGCTGCTGAATTAGAGCACCACACGTCACAACGAATCTAGAACGGGTTCATTTCAGACCGTGTTTGATAGAGTCAGAGTTAGAGTCAGAGTTACAGCAGCTGTGAGGGTGAAAACTGAACCTTTGAGCTGATTCTACTTTTCTTTTTTTTCCTGAAATGTCTCCAAACAGGAACCAGAATATTTAGTGAGCTCTCAGAGGACAATGTGTTTGACACAGAAACATGTGTGAGTGAAGGAGATGTCGGTAATTATTCCAGTAATGTGTCTCGTCTAACCAGCTCGTCCACCGTTTCCTGATGTGGAAGGTCACGGTGTAACAGCTCTGCCTTCACCAACCTCTGCTGCCGCTGCATCTGTTGTTCTCTCATGAAACACTTTATTAAAACACAACCGTGACTCTTAACCACTGGTGTAGTCCAGGGTATACGCAGGTATACGGAGTATACCTACTTATTTTTCAGTCAGCATTGCGTATACCCACTTCTAAATCCTCCCTGATGCGGCTAGTACTCGCTGCCAGGGCCTTCACTGATTGAGCTGGTTAACTTTAGGCACGAGGACTAATGAGACAGTCAGAGGCAGAGTAGGGCGGGGGATGCGCTGACCGCCTCTGGAACCTGATTGGACACCTCAGGTGCCTCCAGTTGATTGACAGGTCACTGCACGTCCCATTGAAAGATGCGCGATTCGAATGAATTGAATTTGATGGAGAAATGCAGTGTCTTTAAAGTTCCAAATGAGTCATTGTTTTAAAGTACTAAGTTTCCAAATGAGTCATGATTTATTGGAATAAAGACATATCCAAGGGATAGATCATGACAAAGTGCAAGCACTTATTTCCATCATGGTCCCTAATGTTACAAGAGAGGACATATATCCACATAAAACAAAACAATTAAACATCATGACGTTATTGTTTTAAACTACTCGCAAAATGACTACACATTTAGAGAAGAGAGTTGATGTCAGTAGTCACAGTAGGCTACGGTTATGAAAGACTAATGTTATGTTAGCCTGGAGCTATGAAGCTATGTGGGGTGTGTGTGTGTGTGTGGGGGGGGGGGGGGGGGGGGGTCATTGTTGGTTTTCAGTAAGTGTATAATCAGCCCAGTTCATAAGAGTTTCATACTAGACTGTAACGTTAGATGAAACTGTGATAAATGCCCAGAGATTATATCAATGTCCATGAAGCTCGTTTGTTATTGTAAAGGTCTAAAAGTATAACGTTAGCCAAGTTACTTCACCTGACTGACTGAGCTACAAGTTTATAATAGCTAGGCTGGTAGTTGATTTTAAAGTAAGTTAAAGTACAAAAATGGAGACAAATAGTTTAAGATTCGACCTAACATTATACTGAGGTCTAACCAGTCTGTCTTATTTTGTGTAGGGACAGATAACAATGAAAAGAGTAGTTACTGTGCTATACAGACACACTGATACTCCCACTCAAACCACATTTCTTTCTTGGTTGTTGACCTTATTTAAATAAAGTGGTTAAACTTTAGGCTTAATCTGTGTCTCTCCTTTTGTTGCCATGGCTTACGAGCCAGGTCATGACAAAAGGCAAAACTGAGAGTATACCCACTTCTCCAGGGACGACTACACCACTGCTCTTAACATATGTTTTACTGAATTCAGTCTGTAGCAGGATGATGACGTGGAGTCTGTCTGATTCCTCCTGGACTTTTCTTCTTCTGTTTTTATATAATTCTTATTTAATGTTTACCAAGCGTCCAATGGAAATTATAATTATACAAAAGAATTAAACAGAAAAATACTAGAACTGATGTTTTAGATTATAAGGAAACACGTGGAGCTCCCCCTGGTGGCTGGCTGCAGTAATGGCCATTAAGCCCCGCCCCCTCCATATTAGCCAATAGACATGAGCCAAATAAAAAAAAAAAACTAAAACATTACACATCAAGTAAAACTAAAGTTGGGTTCTGTTGTTTTCCGTTGTTTTTATCACGTTGTTCGTGTTCAGGCGTCGTTATTCTGAAAATTAAATCATCAAATTAAATGAAATAAAATTTAGTAGCAAAGACAAACGACGTATAAATCAGCCAGGCTAAAGTTCACAAGGCTATGCCTGTGATTTAGTCTAACTGTGGGCGGGGCACCGACACTGTGGCTCCACCCCCAAACTCTACTGCACAGACTCTAAACAGCCAAGATGGCGGCGCACGTGTCCTCTGACTCTGAGCTTCAGTTCAACCAGAGGAAAGAAGAAGAAGAGGAGGAGGCAGGAGGTCAGTGTTTCTACACAGTTTATGTTGTCAGCTTTAATTATCAGGTAACTGTTACAGGTACAACACTATCACATGACACATGTCACATGACCCCCAAGCACACTGAGCATGTGCGAACCAGTGTAAATAGGAAGTAGAAGGTTTTATTGTTGACAGGAACTAATGAGGCGCCAAGGTAACAGGAAACATAGATTCAAAGATAAGACGGTGATGTATGTGAGATAAAGAGAGAGGAGTAAACATCAGAGTCTTTGAGGAGAACATCAGATAAATGAGGACCCTAACCCTAACACCAGGAGGAAGACTGAGTCACTCTGATCTGGTTTAGCTCCAGTCCAGTGTTACTAAACCTTCAAGGATCTGAAACTGAATAAAGTCTGAGGGAACGATGGTGAGGTCATAGATCTGAGACGTCCAAAGAGAAAAGGTCGTGACGAGGGTCAGGACGAGGGTCAGGACGAGGGTCAGCTCCCAGAACATGAGTTAATAAAACAACGATCAGGTGAACTCATAGTGTCTCATGTCTCCCGCGCCGTGGTCGCGCACTGGTTGATGGTGAAGCTGCGTCCCGTCCTGAAGTAGTTCTCGATCTCCTCCAGCGTGCGGCCGCGGGTCTCCGGGATGCAGACGGCGTTGAAGAGGAGGCTGAGGACGGAGACGATGGTGAAGAGCAGGTAGGGCGCCATCAGGCCGTACCTCTCCATCATGTAGGTGAAGGCGTGGGTGAGCATGAACGCTGTCAGCCAGCTGACGGTGACGCACAGACCGGAGGCCACGCCCCTAGCGACCAGCGGCAACACCTCTGCCATCAGCAGCCACGTGATTGGGCCCCACCCCATGGCGTAACCTAGGAGACGGACAAGTTAAAGCAACAGGCACAGCAGCTCTGGGTGTGTTCATCTACATATACACAACAGACACACAACAGCAGACACACAACAACACACACACAACAACAGACACACAACAGCAGACACACAACAACAGACACACAACAACAGACACACAACAGCAGACACACAACAGCAGACACACAACAGCAGACACACAACAGCAGCTCTGATCCTCCCTCACACTCACCGAATATAAACACCATGGTGCAGATCAGAGGGATGACGGCCGACCCCGTTTGCACCAAGGCATGATGGGAGCTGTAGTCCAGGGCGGTGACGTTGAGGGGGGTGGGGCTTGGAGGGCAGGGCGTGGTGTGTGAGACCATGGTCAGCGTCAGAGTGGACAGAAACATCAGCATGCTGGACGTGTACAGCAGAGCTTTACGCCCCGCCCTGTCCATCAGACTGGCTGCTATGGCAACCGAGACGAGGCGGACCACTCCCACGATGGTGGCGCCAACCCTGTGAGACACGGGGACAGGTCAGTACACATGTCAGCGTCCATGTGGACGTTGCGTTGTCATGGAGACATGAGGTGAGCACCTGGGATCCAGGGAGATGTGGCTCCGAGCGAAGATGGTCTGCAGGTAGACCAGGATCGGCGTGATGCCCATCATCTGCTGCAGGAAGCGCATCGCCACGGAGATGAAGATCGGCCGGTAGTAGGTGGGCAGGGCCAGCTCAGACCATGTGACCTTGGTCGTTGCGTCGATGCTTTGCTGCATCAGAGACGAGAACAAGACAAAGGTCAGAGTTCAGAAGGTCGTTCTTCAGGTCAAAGCTCCTCCTCTCGCCCTCACCTGGATGGCGCTGAGCTCCGGGTGAGTGTCGTAGTCACGCCCCCTCAACCAGCGCAGCGCCTCCTCCGCCTTCTGGGGCCGCCCCAGAGACAGCAGCCTCCTGGGCGACGAGGGCATGAACACCAGCATCAGCACCATCAGCAACGTCGGGACCTCGCCCGCCACGGCCAGCCATCGCCACGGCAACACCAGACCTGAGGGCGACACCCAGAATGAGACGGGACAGATAGGAGACTCTGAGCCGAGGCTCTGCAGCAACGTCTGGAGGATCTTACCCAGAGCGTAGAGGACCAGGGCCCCGAACACGGCCGTGATCTGGGGGCAGGAGCCCAGAGCCCCACGGACCCCCCTGTGGGAGATCTCTGAGATGTACACCTGAGACACACAAGATACACAACGAGACACACACACGTATGTTTATTAGCCTCGTGAGTCTCTGCTGTCACAAAACAAGAGACACTGTAACCATGGTAACCTACAGGGATGGATGCTGCGGTCATCCCCCCGGCAATACCCGTCAGGAATCGGCCAATCAGCAGCATCTCCACGTTTATGGCTCCTCCCATCATCAGGTACCTGAGACAACCACAGGTTAGAGTCTGAGTGGGACCGTCAGGAGTGGACACTGAGACACGGAGACACAGAGACACTGAGACATTGAGACATTGAGACACAGAGACACTGAGACAGGGAGACACAGAGACACAGAGACACTGAGACACAGAGACACTGAGACATTGAGACACAGAGACACTGAGAGACAGAGACACAGAGACACAGAGACACTGAGACACAGAGACACTGAGACACAGAGACACAGACACTGAGACACAGAGACACAGAGACACTGAGACACTAAGACACTGAGACACAGAGACACAGAGACACTAAGACACTGAGACACACCCCACAGCCGAGGGCACCGCCGACATCATGATGGTCAGCTTCCGTCCGATCTTGTCGTTGAGCAGCATGGCGCCCAGACCGCCGCCCGCCGCCCCCAGCGAGTAGATGGAGCCGAACCAGGCGGCCTGGTCCGTGTCCATCTTGAGCCCAGGGTCGGCGTCGGGACCGATGAGCACGGGCAGGACGGGGGACGGGTAGACCAGAGAGTAGCCGAAGACAAAGTTCCCCAGGACGGCGGAGAAGACGGCCAGGTAGAGGGTGGAGTTCCTGATCTGATGGAGAAAGAAGAAAAGAAAATAAAAAACCAGGAAGTGAAGAGACGAGTCTGGACAGGAGGGAGGGGCCCCGAGAAAGGGCCCCCACCTGACACCACTCTGTCGTCTCCATGACAATACGTTCAGTGGACTAAAAAGAGGATTCATTAAAATAAAAACTGACTGACTCTGACTACTAACCTTCTACTGTTAGCATTAGTTAGCCTCGCTAGCAGAGCACCAGTCGGTTGAATCTCTCTTCATATTAAATAAAACCTCAGATAAGAAGCTGCATGGTAACAGGAAGCATCTAGTCCCAGGCTGCTTTACTTCTCTTTTATGACACCGCTGATCGTTTCTCTTCACTCTACGCTTTAAAACTATTAAAATAAGAATAATAAGAATAATTCCTCTAGTGAACCAGTTTGTTTCATTTCCTACGTTACCTGTGGAGTCTAGAGCTGCACACATTCAGTAAATAACAGACTAATAACAGACTAATAACAGACTAATAACAGACTTTAAATCAGAAAAGACTGTGACAAAAACTAAAATGTCTGCAGTAATAAATTATATTTAAATAACTAAATCCTCTGACCCGTCTCTGACCACAACACATGATTTAAAGTTCTCACGTCATGAATCAAACTCTTCTCAGATGAATCTTCCTGTTCCATCAGATTCACAGATAAATGAACTGATCAGACTCAGACCTTAGATTCAGGGGACGTCCTCCTCAGCAGTGGTGTCTCTTCGTCCATGTCTGCGTCCACGGTCGTCCTGCTCCAGAGACACTGCTTCAGTCTAGGAGGCTTCCAGACTGACTGAGAGCAGAGGCTTCATCTGAGGCTGAAACAGAAACTGTCCAAACTTTCCACACCTGAAAACTACTTTCATTCTGAGTGGGGTGTTACTGGTAGGCCAAGTCCCGTGACAACAAAAAAAAAAGAGTCCCAGAGTGAAAAAGATGACGGATGCATTAACAGCCGTTTGGTTAAAGTAAGTTCCACTTGACCAGTGAAAATCAGGGCTGCAGGTCATGAACAGAAAGCAGAAGGAACCATGAGCTGCACATTCCTGGATTGGCTCACCAGAGAAAGCAGAAGAAGAAGAGAATCAGATCCACCAGCTGAACCAGAGGGAGGAAGAAAGAACAGCTGATTCTACCGTCTACTATTCTACCACACCATGAAACACAAACACCATGAAACACACACACACTGAGACACACACACACTGAGACACACACACACTGACACACTCAGATCCATTTATTTCATGCTACATTCAGACGTTATTTCGTAATGATGGAAACGCTCTGCGTCGTCACAGACGTGTCGTGTATGTTTCAACCTTCTGGAGATTTTCTGTATTTTCTTGACTTTTCATCAAACTGCTGCAGAAATACTTTTATGTCCTCAGAGTTCAGTCCTTCCTCAGACCCTGAACCAGAGCAGAAACTCAGCGATCGTCACCAAGACATTTTACAGAGTGTCAGGTTACAGGTGAATCTATTTATGACGGTTTAATGTGAACAGGAAAGGAATGTGGTAAGTATGGCAGTTATGTGTGTTGATGTTTGTGAGGCGACGTATGTGTTGTTCTGCATTTCATTTCCAGGAATGTCTACTAGACCGCAAATGTTGAAATATAAGGACAACGAAGGGGTCATTGAGACCCACTGATAAAATCACTATGAGAAAAAACTGATATTACTTCATTCTGGAGGAAATGTGACGTGTAATGTCATAGAAATGTAATAATACATACATAAAACATAACGTAAGGTCATAAAATAAAATGTAATGTAATAAAATTAATGTAAAAAAAAAATAAAATGTAATGTAAAATAATAAGGGAGTTTTTCCTGCCTCCGTCGCCTTCAGGCTGCTCTGGAGGCTTCAGGACGGGTTTAGTAAAGTGTCTTGAGACGATTTGTTTTGTTATTGACGCTATATAAATAAAATTGAATTGAATTGAACTGAATAGACAATAACATATAGTTTAAAATTACATAAATAAAGCTAATTAAAATGTATAATAATGTAATAATGTAGTCGAACCTGGGGCGACAGAGCCTTCTCTGCAGCTGCCCCCTCCCTCTGGAACTCTCTCCCCAAACACATCCGTGACTGTACCGACCTTCCTACCTTCACATCTCTGACAAAAACACACCTTTTTAAAATTGCTTTTAATGTTTAGCTCAGTTTATTGTGTTTTTAATGTTATATTTCACATTGTTTTGCTAATTTGATGTTCTTTTTATGTAAAGTGTCTTTGAGTATCTTGAAAAGCGCTTTTAAATAAAATGTATTATTATTAATAAAATAAAATAATACACGATCAAATATAATAGTAATAATAATAATAACAATAATAATAATAATAATAATAACAATAATAATAATAATAATAATAATAATAATAAAATAACGTAAAGTAACATCATAAATACATTTAAATAAAATAAAACGTAATGTTATTTCATACAGATTAAATACTATTAAAGCCCAATTAAATTAAATTAAATTAAATTAAATTAAATTAAATTAAATTAAATTAAATTAGGGTTAGAAGCCTCGGGTTAGGTTTTGTCGGATTCACCCACAAACAGTAACACTTCAAGTCCCAGCATGCAACGCGCCAACAAAGCCTTTTTGACCCTGCACGCGCCCCGTCCCCAGCATCACGAGTTCTCTGAGTGATAATGGAGAGATGAGGAAGAGCAGCAGCAGCAGCAGCAGCAGCAGCAGCAGCTAGCCGACAAACAGACCAACCGGAGCAGCTAGCGGGCAGTCGGAGCAGCTAGCGGACAGTCGGAGCAGCTAGCGGGCAGCCGGAGCAGCTAGCGGACAGTCGGAGCAGCTAGCGGGCAGTCGGAGCAGCTAGCGGGCAGCCGGAGCAGCTAGCGGACAGTCGGAGCAGCTAGCGGGCAGCCGGAGCAGCTAGCGGACAGCCGGAGCAGCTAGCGGGCAGTCGGAGCAGCTAGCCTACCAACCAGCCTGAGCCGCGGGCAGTCGGAGCAGCTAGCGGGCAGCCGGAGCAGCTAGCCTACCAACCAGCCTGAGCCGCGGGCAGTCGGAGCAGCTAGCGGGCAGTCGGAGCAGCTAGCGGGCAGCCGGAGCAGCTAGCGGGCAGCCGGAGCAGCTAGCGGGCAGCCGGAGCAGCTAGCGGACAGCCGGAGCAGCTAGCGGGCAGCCGGAGCAGCTAGCGGGCCGTCATGGCGAACATCACCAAGAAAGTGTCGTGGTCCAGCCGCGCTGACGAGTCCGGGGCAGCCGCGGAGAGGACGCCGCTGCTGAACGGCTCCGAGCCGCCGCGAGCCTCCAGACAGGTACAGCTAGCATGGCGGCTAGCTCAGCTAGCTCAGCTAATCAGCTGACAGCTGTCGGCGCCGTGAGGAGCCTGTGTGATGTTTCATTAACCACCAACCAGGTCGACTCTTTACACTCCGCATGTGAGATGAATGCTGAGTCACTGGCTCCGTTATGACTTGTTTATGGAGATTATGGCTCGTTAGCATTTGGATGTTAGCTTAGCATAAACTAACAGGAATCAAATGACTGACATGATGCTGAGGAAAAATAATCAGATTATAGAAAAGACAAACACAGAAGTGGTCACACAGAGTCACAGCTCACCAGGGCTCATTGTTACCCTCATGGTTTAATATATTTATGTTAATTAATTATCATTAATCTGAGATTTATCCAAACAAGTAAGATTGAAAACACTGGAAAATCCCACTTCCTGTTTCCCTCCTCACCTACTTCCTGTTCATCAGGACCACGCTACAGGTGGAGTGAACTAAATGTGTTCAAGTGGCTTTTTGTAATTAATTCTGCAGTTTAACACAAATTACCTGCTTCTCCTTTTGACCGTAGTTTGGTTTGAAGGTTGTAAACGGATCCAGAATAAATCTACGTGTAGCAGAGACACAGGGACGCGTCCACGCACGCAGGGACGCGTCCACCCATGCAGGGATGTGTAGAAGAGACACAGGGACGCGTCCACGCATGCAGGGACGTGTAGAAGAGACACAGGGACGCGTTCACGCATGCAGGGGACACGTCCACGCATGCAGGGACGCGTCCACCCATGCAGGGACGTGTCCACCCATTCAGGGGACACGTCCACGCACGCAGGGACGCGTCCACGCACGCAGGGACGCGTCCACCCATGCAGGGACATGTCCACCCATGCAGGGACGTGTCCACCCATGCAGGGACTTGTCCACCCATACAGGGACGTGTCCACCCATGCAGGGACGTGTCCACCCATGCAGGGGACGCGTCCACCCATGCAGGGACGTGTCCACCCATACAGGGACATGTCCACCCATGCAGGGGACTTGTCCACCCATGCAGGGACGTGTCCACCCATACAGGGACGTGTCCACCCATGCAGGGACGTGTCCACCCATGCAGACTGAGTTTATTAAACCTGTGGAGCCTCTACGTTGATCAGCGTGTGTGTAACTGTTGCTGTCTGTAGCTGTCTGGAGGAGGCAGCTTATTTCAGATAGGCAGACTCAGCACGGTGGATTTGGAAGAGGAGATGACATCAGACGAGGTAAAGTCCCAGCTCCCAGCGTCTCCTCTCTGTCTCTCTGTGTGTCTGTCGCCTAGACCCCCCCGTCCCTCCGTTAGAACCTGAACCTCATAGACTAGAGTATTAATGACTCCCCTCCACCAGATCACTCCACCCATTCACCAGCCTCTAGGTTTCATAGTATTCTGGTAAAAGCAGAAATGATGATTCACGTAGAGTGAGTGAAACACACATGTAGGAAACTGTTTCAGTTTCCACTGTGACCGCTGCAGACGAAGTTTATCCTCCAGCTCCCAGTCTAAAAGCAGAGGACTCAGTTATATTAGAAATAATAATAATAATAATCTGAAGCTTCAGGCTGTTTTTATCTTGGTTTGAGTCGCTCTGCATGTGACGTGTTGAGGACATCTCTGCTGCTGCTGCTGCTGCTGCTGCTGCTGCTGCATGTGGATGTGAAGCTTCCCGTCTCTCAGAGCTTCAGACTAAATGTTCTGCAGCTAGCGTCCTCCGTCCTCCGTCCTCCGTCTGCCTGTCGCTGCTGCCGTTTGAGTCACACGGTCTCTCACATGGTTGGGGTCGGAGGTCGGCGTTACCGTGGTGACCTCTGTCTTTATGTGTTTGTCCCCGGCAGGACTCGCTCCGAGGACGTCCCAAAGAGATCCCACACAACGAGAAGCTGCTGTCTCTTAAATATGAGGTGAAACCCGCCGTCTCTGTCTCTGTCTCTGTCTCCGTCTCCGTCTCTGTCTCCGTCTGGTTGGTTTGTTTTGCTGCTTCCTAACGTGACGGGTGTGTTCTCTCTCAGAGTCTGGACTATGATAACAGTGAGAACCAGCTGTTCCTGGAGGAGGAGAGGAGGATGAGCTACATGGTGAGTGGAGCCTGACTGTCCTCCACGGTGTCTTTATTGTTTCTACTCTTGTATGAACTCTCGTGTCTTTGTGTCTCCAGGGTTTCCGGTGTCTGGAGATCAGTCGCTGGGTGATCTGTGGCCTCATCGGCTTCTTCACCGGCCTCGTCGCCTGCTTCATCGACATCGCGGTGGAGGAGCTGGCTGGCCTGAAATACCAAGTGGTCAAAGAGAGTATCCTGGAGAGTTATTCATCTTTACTCAGTCCCAGCTGTTAGCAGCAGGCTGACGGGAGCGTTTGTTATTGGAAGGACAGGTTTTAGTTCATGTGACAGACTCGACCAGTTCTTGGTGCCGAGCAGATTTGTTTCCTCGTGTTTTTAAATGTTTGTGAATGACGTTATCTCCAGGTGGATGATAAGAGGAAGCTCCCAGAGCTGATCACTATGAACTGTAAAATGAGTTATGACTTTATAAGAAGTAAAAGCAGAGAAGGTCTGTCTGTGGTGGAGGACACAGATTTATTACATGTGACAGGTCCAGACTTTACGTTGAGCAACTGTCCTTTCATTCAGAGTCCTGAGCACGTTTACTTCCTCTTTACTTTATAGAGATTAAACCAAGTCTCCTGGAGACGTGTTACCCAGACTGACCTGATGATATTTGGACTTTATTATTAAAAGGGTTTATTTAAATGTTATCTACACATTTATTTCTTTGTGTTTTTACTTTATTGCTTCGGACTGAAACGTTTCAGTTGAACAACTTCTCTCTCCAGGACGATGAGTAGAGAAGACTGAACTTTATTATGAAGCTTCTTTTAAAATATGATTTTATATTTATATGCTTTAAGCAGACGAGGAGGTTTCTAGTTTGGAGATGTATTATTTCTTTAGGTCTTTGCAGGAACAGACATGTTTTAGTGATTGGTCTGGCTTCAGCCTGCAGGCGTGTGGAGGTTCTTGTTTCTTGTTCCGTGTGACTCTTAACTCTGAACCCTCTCAGACATAGAGAAGTTCACGGAGGTGGGCGGCCTGTCCATCTCTCTCCTCCTCTGGGCCGTCTTCAACGCCGCCATCGTCATGCTGGGATCCATCATCGTGGCGTTTTGGGAGGTGAGACTGAAAGCAGAAACTCTTTGGTGGTCGCTGTGGTCGGTTTTCCTTCCTCTTCTGTTCCTTTAATCCCGTCCTTCGAGTGTGAGAATAGATTTTTGAAGACGTCTGCATCTGAGCCTTTTGTTCGGTTTGTTCCAAACCACTCAAACCAAAGCAGAAGTGAAGATGAATTAGTCAACGTGTTGGTGTGAGGGACACAGATATTCCTCCTGATATTCAACTCTGCCTCTTCTCTGTGGTGCAGCCCATCGCAGCAGGAAGTGGGATTCCTCAGATTAAATGTTACCTGAACGGAGTCAAGATTCCCAGAGTGGTCCGACTCAAGGTACCAGACGAACGCATTAACAGGTGCAGCCTCAGGTGTCAGTGATTGATTGATTGATTGATTGATTTATTTACCGTCCTCAGACTCTGCTGGTCAAAGTGGCCGGTGTGATCTGCTCGGTGGTCGGAGGTCTGGCTGTCGGGAAGGTAAACACGATCAGCTGTTATCAGAGCTTCTCACAATAGTTTCATCTGATTCAGTTTTAATTTGACCTGTCCTCCCGTTTACCCACAATCCCTCAGGAAGGCCCCATGATTCACTCTGGTGCTGTTATAGCTGCAGGAGTCTCTCAGGGACGGAGCACGTCTCTAAAGAGAGACTTCAAGGTCGGTGCGTCTCTGAAGCTGCTCTCAGTCTGTAGATCAGAACATGTCCAGTGACCAGTGTCTTTCTGTGTCCTCAGATCTTTGAATACTTCCGCAGAGACACAGAGAAACGGGACTTTGTTTCTGCCGGAGCTGCTGCCGGAGTTTCTGCAGCTTTTGGAGCTCCAGTCGGTAAAAGACCCAGAACACAGAGACCTTTGTTATTAATCAGCTTTAGTGGCGCAGACGGTTCAGCTGCTGGATGGTTCGGCTGCACGGCCAGAATAAACACTGAGAACCTCCAGAACCTCCAGAACCTTTAAGAACCTCCAGAACCTGGAATCAACAGGAACAGACGTTACATGGAGAACTTTAAACTAAAGACTTAATCTCCAGTTTCCAGACAAAATTATTTACTTCATTTAATTCTAAATCTTAAAGTTAAACATATTTTTATATTTAAAGGTTGAATTGACTCGTTGTGATAATGAAGCTGAACTCATGGACTCAGATTCATCAGTAGAGCAGAAACACTTTAGTAGATGTTTAATAAATGAGCTCAGTAAAAGTCTAGATTAGAAAATATATCTGTGGCGGCGGCGCTCTGTAACGGCGGCGCTCCGTAGAGCTTGGTAGGATACCGTGTGGTCGTCTCTGTGGCGGTCCCGTCTTTACACGAGTCGTTGTGATTGGTCGACAGGCGGCGTTCTGTTCTCTCTGGAGGAAGGAGCTTCTTTCTGGAACCAGATGCTGACGTGGAGGATCGTAAGTCAGACCCTTAAACCGTAACGAGTCAGAGTAAAGGAGGAGGAGTCTGAGTCTGAGTCTGAGTCTGAGTCTGAGTCTGTTTCTCTCCTACAGTTCTTCGCCTCCATGTTCTCCACCTTCACTCTGAACTTCTTCCTCAGCATCTATCACCATAAACCTGGAGACCTCTCCAACCCCGGTCTCATCAACTTCGGACGCTTTGAGAGCGACGTGAGGAACCTTCTCTTTCTCTTTCTGCTGTTCTCTGTTTCTCTGCTCGGTCTAAGATGATCTGACCGTTCTTCTTCCAGAGCATGGCCTATAACCTCTATGAGATCCCCCTGTTCATCGCCATGGGAGCTCTAGGTGACGAACACATGAGACCAGCTCACATTTCTGTTTGTTCTGTGTCTGTGGCTCTGACTGTGTGCTGGTGTTCTTGCAGGAGGGTTACTGGGAGCGCTCTTCAACGTCCTCAACTACTGGCTGACCATCTTCAGGATCAGGTGAGCTTCATTGGCCCTCACCTGTCACATGTCAGAGCAGCAGCTGGGTTAGTGTTGTCCTGGGTGTGGCTCAACACGAGACCTGGGCAGAGGCCTGGAGCAGAGGCCTGGAGCAGAGGCCTGGAGCAGAGGCCTGGGGCAGAGGCCTGGGGCAGAGGCCTGGGGCAGAGGCCTGGGGCAGAGGCCCGGGGCAGAGGCCCGGGGCAGAGGCCCGGGGCAGAGGCCCGGGGCAGAGGCCCGGGGCAGAGGCCCGGGGCAGAGGCCCGGGGCAGCTCTTATAACAAACACTGGATCTGAGTCCTCATCAGTAATAAATGTCTGTTAATGAGCTGCTACAGGACGTTAGTCAGGTAGCTTCTACCTGGAGGACCAGCTGACTGAAGAATAACGAGCTCAGAGATCAGTTATTAAATCAGATGTTATCATCTCTGAGTCCTGTAGATATTCTCTGACCTAAACATCCGTCCTGGGTCACTGCAGCTGTCCTGAACAGATTTATTCACACGTATTTATTTAGTTTGAGTCTGTGGCGTCTCCTCCGTCGTCTCATCTTTCTTGTCTCTTTGTCTTTTTAAATCCAGAGTTCAGACTCTGATTTATCACCACAGGAGATTTAAATAGATTATTTTATTGTCATGTTGTCTTTAAATCTCTGTTTATGTTTTGTTTATACCATACTTCCTTTTCTGGGTTTATTATTCTAAGTGTCTCAGTGTGAGTGAGTCAGCATAGGTCAGTGATTTCTCTTTGACTCTTTGTCCTGTTAACTCCTAACCGTCCCTTTAACCTCTGGGTGTGTGCAGGCTGCTCTCTGGTGAATAAATCCTCTCACTGATAGTTTCAGGTTGTTCTTGTTTTCTATAAATACGTCCTCAGTCTGACGTTACGTGTCACATCTGCTCTGACTCTTTGTTTGACTCCCGTGTGTTTTTACAGCCGTCTCCGCGCTGACGCCTCCTGTGTTTCAGGTACGTCCATCGGCCGTGTTTGCAGGTGATGGAGGCCATGTTGGTCGCCGCCGTCACCGCCACCGTGTCCTTCACCATGATCTACTTCTCCACCGACTGTCAGCCGCTGGGACCGGACCACAGCGAGGAGTATCCTCTGCAGGTCAACACTCTGTTATCTTCTAATATTAAACATAAATAGAAACGCGTCGGCTAAAGTCAGTGACTCAGTCAGAAGAGGAAGAAGACGTCCTGACTCGACAGGGACGTGGTTTGTTTTTGACCTAAAATGAACCCGGTCATTTTAAAAATCCCTGGGTCACCCCCCTGGTCCAGATCGGGACGTCCCATAAAGCATGTGATTGGCTGCATGTGATGGGTGTTACTAATGAGCCCCTCTGTCTGCAGCTGTTCTGTGCAGACGGTGAGTATAACTCCATGGCCACGGCCTTCTTCAACACTCCAGAGAGAAGCGTCCGCAGCCTCTTCCACAACCCTCCAGGTGAGGCCTCGTCCCAGCCGCAGCGGTCGCTCATTAACACCTGTGTGACTGATTAAACATGAAGGTTGACGTCCTCTCTGCGTCGCTCAGGGACCTACAACCCTCTGACGCTGGGCCTCTTCACGCTGACCTACTTCTTCCTGGCGTGCTGGACGTACGGCCTGGCGGTGTCGGCCGGAGTCTTCATCCCGTCGCTGCTGATCGGCGCCGCCTGGGGGAGGCTGTGTGGGATCCTGCTCGCCTCCATCTCCTCCTCAGACTCGGTTGGTGCATGACTCCTCTCACTTCTCGTTTTTAGAGCCAGCGGTGGCGACCCGATGAGTCAGGAAGGAAAACATGAAAAATGAGCCTTTGAGTCTGAACTGACGTCAAACGCTGAGATATTTATTAGTTAGTTCCATGTGTGAAGAACCTGGAGGAAACATCAATCTTCTTCTGGATTAGAGTATAATGATCACAATGGTAGAATGTGATGATGTCCAGGATAAATAAAATGTGTCTACGTTGCCTCCTGTAGTGGAACCAGTTTTATTTGTAGTCAGATTAAACCCAACGTGGAACACTTTGGGTTCTTTGGTTCTCCACATGTCTAAATAGAGAGTGGGCCTGGTTCTATTGTTACTAGAACCTTTGTGGTATTTCTCTAAACTCTTGGTCCAGTTCTTATTTCAGTTTCCTGTGTTCTGTTAGATCTGGGCCGTCCCGGGGAAATACGCCCTGATTGGAGCAGCAGCTCAGTTAGGTGAGTCCCACTGATCCTGTGATGATTGGTTCTGATCTGATCAATCAATTAATTAATGAATTAACGGTCCGACGTCCACAGGCGGCATCGTGAGGATGACTCTGAGTTTGACCGTCATCATGGTGGAAGCTACCGGGAACGTGACGTACGGACTTCCCATCATGCTCGTCCTCATGACCGCCAAGATCGTTGGAGACTACTTTGAAGAGGTGAGAGGAGACGGACGTTAGGGTTGAATTATTTTAGTATTTCTAAGGAGTATAATCTGGAGTACTCTGTCACTGAAATGAAAGACATGTCCTGTTTATCTTTGTTCAGATATTTGTTCCCGCCTTGTTTTAGTTTAGTTAACCGTCATAACGTCACCACTCGTCAGCTTCATTAACAACTAAGTGCAGAAAACTTCAACCAGAAAATAAAAACCAGCTCCAGAGTTTGTCCTGAGCTTTGATGACGTTACAGACGCTGAAATGAAAATGTCTACACTGAGACAGACACAGAGAAGAAGACGGAGTTAAATATTATTTGATTAAAGTTTCATGAGAAAGATTTCAGTCATAGATTTTATAATGATTTCTTTTCCAGACTCTAAACAGATGAGTAAATAACAACCTGTCCATGTTTACCTGCAGCGTCATTAGAGCGTTATCCCTCAGGTTGTGTTTTCATTGTTCTGTAACTGTCTGGAACCTCCTGCAGGGTTTGTACGACATCCACATCAAGCTGCAGAGTGTTCCCTTCCTGCACTGGGAGGCTCCCGCCACCTCCCATTGGCTGACGGCCAGGTACGTCCCGTCTGACTCGTAACCTGATACAGGAAGTTATTTCTGTTAACACTCAACGCCGTCTCCTCTGGACGCAGGGAGGTGATGAGTTCTCCAGTCACCTGCTTCAACAGAATAGAGAAGGTGGGAACCATCGTGGACGTCCTTAGCAACACGTCGACCAATCACAACGGCTTCCCTGTCGTCGTGCAAGTGTCTGACAATGATGAGGTGCAGTCTGGTTTTCTTCGTTTAAAGTCTGAGCTGTTTAAAGGTTGAATAGAAACTGAGACGGAGACGCTGCAGAGATCTGAACGTCTTCTCTGTCCTTACAGCCAGCCAAGCTCTGCGGCCTGATCCTGCGCTCCCAGCTCATCGTCCTGCTCAAACACAAGGTAACGCCTCGCCCCCTGCTGCTGTGACTCTGTGTGTGTGTAGAGGCTGTGGTTGTGATGGCTGTCGTCTCACCTGGCAGGTGTTTGTGGAGCTGGCTCGGTCCCGGCTGACTCAGAGGAAGCTCCAGCTGAAGGACTTCAGGGACGCGTACCCTCGCTTCCCCCCCATCCAGAGCATCCACGTGTCCCAGGACGAGAGGGAGTGTATGATGGACCTCACGGAGTTCATGAACCCGACGCCTTACACTGTTCCCATGGTAACGCGCGCACACACACACACACGGTCTCTTTACTGTCTCGTTTCAGACTCAGTGTGAATGAACTCCGTCTTTCTGCAGGAAACGTCTCTGCCTCGTGTCTTCAAGCTGTTCAGAGCTCTGGGACTCAGACACCTGGTGGTGGTCGACGACGAAAACAGGGTGAGAGTGTGTGTGGTGTGTGTGTGTGGTGTGTGTGTGTGGTGTGTGTTCTAACCTGTGTGTGTCCTCTGAACGTTAACGGGTGTCCTTCCGCCTCCAGGTGGTCGGGCTGGTGACCAGGAAGGACTTGGCCAGGTACCACGTGGGGAAACACGGTCTGGAGGAGCTGCAGCTGGCCCAGACATAGAACACATAGAACCCACTCTGGCACCACTGGTGACCAGCTTCTATGCAGGACTCCATCAGAGTGAAATCAGTCACTGTTATTATTATTTGTCACCAGTTTTCTGTCCCAGGCTTCAGACGGTACCTTCTCTTTGTCCTGTGTTAATTTACAGCAGGACGGTTTTATGATAAGGAGCTGGAGGAGAGGAGACGTTTTAAAGATGTTTGTGTCCAGCAGCTGGTTGGTCGTCACTCGTCAGGATGATGTTGGTGTAGTTTTGCACTGAAAGGTTGCTGTTATTTATTGTTTTAATTTAAAGATGGTTGAAGGTTCAGTACGTCAGCTCTGCTTCTTCAGGAGACAGGACCTGTCAGCTTCATCTAACTTCTCCTTCTCCAGAAACCTTTGAGATGTTTGCACTTTGACCCGTTAGAGAAGAAGCTCTGAATGAATGTAAACTTTATATCTTTGTGTTTGATGATCACTCCTGATTAACCCTTTGTCTTAACATTTCTAATGAGCAGTGTTAATTGTCTCTGTTGTACAGCTCTGATGTACAGATGTCTATTTTATAACCACTGTCTGAATCTTTTGTGAATTAATAAAGTTTATCTATTGTTGCACGACGTCTCTTTGTTCTCTGTGAAGTTTAATATTTATAAATGTTTATTATAACGTCCTGTCTCTGAATAATAAACCGTCTACAGAACCAGTCACTCTTTATAACAGCTGAAGGTGAATCCTGACACCTGGTGGACACATCACTGCAGCTCCTCCAGTCACCTGCTCAGGTGTTCAGGTCCAGTCACCTGCTCACCTGCTCAGGTTTTCAGGTGTAGCTACCTTAGCTCTGCTGGATTTATTCCTGGTTAGCTGTAGCAGTGGATCAGGTTGTGGTCTCCATCTTTTTTTTATTTGACTTCAACTGAACCTTTTCACTCATTTATCTCTTAAAACATGTAGTCGTCTGAAGCTAGCTAACTCATTTTCACATCTAATGCTAAGCTAGTAATGTTGCTCTCTTAAGGTAACCATGTACCTTTGTCTTCTAAAGCTAACCACAAAATGCTATCATCAAATGCTAACCTAGTAGGTTGCTTAAAGCTAATTATCTAATGCTAACCAGTACGTTTGATGAACGTTATGTTTTCTAAACATAAGTAGTTGGTTTTGTTCTTCAAAGCTTAGCAAGTAGCTAAAAGCTAACTCACAAGCTAACCACAACATTTGTTTGGCTCATTTATTTTATTGCGTAAATAATTTGTTGCTAAATGCTAACCCAGTAAGTCTGTCTGAAGCTAACAGGGCCAGCTAACTAGCTAATCTGAAGCTAAAGCTAAACAGGTGTGCTACCTCGAGTTATCCATTAAATTTTATTTCCTAATGCTAACATGGTCAGTTTAAAAAGCTAAATAAACAAGTTAATGTCAAACTAACTGGTTCAAACGTAATAAGTTTAATGAGCAGCATCAGGAGGTTTATATTTAATTATATTTAAAACATTGAACAATAATAACACGGCTACATGACGTCTGCAGCAGAAGAAAGGAGGATGATTGAAGAGATCAGCTGTCAGGGCGTGGTTGCTACCAGACAGAGGAAGAGGAAGAGGAAGAGAGGAAATAAGACAAACAGAGAGACATCATGATGGACGGGTGGAGGGAGACAGTGGACACATGAAAGTGATGGAAATGAAGTGAAAGCATGTGAGAGGGAGGAAGAGGAGGGGGAGGAGGAGGAGGAGGGGGGAGGTAAAGGATGAGCTCATTGCAGTCGGTGGGCTGAAGACACGAGGGGGGGAGGCACGGGGGGAGGGATGGGAGGATGGGAGGATGGGAGGGGTCCTCTGTGAATCGATAGCGTCTGAACTCAGACGGCTGAAGCAGCCTCCACCGTTAGCTTCCTGCTACATGAACACACACATCTCTGTCTGAAACACAAGAAGAAGAAGAAGAAGAAGAAGAAGTGCAGGAAGCCAGCTGCATCTCTGCTGCCTCACCCTCCCTCTCGTCCTCCCTCCCTCCCTCCTCTCTCTCTGTAGCTCACCCACATCCCCATCACATCCACACCCAAGGATCCTCTCTTCTATCATTTCCTCGGCTGTGGAGAGCGATGCTCGTCTGACCAGAGACGCTGCTGCTACCTGTGGAGGTTCCTGCTTCTCTGGTTCTCCGTCAGCCGCCGGCTCACAGAGCGCAGCCCAGACCGAGGCACCATGCTGGGGGTGGACGTGTGTGAGTTTGGGGGTCAGGTGCTGGAGCTGCTGTGGCTAACGATGTGCTACAGAGGTGAGGCCGTGGACCAACTTCAGCTTGTTTTATGCTCATTGATCTGAAGCTTTAAACACGTAGGGGGACAGTTAGGATCGTCTGTCTCCGTCCTGGAGGCTGTGGACGTTTTTATGTCCAGCATGAAGACGAGCTGAAGGAGGCGATCAATAGCTATTGATCTCCTCCGCAGCAGGACTTAAATGATGTCACCACCGTCTGATATTATTTCTACCGGAGGCTTTTGTGTTTGCAACTCTCTCACTGCAGTGCTGTTGATTCAGATGGGTGGGGGTGGCTGGGTGGAGGGGGGGGGGGGGGTCCCCTCATAAAGCTGGGTGTGTTTTCTGAGATTTAAAAAGAGTGAAGTCATTTAAAAAGAAAGATCTAACAACGAAGCTCAGAGATCAGATTTATATCCAGACGGTTTCTCTCTTTGTCTAAATTCACTGAATCCTCAACGTCTTCCATCCGACTGTTTTACCGCCTCGTGTTGGGCGGCACGGTGGTGCAGTGGTTAATGCTGACACTCACAGGGTTCAAACCCGTCTGTAAAGAGTTTCCAAAGGCTGATTGGTCCGGGTCCAGGTCCTGGTCCTGGTCCAGGTCCAGGTCCAGGTCCAGGTCCAGGTCCTCTAAGAGGCGACTGGTTTATTTGATTTGACTGAATGAAAACATTTAATTAGCCCTGAAAGAAACAAGTATAAAGTATAAAGTGATCCAGAGGAATTTAATCTTGTCAAAAAGACGCTTAGTGAGGACGGAGAGATTTGACAGGAACGTGGGAGGTGACTGAGTGGAGGATAAGTGGAGAGAGTCAGAAGAAGAAGAGGAGGAGGAGGAGGAGGAGAAGAGTAGGCGGAAAAGAAGGCAAGAGGAAATGATTAGAAGTAGGTGTGAAAGAAAAGAGACGAGAGGACGAAGAAAGGAAGAAAGAGAGAGAGAGAGAGAGTGGGTGAGGCCCATGTGGTTTAACTGTTTATCTGTCCATCACCAGTGAAACATCATATCAGTCCTCTATGGTTTGTTTCTGGAGGCTGAAAACCTCCCTCCTCCTCCTCCTCCTCCTCCTCCTCCTCCTCCTCCTGTTTCGTCCTCAGGTCAGTGTTTCAGGATCGTCTCCTGCAGATAAAGGAGGTGTTTGTGGAGGAGCAGACTCCTGAGACCAGTCCAGTTGGTCAGTTAGAAACCCCGAGGACAGATCAGTGTGAGCTGACTCTGGATCCGTCCTCACATTCATCGTCCTTCACTAGTTGTATATTAATGTCTCAGTCCCAGAGGCCTCGTCATCGTATTAGATCAGTGACGGCCTCAGACGACCACAGCTCAGCTATCTGGGTCAAAAGAGGACGAAGCAGCTCTGAGAACCTCTGGTGGTTCTGGTGGGTCCTGCTCCATTAGTTCTAGTCTACCAGAACCAGGACCAGAACCAGAACCAGGACCAGGACCAGAACCGCATGATGATCTAGAATAAATATAGAATACCTGATCGGATGATTCAGGAGAGGACATCTCTTACTATCCTCACCAGCTAATATTAGCTCTTACTAGCCTCCTAGCTAACAGTTATTTCCTCTCAGGTGTAGTACAGGTACCAGCTGATCGTTGGCTAGGGTCTTCGTGGTGCATTCAGGTGCAACGTTTTGGTCCAGGGGACGTCACAGTCATATTGGTCTTAAAACACTCATTTTCAGAGAGAAGAATCTGTGTGAGCTAGCTGTTAGATGCTAACCTAATGCTAGCTGCAGTGAGCTGCAGCCTGTGTGAGCTAGCTGTTAGATGCTAACCTAATGCTAGTTGCAGTGAGCAGCAGCCTGTGTGAGCTAGCTGTTAGATGCTAACCTAATGCTAGTTGCAGTGAGCAGCAGCCTGTGTGAGCTAGCTAGCTGTTAGATGCTAACCTAATGCTAGTTGCAGTGAGCAGCAGCCTGTGTGAGCTAGCTAGCTGTTAGATGCTAACCTAATGCTAGAGAGTAAAGTAATGAAAAGACAGAAGCAGCTCTGGCAACGTTCACGTCTGACAGCCTCCTCTTCCAGGACAGGAAGTGTTCTCCATCTGATGCCATTAGAGCTTCTAATGCATCAGCTCCCTGATAACGGACCAGTCTGACAGACACACGATGGATCTGATGCTGCTGCTTCTTTTTATGTTTTAATTCATCTTAGGTCGACTGTTACTGTTGGACAGAGCTGAGACAAACCCTCTGATCTGTTCTTTATGTATGAACATCATCAGGTCATATGGTTATAGATGTTTCTAGATCAGTCGGGATATTAAATCTCTCCATAAATTCTGGACGTCCTCGTTAAACCTCCTTAAATCTTTAGTTAAAAGCTTTTTTCTTTCTGCCAAACGATGACGATTAGAATGAAACAAAGTGCATCAGATTTAAATCCTCAGCTAATTCATTTACAGACGTGTTCATAAACAGCTTCATCTTGGTCTGGGATATAAATCTGGACTTTTAATCAACTAAAACCAAAGATCTGCAGCTTTAAATCAGTCGTGGTTTTGTTTTCTGAGACTGAAGTTGGATCCTTCTGGTATTTACTGCTCATGTAAACATGGAGCTGTTCAGTCTGGAGCGTTTTACAGTCGATGGTGAAGGAGTCAGTGGAAGGAAGCTCTGCAGAGACTGAACTGGAACCATCTGACATCAGATTATTATCAACAGACTTCTGGTGTCTGTTTGGAGTCAATCAAAGAGGCCACGCCTTTAACCCTTGATCTGCTTTAGACAGGGGAGCTCTAGAGACGGATGGAGCAGGTAGAAAAGCTTGATATTAAAATGATTCGTTTAGATTAGAGACTTGGAAGCAGAAATCATCTCAGTGTCTCTGTGGAGACGGTTTCAGCTGCTTCACTCAGATCAGGTTCACTCTCATCTCCAGCTTCAGTCTCTCTGAGTTTCCTGACAGGTGAGAACATGAGTGTGACAGGTAGGTGAGCTCACCTGTCCTCTGG
Source organism: Chelon labrosus (assembly GCF_963514085.1). Classification (NCBI taxonomy): domain Eukaryota; kingdom Metazoa; phylum Chordata; class Actinopteri; order Mugiliformes; family Mugilidae; genus Chelon; species Chelon labrosus. The sequence continues at coordinate 24,145,113 of NC_140354.1, forward strand.
TGTCAGCTGGGTCTGATTAACCTGGAAACTTCCCCCGGATACAAATATATGTAGAGGAGGAAGGTTGATCTGGTTGGGAACTGGTTCTGCTCCAACAAAGAGGTTGGAACAGATCCTCATCCAGAGTGATGTCAAGGCCAGGGGAGGTGAAGCAGTTGCCGTCTGGTTCCTGAGGTGTTCCAGGTGTTGAGTTCTGGTCCAGCTCATCCAGAACCACCTCAGCTGGGTTCATGTCTGGTGCTGATGGTGGAGAACAGGTCGTCTGATGGTTCTACTGTAGGAGCTCAGTGAGAGGAGGTCAGACCAGTTCCTCTGATAACGACGTCCTCTTCTCTCTGGAAGGTCTGATCGGTGAGAAGGATCTACCGGTGGACGAGGAAGACGACGACAGGAACCTGAACTACAATCCTCCGGCTCAGAAGACTCTGCAGGAGATCCAGGATCTGGACAAAGACGACGAGAGTCTGGTGAAGTACAAGCAGACGCTGCTGGGCCCCGAGGCCCTGATGGCAGGTGAGTTCACCTGAGCCGCTAATGTCTTACTGTAGCCTTAGCATCTGAGCCGCTAACGTGTTACTGTAGCCTCAGCATCTGAGCCGCTAACGTGTTACTGTAGCCTCAGCATCTGAGCCGCTAACGTGTTACTGTAGCCTCAGCATCTGAGCCGCTAACGTATTACTGTAGCCTTAGCATCTGAGCTGCTAACGATTCATTCGTTACATTTTATTTGCTTCCATGCAGTGATGCTAAGCTAAGCTAATCCTGACCCTTTACCACTGTGTTCATGTCCTGCAGACGACTCTGGACCAAACGTCACGGTGACCAGACTGACTCTGCTCTGTGACGACGCTCCTGAACCAATCAGCATGGACCTGACAGGTAACTGGTTCACTGAGTCCCTGAACGCACCATCACAGTGATCTGTGCTGCAGTAATGATGGAGGTGATGGAGGTGATGGAGGTGATGGAGGATCATGTTTCCATTAGAGAACATTAATCTGTTCATATTAACACAGTGAACAGGACGTTTAGAGGCAGCGTCAGTTAAAGTAATTAAATTAAACCGTATCAGCAGCGTCCATGGTCATGATCTATGCTTTTATTTTGAATGTTGGTCCCCCCCCCGTCTGTCTCCAGTGTCTTTAAAAGCACCTTTAAACTGATTACAGCAGCAGACTCAGGAGAAACCTCACCACTGCTCAGATCCATCTTCAACTGAACCTCCTCCAGCAGCTGCTGCTCTCACTGTTAAACTAATATACAATAAAGACATTTATTTATTTAGTTTCTAGTTTACTGACCGTGTGTTGTGGTGTGTTTGCTGCTGTAGGAGATCTGAGCGCTCTGAGGGAGAAGAGCGTCTCTCTGCAGGAAGGAGCTCGATACCGACTAAAGATCCACTTCAAGGTAAAACTGAACCGGGATTAATGATCACTGATGATTAGATGAAACCAGGAAGTAACCAACCCAGAGTGATGGATCAGTGATCTGTGATCCACTAACGCTGCTACTAGTGAGCTGTGATCCACTAACGCTGCTACTAGTGAGCTGTGATCCACTAACGCTGCTACCAGTGATCTGTGATCCACTGACGCTGCTACCAGTGATCTGTGATCCACTAACACTACTATCAGTGATCTGTGATCCACTAACACTGCTACTAGTGATCTGTGATCCACTAACACTGCTACTAGTGATCTGTGATCCACTAACGCTGCTACCAGTGATCTGTGATCCACTAACGCTGCTACCAGTGATCTGTGATCCACTAACACTGCTACCAGTGATCTGTGATCCACTAACACTGCTACCAGTGATCTGTGATCCACTAACACTGCTACTAGTGATCTGTGATCCACTAACACTACTATCAGTGATCTGTGATCCACTAACACTGCTACTAGTGATCTGTGATCCACTAACACTGCTACTAGTGATCTGTGATCCACTAACACTGCTACCAGTGATCTGTGATCCACTAACGCTGCTACCAGTGATCTGTGATCCACTAACACTACTATCAGTGATCTGTGATCCACTAAAGCTACTACCAGTGATCTGTGATCCACTAACACTGCTACTAGTGATCTGTGATCCACTGACGCTGCTACCAGTGATCTGTGATCCACTAACACTACTATCAGTGATCTGTGATCCACTAACACTGCTACCAGTGATCTGTGATCCACTAACACTGCTACTAGTGATCTGTGATCCACTGACGCTGCTACCAGTGATCTGTGATCCACTAACACTACTATCAGTGATCTGTGATCCACTGACGCTGCTACCAGTGATCTGTGATCCACTAACACTGCTACTAGTGATCTGTGATCCACTAACACTGCTACCAGTGATCTGTGATCCACTAACACTGCTACCAGTGATCTGTGATCCACTGACGCTGCTACCAGTGATCTGTGATCCACTAACACTGCTACTAGTGATCTGTGATCCACTAACACTGCTACTAGTGATCTGTGATCCACTAACACTACTATTAGTGATCTGTGATCCACTAACACTGCTACTAGTGATCTGTGATCCACTAACACCGCTGCTAGTGATCTGTGATCCACTAACACCAATATTAGGGATCTGTGATCCACTAACACTGCTACCAGTGATCTGTGATCCACTGACACTGCTACTAGTAATCTGTGATCCACTCACACCAGTACCAGTGATCTGTGATCCACTAACACCAATATTAGTGATCTGTGATCCAGTAACACTGCTACCAGTGATCTGTGATCCACTAACACTACTACCAGTGATCTGTGATCCAGTAACACTACTATCAGTGAGCTGTGATCCACTAACACTGCTACCAGTGATCTGTGATCCACTAACACTGCTACTAGTGATCTGTGATCCACTAACACTGCTACCAGTGATCTGTGATCCACTCACACTAGTACCAGTGATCTGTGATCCACTAACACTGCTACCAGTGATCTGTGATCCACTAACACTACTACCAGTGATCTGTGATCCACTAACGCTGCTACCAGTGATCTGTGATCCACTAACACTGCTACCAGTGATCTGTGATCCACTAACACTGCTACCAGTGATCTGTGATCCACTCACACTAGTACCAGTGATCTGTGATCCACTAACACTGCTACCAGTGATCTGTGATCCACTAACACTACTACCAGTGATCTGTGATCCACTAACGCTACTACCAGTGATCTGTGATCCACTAACACTACTACCAGTGATCTGTGATCCACTGACACTGCTACCAGTGATCTGTGATCCACTCACACTAGTACCAGTGATCTGTGATCCACTGACACTACTACCAGTGATCTGTGATCCACTGACACTGCTACCAGTGATCTGTGATCCACTCACACTACTACCAGTGATCTGTGATCCACTAACACCAATATTAGTGATCTGTGATCCACTGACACTACTACCAGTGATCTGTGATCCACTAACACTGCTACCAGTGATCTGTGATCCACTAACACTACTACTAGTGATCTGTGATCCACTAGCACTACTACCAGTGATCTGTGATCCACTCACACTAGTACCAGTGATCTGTCATGTGACGTGTGTCTGCAGGTGAACAGAGAAATCGTCTCCGGTCTGAAGTATCGTCATGTGACCTACAGGAAAGGAGTGAGAGGTGAGACCAGTGAGGAGTCAGGGATCAGTGTCAGTAACATGAAACTGGATCAGCTTTTATTTGAACTTGAACACGGATATTTTCTCTTTAATTAAAGGTTTTATTTTTTATATATTTTATGTTAGTTAGTTAAACATGTTAGTTCCAGGTCTGTAGTGAATTTAGACCAACTGACTCCTCTGTCCCCCCACCCCGTCTCTCCCCCGTCTCCCCCAGTTAACAAGCTGGTGTACATGGTGGGGAGTTACGGCCCTCGGCCTGAGGACCAGGAGTTCGTGTCCCCGGCCGACGAGGCTCCTAAAGGTCTGATGTCTCGTGGTCAGTATCAGATCAAGTCCTGCCTCGTAGACGACGACAAGAACGTCTTCTTGTCCTGGGAGTGGAACCTGAACATCAGCAAGGACTGGAACTAACGGAGACAGAGACAGGAGGCTGTCCTCCCCCTCTTCCTCCTCCTCCTCCTCCTCCTCCTCTTCGTCCGTCTGATGATTCACTACGTCTGCTTCACGTCCGTCCTCAGTTTAAGAATCAAGAGTCTGTTAAAACGTTAAATGAAAACGTTTGACTTCAGATTTAATGTCTGGTGAGACGCCGCAGGACACTTTGTTAAATCTAATCCTACAACAGCATCATAATCCAGTTTTGATTTAATCTGTGATCCTGCGTCTTTTAATCTGATTCACATTTAGTTTACAGCCTCGATTAAAATCATTTACAAAAATAAAATTTAGATAAAGGTGTTTTTATTAAAGTCAAATTTAACATTAAAATCTGATCATGAAAACAAATCGATGTTAAATGTTTCTGTTAAAGTTGATTAATTAACTTTAAATTAATGAAACACCGCCCCCAGTCTGCTGATTCCAGAATTACAGGTTACATCAAAATAAATCTAAAGTTTTATTTTATAATTGTTTTAAATTCTGTGACAGTTTTATTTTAACTCATAAATCTTTATCAGCTGTTGTGGAATTAAGTTTTTAAAGTCGTGTCCTCTACAGACCTCCGTACATTTAGGAACAAAGTTAAATAAAATGAACGCTGTAAAAAGAAGCTTTGCTCAAACCTCAGACGTTGAGTTTTCTTCCGTCTGAATCGTTGACAGATTTCTTCTCCAGTTTCTGGTTTTGTTGGTCGATCGGTGAATTTTTCTTTTCTACTAAACAGGAAGTGAAAAAGCTTTTATGATGTTCTGGTGGAGTAAACCCGGAGGATCTGTGTGTATTTAAAACGTTTTGTGTGTGTGGAGCTTTTTGAACGAGCTGTAGAAGCTGATGCATGTTCTTCATCTGATCATCTCTCTGAACCGAGGACATGAATCTGTAAGAGGCTTCGTTACCGTGTTTTTGGATCTCGTCTGTAGCTGAGAAACCATTTGAGTGAATCCTTGTGAACGTCGGCTCGTTGGGTGTTGCATGGTCTAGAAAAGATTCTCTCCTTCCTTTTTTTTTATAACTTTATTCTAAAATGTGATTAAAATAAAAAAATATCCAGATGTCAAAGAGCTGCGGATCCTGAGTCTGATCCTGGAACAGTCGATTATCGGTGTCAAATCTTTTAATAAAGATAATTCAAACAAGCAGGTTTCTCCTTTAACACGTGACAACAACAGAAATAAAGGAAAAGAGTTTTTAATTGTCTCTTTTATTACTTTACCAACATGAAGACAGATCAGCTACAGACTCATGAATGGTTCTCCTGCAGGCTTCAGCTTCATCTTTAACTTCAGTCTCTCTGTCCATCGTGGCTCAGTGCCCGTCCTCTGCAGAGTCAGCCGGCGGTGGCCGTGGCCATGGCGTCCGTGGCGTCCGTGGCGGCCGTGGCGTCCGTGGTGTTGTTGCTGCTCAGCGTCTGCTCCAGCAGAGCTCGCTGGGCGGTGGCCGGCAGGTAGAGGAAGGAGTAGAGCAGAGCCAGCAGCAGCAGGGCCAGCAGCAGAGGGACGCCCCAGTCCGTCGTCATGATGGGCTCATCACAGCGAGCCTGCAGGAAGGACTTAGGCATGGCTGCACTCTGGAGGTCAGAGACAAGCTCTCACTCTTTATTCAGCTAAATGAAAGCTTTGACGGACGCTGCGTGAAGAACACAGATCACCAGACTGGATCCATCTCTGCAGGAAGCTGCTTCACAGAACATCAAGTCACATACGTCCAGACCAGAATCAAACAAAAGCTGGAAATAAAGTCTGAGCCTCCGTCCTCTTCCTCTGACTCAAACATCTGGGTTCCTGTGGAGCTGGGGGACACGTGCTGCAGGTAAACCGACCATCTGTCCTCAGGATGGACACGATTTAATCTGGATGTTACACAACAGTCACCACAAACACCTGACTCACAGCAGGATGACGACGGTGGTGGCTTTATGAAATGCCAATTATATAATGAGATTATTAATCATTCTTGATCTTCTTAAACACGTTCATATCTGACTGTGTTCAGGGATTACTGAACTTAATTCAACACAAACGGTCGTCAGGATATTTAGAGGTCACAGAGAATCAGAGGATAGATAGAGTGTTTGCTCCACCAGGATTAAAGCCAGAATGAAAACCTGAACCAGGTCCAGACTAAAGGATGAAGAGTAGAGGTCTGATAACCTTCACTAATCATCTCCTAGTAAATCAGCATCAGGTGAAGAGTTTAACATGGAGGTAGAAAAACAAGATGAACCAAGATGGAATCTATGTATACAGAGACGATGGAGACATGGAGACATCTTGGTCGTCTTCTAAGACATTCAGGACTGGAGGAGGACATGGAGGAGGAGGACATGGAGGGGGACATAGTACCTCTTCTGTTTCATTGCAGAGCTACAGGATTCATGCTCAGTTGTCCGTCTACAGAGTTGTGAAGGTTTGTGATTGAGACACAGAATAGAAAATGATTCAGACCTCGTTGTGTAACAGACCTGAGCTGTAGATGAGACGTCGTCTGATGAGAGGTTTAACTTCTGAACTTTCATAACTTTTACAGGATGGACACTTTAACAGTCTGATACTGGACTAACTGTTAGTAAATAAATAAATCACATAAAATCTTCTGTTTCCTGTAAAGAGCAACATCAAGACATTTAAAACACCTGTGATTTACCTGCAGTAACGTTTCTAAAGTCACTGTTTTAGGTAAAAGCTGCATTTCATCCAGAGAAGATCTGAATCTGAGTCACAACATGAACATGACTCTAAGATAAAAACATCATCTACACGTTTCTATTTACTTCTTCTTTCATATATTTATTTATTTATTAAACTTCAGAATCATTCAAATCTAATAAAATGAACTATGTTTAAGATAAATAATCTGTTTTCTTTAATTCATTAGTTTTCATCAAATAACTACAATAAAATAAAACCTCTTCCTGAAACAGACCAAAACAAAGCGTCTCCCCACCAGAGGGCGCTAGCGACATGTCACCTCTGACGAAGAAGAAAGTGGCGCATGCGCATTCCACTCGTGTACCTGTGGTTTTGTTTACATCCGTCGGGACGTTGTTCATTGTTTCTCTCATTGTTTTTCTCTGTTTTTATTGAAGGTAAGTTATAGAACAAGTTTATTCTTCACATCCGGTCCTTCAGGAAGCTAAAGGCAGTTAGCTTACAGCGTTAGCTTACAGCATGTAGCAAACCGACGGTGCTAGCATGCTAACTAGTTAGCCGCCATCCAACCTACTGCACTTAATGAATGACATTATTATTTCTGATATTTATTAAAGACATTTATATTATTAGTGTTCTTATAATCATGATGTACAGATGATCTCTTTATAAATCATGACACATCTGCTTTGAATAGTTTAAATGTTAAATTAGCTTCAGATCCACAACAGCATGACACAGATAATATAATATAATAATAATAATAACAGATTTATTATCACTTACAGTGTTTTCTCTGGTTTTAATATAAATATAATCTGATGGTTTTATTTTGTTGTATTTATGAGTTTATTTCAGCTCCAGAGACAACTGAATGAAGATGAGGTTTAGAACCAGTAGAGATCAGCTGATCAGCTGATCACAGAGTCTGTGATCAGCTGATCACAGAGTCTGTGATCAGCTGATCAGCTGATCACAGGGTCTGTCTGTTTAACAGTGAAGGTCCAAGAAGAAGTAAAAAATAAAAAATCTGATCCTCAGGAAGCAGGAGCAGCTACACATCTGGAACAAACCAGCAGAACTAATATAGCTCTGAGAAAATAAACATGTTTTATATAAAATGAAATGTTCCAGAAAGTAAAATGTTCACAGAACACCACGTTGGACAATAAATTAAATTATACTGAAGCCACAAAAATAGATTCCTCTAGCTGATGGTGGAAACCAGGAGCAGTCTGTTTGTGTCTCCTCAGAGGTCGTGTCCACTCTGAGGGACGTTCTTATTAACATCTGGAGGAATAATGATCAGTAATGATCTGCAGCTGAGGGATCAGAGAACCTTCAATGATCAGACCAGATGATGGATAATGTTGTAAATTCCCTGCAGGTCTGGATGAGTCAGCTGACGGCTGCGTGATGAGCACAGAGCCGGCCCGTGTGGACGGCCTGCGTGTCCTGTACCAGAGCGACGACTACATCGTGGTGGACAAACACTGGGACATCCGCATCGACAGCAAGATGTGGTACGAGAAACACACGGTCCAGGCTCAGCTTCGTCAGCGCTTCCCTCACCTGGCGGACCCCAACACCTACTACGGCTTCAGGTCAGAGTCACATGAGCCGGTAACATCCTCATCACTCAGAGCAGACTCTTCATCGTCTCTTCTTCTTCTTCCAGGTTCTGTCACCAGCTGGATTTCTCCACCAGCGGAGCTCTCTGCGTCGCCCTCAGTAAAGCCGCTGCTGGCAAAGCCTACCGCTGCTTCAAGGACCGGACGGTCACCAAAGCTTACCTCGCTCTGGTCTGAGCTGAGACACAGTCGTCATCTATGAATGTGTCTCTGGAAAGACTCTAATCTGAGGTTTATGTTCCAGGTTCGAGGTTGGGTCCAAGAGGAGACACAAACCCTGAGCTTCTCCATCGGGAGGAACTCAACGGAGGGAAAAACACACATGATGTGTGCAGAGGGAACAGAAGGTACCTGTGTTTTAAGTTGGTGTCCTCTAGAGTAAATGAATTCAGCTGAAACATGAAACATCTGGTCTGATCTTTGCCGTCTCCTCTCGTCAGGTTGTGAGAACCCGAAGCCGTGTCAGACCGAGCTGACGGTGCTGGAGTACGGCTCGTACGACGGAGACCCAGTCACTAAAGTCCTGCTGCAGCCGCTCACTGGTACCTTCAACAGACACGTCTCTAATGACAACGTTCACTTCCTGCCAGATAATGAACCAAATGAAATGATCTGATTTCCTCCAGGACGAACCCACCAGCTCAGGGTCCACTGCAGCGCCATCGGCCACCCCATCGTAGGAGACTTCACCTACAGCTCGGGAGCAGACGACGCCCCGTACCGCATGATGCTCCACGCTCACCTCCTCCACATCCCCCTGGAGCCCCAGCCCCTGCTCGTCACCGCTGGAGACCCCTTTGTCCCCACGGAGGATCCAAAATGGCTCCCGGAGCGCTCGTTACGGACGCTAACGGACACGGTGGAGGCTTTGCTGCAGCACAGAGGAGAGGAGGACGGGAAGAAGAAAGAGGAGGAGGAGGAGGAGGAGAGGAGACGAAGGAAGGAGCAGAGGACTGAGGAGGAGAGTGAGGAGCAGAGGAGGAGGTGTCAGGAGTGGCTGAGTGAATGGGCCGGAGACTGACGCAGGATTTTATTTCATTTAAATTAATTTTAGCTGTTGATCATCAACCATGAAAAGTCAAACACTCACTAACGTTGAGTTTTTATTTAAATCATTCATCTTCGTGGAGGATGGGCTCTGTGGTCAGATAAAGTCTTTCTGTTATTTCATCTCGAGCCACTGACTCTATTAAACTCTGTAATAAGTTGTTTATTGTAAAAGAAATACCTCCGTCCATCCTCAGACGTTTATGTGTGTGTCATAGATGTGTTTCCTTCCTTCATCAGCACCGTTTCTCCTGAATGTCAGTGAATGCATCAGCAATGAAAGGAAACTGAAATGAACCAGATCAACTGAGGACGGTTAGATGAGACATGCTGCTGTTCATGTTATTGCTTTTATTGGATTAATGTGTCTGGATGACAAATGTTTTATTTTACTATATTATATTATATTATATTATATTATATTATATAGTAAGAGTCCACCATTAAAGTTTCTTTCTGCAATCACATAAAGGACTAAGTCTCTGTTTACAGTTTATATTAATCTCGCCTCAACTTAAAGTGTTTCTGCTGAATAATCAGATATTTATTTAAATAATCATTTCATCAGAGAAATATCAAAGAGTTTAATACTGGAGGTTTACAGCAGATAGATTATTATATACATAGATAGATAGTTTCTTTATTGATCCCAAACTGGGAAATTTCTCTGTTGCAGCAGCTTGTACAGACATTCAACCATACATAAATATAACAAACAATAAAAAGAATAGAGAACTAAAAAAAGAACAAAAAGTATAATTATAAGATAAGTGAATAAGTGAAAAAAGTTCAATTAGAATGCAATGAGGTGTACTGAATTAGGTAAGATTAAAAATGTACAACCAATACCAAACAACCATGTGCAAATATGCAAGAAAAAAAATATGTATATAATTAAAATAATAGTATGAAATTAAATTAACAATAATAATAAACATCAATAAATATTAAAACAGGAAGAACTGAATCACGTTCTGAATGTTGACGTGAAAGAAACGTGTCGCGCGTAGAAAACTCCATTACCCATGATGCCGCGGCGCGACTCATACACCCGGAAGCGATGCACCCGCAACAAGCGGAACATCAGCTGATACGAGAGCAGCCGTTGAGACAGAGACGTCAGTTAGTTCCAGTGTTTAGTTAAAAGCAGTAAAAGCCGCGGGGACCATGGCAGCTGAGATCTTCTCCTATGAGAGTTTAGTTCACGCTGTTTCCGGGGCCGTGGTGAGTTAGCTTCACGTTGTTAGCTACTTCACGTTGTTAGCGTTACAGCTCCTGAACAGAACTCCATTCAGAATCTGTCGCATTCTGGTGTCACAGATGTTACACAAATCAAGTTCATCCTGAAACATTTAGACATCATGTAATAATATATTTATAACACATTAAACCTGCCGGAATAAACAGTGTGTTATGATCACGTAGAGAGTAAAGTAACTTTAGTTTTACTGTGTTCTGCTGCTGGGGCTTAGGTCTGCTTAAATAGTTTGATTTTTGAATGGAGTTTGGTGTGTTTGGAGTAAAAGTGTCGCTTTCTACCTTTGGTGTGTTTCAGGGAAGTGTGACAGCAATGACAGTCTTCTTCCCTCTTGACACAGCCAGACTACGGCTTCAGGGTGAGATATGATTTAATAATGTTAAATAAAATAATAATAATAATAATAATAATAATCAGGAGGACGTGTTTAAATGTCTGCTCTTGTGTTTGAGCAGTGGATGAAAACAGGAAGGCCAAATCTACGCCAGCCATCCTGGCAGAAATCATCAGAGAGGAGGGACTGTGAGTGAAACCAGTGTCTCATCAGATTTGCATCCACCTGTTTGACTCATGAGACGTGTCCCCGTGTTTGTCGTCCCCCTGCAGACTGGCTCCCTACAGAGGATGGTTCCCGGTCATCTGCAGCCTGTGCTGCTCCAACTTTGTCTACTTCTACTGCTTCCACTGGCTGAAGGCCGGCTGGCTGAAGGGGAGGCAGTCGACGCCCAGCACTGACCTGCTCATAGGCATCGCTGCAGGTGAGACCACATGACGGAGCAGGGTGACCTATCACAGCTCAGCGTTCTACACGGTTAAACGTAAAACCTGTTGACCTCCACCTGCCTCCGGTCCGTCCAGGTGTAGTAAATGTCCTGGTCACCACTCCTCTGTGGGTGGTCAACACCAGACTGAAGCTTCAGGGCTCCAGGTTTCGCAGCGCAGACCTCCAGACCACCAACTACTCAGGCATTCTGGGTAAACACTTAATATCTGGACGTTTATCATCTCAGCTACCACCACAGCTGCAGTCACTGAGGGTTTCTTTTCCTCCTCTGATGCAGATGCGTTTGTGCAGATCTTCAGGGATGAGGGTCTGGGAGCTCTGTGGAACGGGACCTTCCCGTCACTGCTGCTGGTCCTGAACCCGGCCGTCCACTTCATGATATATGAAGGCCTGAAGAGGCAGCTGAGGAGAGGAGCTCCCAGGGAGGTGAGAGACATTATCTGGATGAGAGGACACTAGATATGCCTGGTCACATGACTGTCAGAGGTCAGAGGTCAGCATGTGATTCACTCCAGCGCCGCTCTGTGTCTTTCAAAGCTCTCGTCTCTGGAGGTCTTCATCATCGGAGCTGTGGCCAAAACCGTCGCCACCACTGTCACGTATCCACTGCAGACGATTCAGTCCATCCTCAGGGTAGGTCTCATAGGACTGACTACGTTCATATTATACCACTAACCTCTGGGATTAAACTACTGCTCAGATGTAGAGGTCAGATAAGGTTTACTAATCATCTACTAATAAATCCATCTGATCCACGTGGGATAAACAGGAGGGACAGAAACATGGAGGTAGGAACACAACCAGTAGATGAAACTAGTGTTTGAAAAGATGAACCAAGATGGAGTCCATGTGGACAGAGACGTTGGAGACGTGGACTCGTCTTAAGACTCTACACATTCAGGACATGGAGGAGGACATGGAGGAGGACATGGAGGAGAAACCTCCTTTCCTCCAGCTCAGTCTCCTTCTTCTTCCTCTCTTCTATTTCCAGTAGATGCTCCTCTTCATCAGTAGTTCTACACTGATCAGTGTTTTGATGTGAACATGTTAAAGACGTATTAATGATGTCATATATCTGTTTTTAGAGCAGAGGAACCTTTAATTTCATGTTTTCATCCACGTTTCAGTTCGGTCAGTTCAACGCGTCGACAGAAAGAAGGTCCAGACTTCTGTCCAGTCTGAGGACGGTCCAGAGTCTGCTGGTCAACAGGGTGAGGTGAGAGAGAGACAAATAAATCACCTGCATGTGATCTGATATTCACTCATCCTTTAGATTCATTCTGTCAGTGATGTGATGTGACGTGACGTGATGTGACGTGACGTGACGTGACGTGACGTGACGTGACGTGACGTGACGTGACGTGACGTGACGTGACGTGACGTGACGTGACGTGACGTGATGTGATGTGATGTGATGTGTCCTGGTTCTCTGCTGCAGGAAGTCCGGTGTGTTGGGTCTGTTTAAGGGTCTGGAGGCCAAGCTGCTGCAGACGGTGCTGACTGCCGCCCTCATGTTCCTCCTCTACGAGAAGATAGCCAGCGGTACCTTCAGAGTCATGGGACTGAGCAGCAACCAGTACAGGAAACGCTGACAGGACTCTGGACAGCGTAGAGCGCTGATGATGAACTGTTCAGACGCCCACGAGCCTGGAGCCTTAAACTTTATAAAAAACTCTGCTGTAAACTCCTCATGCTGTAAATACTCCCTCCAATAAAACACAACAAACCTCTGAGTTCCCTTTTCTTCCTCTTCCTCTTCTTCCTCTTTTGTAAAATGAATACTGTAATGGTACATCAGTAATAGATTGTTTTCTGTTTCATGTGTTTTATTGGGTTCTATTTGTCTACTTTCAGGACGAAAAAACTTTTAAATGGTAAAATAAATATGCTCATATACATAAATATATACAGTTTATATAGTAGTGTATTATCTAATATGATTTAGTGAGAATATAAAAGGTTAATGTCCAACACAAGTGAGAGTATATTAGAGTTTATATACAGTTATATATATTTATATGTAGTGACTGTATGTGCATATTATATTCTGTGTTTTCATCCAGTAGCTGCTCCTCTGTCACCATCGCTCCGTGTCACACACGTGGATTCCGGTCTGAGCTGATCTATAAACCGTGGGATGGTCTGAGACGCCGCCGCTCGTCCATCCACGTACCGTAGAGATCTACCGGGAGTCCATCCACATACCGTAGAGATCTACCGGGAGTCCATCCACATACCGTAGAGATCTACCGGGAGTCCATCCACATACCGTAGAGATCTACCGGGAGCCCATCCACATACCGTAGAGATCTACCGGGAGTCCATCCACATACCGTAGAGATCTACCGGGAGCCCATCCACGTACCGTAGAGATCTGCCGGGAGTCCATCCACGTACCGTAGAGATCTGCCGCTCGTCCATCCACATACCGTAGAGATCTGCCGCTCGTCCATCCACATACCGTAGAGATCTGCCGGGAGCCCATCCACATACCGTAGAGATCTACCGGGAGCCCATCCACATACCGTAGAGATCTGCCGGGAGCCCATCCACATACCGTAGAGATCTACCGGCCGCGGCTCACACTCCCTCTTTACGTAAGCGGTTGAGCGGCGGAGCTCTGCGGGACTGTTCAGCTCGTTTTGTGCCTTTCCCACCGACATGGACCCGGTAACGACTAAAGACACCGAGAAGAACTGCGTCCTGTGCTGCCAAGAGGTCGAGATCTTCGCCTTAGGGAAATGCGACCACCCGGTTTGTTACCGCTGCTCCACCAAGATGCGGGTCCTGTGCGACCAGAAGTACTGCGCTGTCTGCCGGGAGGAGCTCGACAAGGTTCGGCCTCACCGCCTACTCGAGCCCGGGGACGGAGCGAGCTAGGCCGCGACTTCCTGGTTGATTTATTTTAGAAAACAAAAATATTTTTCATGACAGTTTTTCAGTGGGATTCATTATAAACAGACAACATTTAAAATATGAACAGCTAACTGCTCAGGATACTTTTTATCTTGCTACCATTAGCATGGCTAATCTATCGTTAGAGCGGCTAAGCTAAGTTTAGCATTAGGTAAGCTAGCATGTCAACTTCAGAGTTAGCTAACTAGTGTAGCTTCCGTACGGGAGCAGGAGACAGCATGCTAACTAACCGGCTAGCTTTATGGCTTTATGTGGCACCAGACTGATAGCAGAGTGGTGCTAACGGTAGAATAGGCTATATGTACAGGTGAATAAAAGGACTTTATCCAAGCTGTTAACGCAGGTGGACGGTCATGATGACGGGGGCCTCGGAGCACACCACTCCCTTCACAAGTTAAGCTAGCTGTCAGCTACTAGCTGTCAGCTACTAGCTGTTAGTGCTGGGGGGCTGCTAGTGTCTGGATGTAGTCCTTAATGTCCAACACATAAACTTCAGAGTCTGACTCTGTCTCATTGTTGTGGTTCTCATGTTCTCATGTTCTCATGTTCTGCCTTGTTGTTCTCAGGTGGTGTTTGTGAAGAAGCTGGAGGCCTATCAGTCTCTGCCCTGTCAGCAGTTCCCCTGTGACAAGAAGCACGACATCTATTTTGGCGATGAGAAGATCTACAGCCAGTACAGGTGCTGGACGACCCCGTTCTGTTATTATCTGTAGACTGAATCTGATGGTGTCAGACTTTAATGAGTGTAAAAGGTGAAACCTGGTTAAAATACTGGACGTGTGTCAAGTCATGAGACAAACTGAGTTATTAAATCCACTGTTAGATCCAGATAAACAAATCTCAAACAGAGACAGGTGGACTCATTCATCCAGGTGTTCTCCTGTACAGCAGCAGCTCCAGGTGAGTGTCAGGTCCTTAACAGACTCTAGTCATGTGACCTTCAGGCGACAACACCCTCAGATAAGACACCTCAGTGGTTAACTCCCCACTAGTCATTCAGAGCTGGAGACTAGGATCAACGTCTTTGTCTCAGCTTTGTTGTTCTGGTTCTACCATGATCTGGATCAGACCTCATCTGATCTTCCTGTGATAACTCCACTCTGTGTCCTTACCGTGAACCAGAGCCTTTATCTTAAAGTTAATTAACCTGACACGGTGAAACCTTTGTCTTCTTTAGTTTGAACTTTTCCCCGGTGTGTGTGTTTTTATCAGACATCTGCTGCTGTCGGTCTGTGTCCGCTGCTCAGAGCCCAAGGTTTTCTCCAGGTTTGAGGAGCTGGAGCAGCACATGAGGAAGCAGCACGAGCTCTTCTGCTGCAAACTCTGCACGAAGCATCTGAAGGTGAGTGAGCAGGAGCCTGTAGGAGCCCAGGATGAAGCAGAGCTCACGTATCGGCTCAGTAAAGAAATAAAACACTGTGAACGAAGCAAATAAAACATGGATGTATGTTTAAGAATCTTTTGTAAAAATCTAAATAGCAAAAGAAGTTCTTGGAGAACACTGACGTCATTTACAGGATAAAGTTGATGTCCTACAGAGCTACTCAGGACGTCTCTGAGCACATTAAATCGTATCTGTGTGTTAGTACTTGCTGCTCATTACATTCACCGTGTTGGCTAACGGTACCAGGCGAGCGCTGTCAGGTCGTACGGTCTTTAAACGCCTCGTCTCCCTCCAGATCTTCTCCCACGAGAGGAAGTGGTATAACCGGAAGGAGCTGGCGCGGCACCGAGCGCACGGAGACCCAGACGACACCAGCCACAGAGGACACCCGCTCTGCAAGTTCTGCGACGACCGCTACCTGGACAACGACGAGCTGCTGAAACACCTGCGCAGGGACCACTACTTCTGCCACTTCTGTGACGCAGACGGCTCTCAGGAATACTACAGGTGAGGACTTGTCTGCGTCTGCTGGTGGAGGTGTGGTGCGTGAAGTAAAGCTGATGTCTGTGTCGGACCCCGCAGCGACTACCGGTACCTGAGCGATCACTTCAGAGAGAGCCACTACCTGTGTGAGGAAGGCCGCTGCGCCTCTGAACAGTTCACTCATGCATTCCGCTCTGAGATCGACTACAAGGCCCACAAGGCTGCAGCGCACAGCAAGAACCGAGCCGAGGCCCGACAGAACCGGCACATCGACCTGCAGTTCAACTACGCCCCGAGGCCGCAGCGCAGGAACGACGGTCGGTTTCTAGACGCATCGTTGTCGTTGTTGTTGTTGATCTGTGACGTGAACGTGGTCTGGATAATAAATCATGAATCATCTTCAGGTCTGGTGACGGGAGACGACTACGACGAGGTACGACACAACCGAGGAGGACGAGGAAGACCTCAGGGAGGACAGAAGAGCTGGAGGTACTCCAGGTGAGTCCTCCTCCTCCTACCTCCTTCTTCATCTCCTCTAGTTCCTCTTCTTCCTCTTTCATCTTTTCTGACTTTTGCATCATCTCCTTGAACTCCTTCATCATCTTCTTCTGTTCCTTCTTCCTTCTACCTCCTCCTTTATATTCTTCCTTCCTACTTTTCTGTCCCCTCCTGTTTTCTTGTTCTCCTTTAACTCCTCCTCTTCCTCTCCTCCTCCTTCTGTTCTGTTTCCAGCAGCTGTGATGCTCCTCTTCATTAATAAAGCTCTACAGTGATTGATGTTTGGATGTACTCATTGTATTTGGTCTCCATGGCAACGCAGTGATTACTGGTTATTGATTAATGTCCAGGGAGGAGGAGGACCGACAGATGGAAGCTGCTATGAGGGCGTCCATGATGAAGCACAGGCAGGAGGAGAGAGCGTCGCAGCAGGAGAGGAGCGCTCCCAAACACGTCAGAGAGGAGAGGAGCGCTCCCAAACACGTCAGAGAGGAGAGGAGCGCTCCCAAACACGTCAGAGAGGAGAGGACCGAGAGGACGGAACCAGAGGAACCCAGACACCGGGCCGGTCCCATCAAACCCACGAGTAAACCTCCAGGTAAGGACACAGGTGAACCAGGACGCTGCAGCTTCTTGTCTTTCTTCCTCTGATGGTTCGTCTTCTCTCGTTCAGTCAGGACGATGCAGAGCTCTAATCCAGGGGACGAAGAAGACGACTTCCCGGCTCTGGGGGCCACCGCTGCTGCACCAACGTAACTCCCCCCCCCCCCCAGTGAGACGTGTCGTCCTCATGCAGGTTGTCGTGTTGCTGAACGTTTCTCTTGGTGTGTTTGTTCAGGGTGAAGCCAGCTCCTCCTCCTCCAGCAGCTACAGCCGCTCTGAAGGAGGACGACTTCCCGAGTCTCTCCACCGCTGGAGCGCCGACCACCATGACGCCGGCGTACTCGGCCCCACCGAGGAAGACGTCCTCCTTTCAGGACGAAGACTTCCCCGCTCTGGTCTCCAGAATAAAACCCCAGAGACCTGCAGCAGACTCCGCCTCCAGATCCGCTTGGTCCAACCACACTCCTGCAGCTAAACCCGCCGCTCATCCTCCTCCCTCCTCCAGACCTGCACCTCCCCTCTCCTCCTCCTCCTCCTCCCCCTCCTCCTCCACTGGCCCCCAGCTCCTCTCCTCCTCCACCACCTCGTCTTCACGGAGGAGGAAGAAAGTCGGGGAGAAAGCAGCGTCCAGTCGTTCTCCTCCCGTCTCTGACGATGACGGAGGAGGACTGACGCAGCAGGAGTTCCGCTCGGTGCCCAACCTGTTAGACATCTCCTCCCTTCTCACCGGGAAAGGAGGCAACAAAAAGCCCTCCCCCTCAGCCCCCAGCTCCTCGGCTCCTCCCCCCAGCGCCGACCCCCCCGCCTCTAAAGCCACCAAGAAGAAGAAACAGAAGAACACAGCTGCTCCCTCAGCGTCTGCAGCGACGCCGTCTCCTGTAAACGCCATGTCAGTGGAGACGGCAGCGCAGAAGGAGAACGTCCCTGAGAAGACGTGGAACAAACCGACCGCCAGCACCGTGACGGCGCCGCCCGCGGGCAGCTTAGCTAACGGCTACGCTGAGAAACCACCAGCCGTTAGCAAAGAGAGCGCCGTGGTCAGCCCTCACGCCAACACAGAGCCCACACTCGAACAAGAGGAAGAGTTTCCTGCCCTCATGACCAAGAAACCCCCCCCAGGTACAGAACGAAGCGACTCAGAAGTCTATAAATATCAGCTGATCCTGTTTCATGTTTAGTCTTTTACTGACAGCGCAGCAGGAAGTGTTGAACTCGTTAGTTTAGCCGTTAGCGTCTCATCCTCTAAATCAGTTCTTTCTTCTCTCAGGCTTCAAGACCTCTTTCCCAGTGAAGTCCTCCACTCCTCCTCCACCCTCCTCCATGCCTCCACCTCCTCCTGGTCTGGGAGTCTCTGCTCCTAAACCTCCTCCTGGTTTCACAGGAATCCCCCTCAACAGCAACGTGGTGGAGCCTTCACCGTCTGCAGTCAACCTGTGAGCTGCTCTCTCTTGTCTAAGTGTCATCTCTGTGATTAGACCTGGTCTGGTACTCAGGGGTTTTATCTCTCAGTCCCCCCAAGGTGTCGAGCAGCGGGTACCTGGTTCCAGAGGACTTCCACCAGAGGAACCTGGAGCTGATCCAGTCCATCAGGAAGTACCTCCACAACGACGAGTCCAAGTTCAACCAGTTCAAGAACTACTCAGCTCAGTTCAGACAGGTGAGAACCAGCAACTGGAGAAGATCCTCTGACCTCCAACCAGCCAGAGCAGCGCCAGGACCTGGTCTAGTCTGATGGTTGGTTGGTTGGTCAGAGCC
Organism: Chelon labrosus; assembly: GCF_963514085.1. Taxonomy (NCBI): domain Eukaryota; kingdom Metazoa; phylum Chordata; class Actinopteri; order Mugiliformes; family Mugilidae; genus Chelon; species Chelon labrosus. The sequence continues at coordinate 24,164,209 of NC_140354.1, forward strand.
TGGGGGCGTGGTCTAATGGTGATGCTAACAGCTAGCATGTAAAACTGAACCAGGTAGACTTCCAGTAACGTTCTGGTCTCAGTGCTAAGTGTTAGCAACCGTTAATTATTGATGTCAGGACAGAGGAGACTACATCTGGATGAGTCTGAACTCTGTCACCAGGTCAAAGGTTAAATATGTTAAATAGGATCAGCTCCAGCTCTGAAGGACCTGGTCTGACCTGGTCTCCTCTCGTCCTCAGGGTCTGATCTCAGCCGCTCAGTACCACCGCTGCTGTAAGGACCTCCTGGGAGACGACTTCAACCGCATCTTCAACGAGCTGCTGGTTCTGCTGCCGGACACCGGGAAGCAGCAGGAGCTGCTGACGGCCCACGGGGACTGCAGGGCTCTGGAGAAGCAGTCTGGAGGAGGGAAGAAGAGCAGGAACAAGAAGAGCGCCTGGCAGACGCCGGCCTCGCCCGCCAGCACGGCCGCCGAGCTCGACTGCCACGTGTGTCCCACCTGCAGACAGGTACTGGCCCCCAAAGACTTCAACTCCCACAAGACCTTGCACAACAGGGAGAGCGAGGAGTTCCCCTCCTTGCAGTCCATCAGCCGCATCATCAGCTAGCCTCTCCAGAGTCCAACACCACAATAAACCGTTCCAGCGCCGTATTTATTTCACTCTAATTTTATTCATGATCAGCTGACGTCAGCGGTTAATTAACGAGTCATTATCAGAATCAGCAGGTTATCTTTTAATACGTTAAAATGAGTTCTCATTAAAGTCAGAGAGGCACACTGAGCTCAGAGTGAATGAACTGTAGCGTTGGTCCAACCATCAGACAGCAGCTTTAGTCTGCCTCCAATAAAAGTCATCTTCATGTTCACCTGTGTTTTTATTTTCTACGGGACGGTAACGCTGAGAGGACGCGTTTAAGGTACGTTTAAAGTTGTTTAGGGAACCCAGAACCTTCTGGCTGGGACGCATCAGTGATGACCAGGTTATAATTAATAATAAACACTATAAAATGATGTGATCAGATTTATGTGTTTACATCAAAACGTTTATCACTAAAACTTTATTGATAAAGTGGTTCTGATGATGTGGAGCATCAAATCTACTGGAAATGGAAAAGAAGAAGAAGAGGAGGAAGAGGATTTCCAGTCTGAACTTTTCCAGTTTCTTCCTGTATTTCTTCTTCTGTGGTTCTAAAGCCGCAGCGTTCAGCCTCTCACACATTAAAGCCAGAAACATAAAGCTCTAAAACGTGACCTCTTCTTTATTGGAGACGTCAGAAACATTCATGTCACAGACAGAGACACCAACACGTCAGTTTACATCAGATCATGCAGTTTATTGAGCCCGATCACGTCCGGCTCGTCTCAGAGCCGTGGGACAAAGAGTTCACTCTGCTTCATCATCACTGATGGTTTTATTCTTTCAGTAGTACGGGACAAACCGGAGCCCAGACAGCATCACACTTCAATAACCATCGATCAACACCACGGCGGTGAACGTGGGCCGGAGCACGACACACACAGCTTTATTACTTCATCTAGAACACTGACTCAAGCACTGAGAACAAGAAGAACCCACAGAACCCGACACTGCTTTAACACCGAGGACTTAAAGGACCACGCCGCCGCCGCCGCCAACATCCCCGCCCACCCACGCCGCCGCCTCAGACACTTCCTAAAACATCAACCATCAGTCGCTCAGTTTAATTCCTGCAGAGAAACGACTGACAGATACGTCACACATGTTTTTAATTTATTTTTAATCGTTCTGGTGAGTTCACCGATCAGCCACAACATTAAAACCACCAACACTGATGAGCTCATTAATGATGTCCTGGGTCCAGGGCTAACATCGACTCTGTCGGTCAAATAATAAACCCAGAACCAGAGAACCAGGGGTCATATTGTTATGGCTGATCGGTCTGAACAGAACTAAAAGCAGCAGGAAGTAGTCGGCACACAACGTGTAGTCCTTTAACTCCAGGTATTAGACTCATCCCAGCCTCCGTTCCTCCTTCAGACTAATATTTAACTCACTGACGGTTCTGAATAAAACGTAAAGAAATAAAAACACATCCATCGTTTAAATAGTTCTGGAGAAACGAGTTAAACCTTTTATTAATTAATTTGATCAGAGCTTTTAATGTGACGAGTCAGTGAAGGTTCATCTGAGACTGGACACGCTGAGGTTTGTTGAAGACGTTTCTTCAGAGAGGAGGAGTTGGACTGAGACGAGGAAACATCTGGAAGGTTACACCTGGAGGGAGCATCAGGTGATGAACAGACTCTAGTCATGTGACCTACAGGTGGACCCCCCCACCACCAGGCTGAGGTGGTTTAACCCATCCAGCCATGGAGGACTCCTGGGGAACGGTTTGGGGAACCTTCAGCCACGGGGTTCTGGTTCTTTGAACAGAACTGGTCTTGTGTGGACTTGGTGCAGCCAGGTATCCCAGAATGCATTTGAGGCAGAATAGCTCCAAATAAAACATTGGTTCATTCTCCTGTAACTGAGGAGTCTCCATTTCTACCTGTGCTCTGTCATGACGCCTCTAAAGCTCTAGGTGGTGACTGATCAGGCTGGAAGTTTATAACGTGGATCAACAGTTTGACTGAAATCTCTGGGTCTGAGGAGACGGTTTGTTGGAGGATGAAGGAGGGAGGAAGTGATGCAACGTTTCTGAGGAGGTAAACATCAGGTTACGTTGTTGGCTGAAGCTCAGACCTTCTACTCTGGTGAAACGTCTTCAGTAAAACTCAGCAGCTCCAGACGTCTTCGTTTTAGATCTTTAACTCCGTCACTGGTCTTTGGGGCTAGTCCAGGTCTTCAAACGCTAGCTCCAGGTCTACAGACGCTAGCTCCAGGTCTTCACAGGTCTACAGACACTAGCTCCAGGTCTACAGATGCCAGCTCCAGGTCTACAGACGCTAGCTCCAGGTCTACAGACGCCAGCTCCAGGTCTACAGACGCTAGCTCCAGGTCTACAGACGCCAGCTCCAGGTCTACAGACGCTAGCTCTAGCTCCAGGTCTACAGACGCCAGCTCCAGGTCTACAGACACTAGCTCTGGCTCCAGGTCTACAGACGTGTGGAGTTATTACATATTAATACATACATGAACATAAACGAGTGGTCGACAGATTCACAGAGTAAACGACGTCTGGAGTTCAGGTTTTAACATCAGTCTCAGTTTAACTCTGACAGAGCCACTAACAGAGGAAACCAGATGTTAAACTAACCTCCATCAGTCATTTAGAGCTGAACACGTCTCCAGTCGTCTTTGTTTTACCGTTTAGAAACTATCTGACTTGTTTCTGACACATAAATAGAAACGTGATCAGCAGAGCTGCCACATTTATAAACTCTTCTTCTCTTTAATATATAATAAATTCATGCATCATTATCTGATAAGTCTGATCAGCAGGTAAAGAGTCGGTTTAGAAAAAACTACCTTCATTCAGATTTCCTTAGACATTTATCTGAGAGAACACTCTTCATGTGGGGGAGTTGTGATTTCCTCCTCTGCCTCTACACTTGAACGCAGCACGACAACTGGACACACATTCACCCGTTCACACCGAGCTACAGCCGATGAACCACAACACGGAGACACTGCTACACACTGACATGGTCGGCATGGCAACTATCTACATCAGGTGACCCGCATCCACCCAGCCCCGTCCCCATGGCAACTAATAACAACCCCCCTCCCCTCATGGTAGCGTTAGCCAGCTAGCGGCCGTTAGCAGTAAGAACTCAGGGCAGTTTGGCAGCTTCAGAAACGTAAACACAAACGAATTAATCCAGAACATCTCGTTTAAACGACACCTGACGAGAGGACGCCGTCCCACGTCACACACCTGTACCTGGAGCTGACGGTGTGTGACGTGAGGCGGCGTCTGGTCTACCTACAGTACAGCTGACACATGATGCACCTGGTCACAGAACACCTTTACAGCATGAGGAAATGAAGTCACTGTCTGAACACAGTATGGCACTTATTGATCTCTACGCGTGGAACATGCAGGTGAGCGTTCACCTCCGTGTTTGAATGAAACCAAGAAGACGAGGTGCTGTACTGTACGAGCGCCTCCACCTCCGCTCCTCCTCCTCTGGGTTCTCCGTCGTCTGCTTCGATGCTTGAGGACGTCGTGAAGCAGCGGGAACCAGAGGAGGAAACGGGGAAGCAGAGGCCGCCGTCTAAACCCGGATCGACACATCAACATCTGTAACATCTGTTTCCACCGTCGGCTCTGTGGGTTCTAGTAGATGGGAACCTGGTACGTGGGCGCGGCGTTGCTCTCGGTGAACGGAGGGCTCTGGTAGGTGTCTGTGGTGTCGGTGGGACCTGCTCCAGGTGAGTTGGAGGGGTACGGCTGGGTGGGGGCTCCTCCGTCCATGTGCTCGGTGGTGAACAGCGTCATGTCTGTACCCAGCAGGTATTTCTGGACAGCACGCACCGTTAAACCGGCCTGTAGAGAGACCACATGCACCGTTAAACCGGTCTACAGAGAGGCACCGTTAAACCGGCCTGTAGAGAGACCGCATGCACCGTTAAACCGGCCTGTAGAGAGACCACATGCACCGTTAAACCGGTCTACAGAGAGACCACATGCACCGTTAAACCGGCCTGTAGAGAGACCACATGCACCGTTAAACCGGTCTACAGAGAGACCACATGAACCGTTAAACCGGTCTACAGAGAGACGCCGTTAAACCGGCCTGTAGAGAGACCACATGCACCGTTAAACCGGTCTACAAAGAGGCACCGTTAAACCGGCCTGTAGAGAGACCACATGCACCGTTAAACCGGTCTACAGAGAGGCACCGTTAAACCGGTCTGTAGAGAGACCACACGCACCGTTAAACCGGCCTGTAGAGAGACCACATGCACCGTTAAACCGGTCTACAGAGAGACCACATGCACCGTTAAACCGGTCTACAGAGAGACCACATGCACCGTTAAACCGGCCTGTAGAGAGACCACATGCACCGTTAAACCGGTCTACAGAGAGACGCCGTTAAACCGGTCTACAGAGAGACCACATGCACCGTTAAACCGGTCTGCAGAGAGACCACATGCACCGTTAAACCGGCCTGTAGAGAGACCACATGCACCGTTAAACCGGTCTACAGAGAGACTACATGCACCGTTAAACCGGCCTGCAGAGAGACCACATGCACCGTTAAACCGGTCTACAGAGAGACAACATGCACCGTTAAACCGGTCTACAGAGAGACACCTTTAAACCGGTCTACAGAGAGACAGCACGCACCGTTAAACCGGCCTGTAGAGAGACCACATGCACCGTTAAACCGGTCCACAGAGAGACGCCGTTAAACCGGTCTACAGAGAGACAGCACGCACCGTTAAACCGGCCTGTAGAGAGACCACATGCACCGTTAAACCGGTCTACAGAGAGACCACATGGACCGTTAAACCGGTCTACAGAGAGACCACATGCACCGTTAAACCGGCCTGCAGAGAGACCACATGCACCGTTAAACCGGTCTACAGAGAGACAACATGCACCGTTAAACCGGTCCACAGAGAGACGCCGTTAAACCGGTCTACAGAGAGACCACCTCAGCTCTAGAGATGAGACGAGAGCTCAGACTGATCTGGAAGGAGCTCAGAGTAGAGCTGCTGCTGCTTCATGATTCATCTGGAGAGGATTCCTCCAGACCTCTACCTTTAGAGGTCATATCTGGTCTGGGAACACCTAGGGACTCCCTCATGAGGAACCAGAATGTGTGTCTGAGGTATTTTAGTTCAGGTTGTTGTTTAGTTTAGCGTAGCTTTGTTAGCGTTACCCTGTGCTCTTTGGTTTTAGTTTGTTAGTCTAGTGTAGTTTTTCTTGGTGTCTGTGTTACCCAGGTGATGATGGAGAAGAAGGAGAAGGCGATGGCAGCTCGGGCGGCGTCTGCTCCCTGGTTGAGCGGCAGATCTTCTGAGGTGGTTCTCGACCACTGATTGGCCAGGAAGCAGAAACTCACGAAGTAGAGGAAGGTCCAGAACCCTGCAGAGAGACACAGATAATGTCTCAAACTCTATGGTTCCTGTTCTTGTTTCTCTAAGAGCTGCTGGTTTCATTTCTCCCTCCTCACCTGAGAAGCCGATCTCCAGCATCACGGCCTTCTTCCTGTCTTTGACGGAGCTGATGGAGGAGAACTTGTAGTCGAGCAGGAAGAAGAAGGAGCAGGCCAGCAGCCCCACCAGACCCACGAACACGCCGTAGTTACAGGCGTCAGAGTTCTGGTTGAAGACGCAGTGGAGGCGCTCGCTGCCCAGGTTGACGTAGCCCTCGTTCACGATGGAGGCGAACACCACCAGCGAAAAGATCTGAGGAGGAAACACGTCAGACGTCAAGTTCTCTCTGAGCGCGCTCAGAACGGAGACATTGAGCTCTGTGACGTCCCTCTGACTGAGGACGCCTCAGTGACGTCCCTCTGACTGAGGAGGACGCCTCTGTGACGTCCCTCTGACTGAGGAGGACGCCTCAGTGACGTCCCTCTGACTGAGGAGGACGCCTCACTGCTCCTCAGCAGTCACATCGTCCTCAGGCTGTAAACACACTGGACACGGCGGCCATCTTTGGAGTCTTTACTCTTCCCTGGGTTCTGGATCAGCTGACTGACACACTGTGGCAGAACTGGGCCATGTGACACACACACACACACACACACACACACACAGACATGTGATGGGGGGGGGGCTCACACTGATCACATGTCTGGACTAATCTCTAGGGTTTTAATAAATGTGACTTTTAGTTTCTGTTAAACTTTAACAAACTAAAACGTTTCGTCTATAAAATAAACGTTAAAGTTTCCTGATGATTAAACTGATAAAGAATCATTTCAGCTTTTAAAGCTCTTACATCTGTTCTGACTCTGGACTCTGGTCAGAGGAGCAGCTCTGGGACCAGGAGGCCACAGGTTTGATTCCCTTCACCTCCATAAATCTGATCTGATCATTAATGTTTGTACATTTGATCCTAATTAGATTCAAACCGACCAATCAGATTCGTCCCTGATCAGCTTCTCCCTACAGGAGAACTTCACCCAGAGGTGATGCGCTTCTTGATGCGTCAGGGCGCGACGCGTCTCCTGCGTGCGCCGCGTGCGTAAAGACGCATGCGGACCAATCACAGGTGAGATGACGACGGACGACGGCCGCTGAGGGTAAATCAGTAAAAGATGAGTGGAGACATGGAGGAGAGGAGGAGAGGAGAGGAGAGGAGAGGAGAGGAGGAGGTTATATAATGAACCGAGACGGGATGGAGGAGGAGGAGGAGGAGGCCCGGCCTCAGAGAATAAAGAAATAAACATCATGTCTCCATTCACACCCTGATCAGCAGCTATTAGCAGTGAGAACACGTCAACTCAGACCCCCCCCCCCCCCCCCCCCCCGTGATAACGCCTCTCACCCAGGACAGCACTCTGAGGACGGTCTGCGGCTGCTTGGCGAAGGTGATCGGGTCCACGGTGGTCCCGACCCGTCCCGCTCCGAACGATCCCACTCCGTCCATCTTCTCTCTCTCTCTCTCTCCGTGTGTGTCTTCACTCCTCGCGGTTCCTCGCGGTTCCTCCCGGCTCCACGGCACGATGATGCTGCTGCTGCTGCGCGCCGCTGTAGGGACGGGTCCTGCGCGCTCACGGCGTGGCGCGCGGCCGCACAGGCTGACGTGCAGGCCGCGCGTCGTGGCCGCGCTTCAGAGTCAGATATAAAAGAAGAATAAATGAGTCAAAGTGTAGAAGATGTGTGAGATGGAGATATGAACCAAGAACAGAGACGGTTAGTCCTAGTGTCTGTTAGAAATAGAGACATAGAGACATAAATAGAGACATGAGTTATTGTCTGACTTTATTTCAGTCCGTCCTCAGCTCTCTGGTCAACAGTCACATTCACGTTCTGGGTTCTAATCCATCATGTTCCCACTGGTTCCTTTCTGTGTGTAGTCTGCATGTTCTCCCTGTGTCTGTGTGGGTTCTCTCCAGGTTCTCCAGCTTCCTCCCACCATCCAAAGACATGCTGGTTAGGTTCATTGGTGATTCTAAATTGGCCGTAGGTGTGAGTGTCTCTCTGTGTTAGTCCTGTGATAGACTGGAGACCTGTCCAGGGTGGACCCCCCCTCTAGACCGATGACAGCTGGGATAGACTCCAGACCCCCATGACCCTCCACAGTGAATGTATTCTTTCCTCCCGCCACTAGAGGTCAGTGATCAATTAATCAAACAGGTTTAATATAGAGTGAAGAGTGTTTGTGTCTCTACTGGTTCATTAGAATATTAATAATTTCTATATAAACCTATTAATCTGTGTTTTACCTGATTATTGTATAAAGTGTCCTGTTAAATGTTAAATGTTAAACTTTGAACAAACAGAACATCAGTAATTAGAAAACAACATCATTTAAACTTTCATCAGTTTATAATTTAAACAACCAAACACACACGTCTGCAGTCATCTTCATATAAACATAGATATTTATATTATTCACAGAATTAATCAGAATTATATCAGTAGATATTTAATAGATTCATAAACACAGTAAAGAAACATCATGAACTAAATGATCAGTTTAAAAGTCTCTCAGCAGAGTTCACTCTTTTATTCTGTTTTCATCTGATCAGCATCGTAACATAAAACCAGAGACACAGGTGAAGACAGGAGGACTCAGTCACAGGACCCGTCCCTCCACCCGTCCCTCCACCTCTCATCCACCCGTGAGCAGTCGAACTCTGGCTTCCCCAGACGGACGTTGACGTCGTTGTGGAGGTGACAGAGCCACTGAGAGAGAGCGTGACGGCTGCTGGTGTTGGGTCGGTTGGTCTTTAGTCTGTGAGACGACAGAGAAGACACAAGACCTGGACTTTAATCACCTGACCACCTACTGAGGCCTTTAACCTCCTGTCTGTCGTCTGCAGCAGTGCATCATGGTCCTACCGTCCTCTCAGGTCCTCTGCACACTCCTCACAGGGGAAGAACTTGGAGAACAGGTGGATGAACTGTCCCATCTCCTGCTGCTGGCTGGAGGACGGCTGCTCGGGGTAATACGCTGCCATGGTGTGTAGGAAGGACCAGGTGCTACGGCCCAGCTCCTCCCTGTCCAGAGGACACTGGGGGTCCGTCTGAGTCTGTGGTGGAGTCTCCTGTAGGATCAGAGCACAGAACCAGTCAGCTGTCCTCACATCATCCCCCCCCCCCCCCCCAGACCCCCTCAGACCCCCCCAGACCCCCTCCTGTCACCTGTGCAGCAGCAGTCTGGTGCTTCTGCAGCTTCATCCAGGATTTAAAGTCCGTACAGGCCCTGCACGGCTTCTTAGCGGCCCCCCCGGCCTGAGGCTGCTGAGGCTCCTTGTCGGGACCGTCCCGTCTGTCAGCCGCTGGGAACGGAAAACCTTGGAAGGCGGTGTGGCTGGAGGCTGCCGGTGCTGCCGGTGCTCCCGGTCCTCCCGGTGCTCCCGGTGCTGCCGGTCCCCCCGGTGCTGCCGGTGCTGTGGGCGCAGCCATGTTTCCTCTCTGTCCGCTGTGTGAGCTCGAGCTGACACCTGGACCCACGTGGTGGAGCTGACACCTGAGCTTCCTCTCAGAGAGAACTCATCTTCATCATTACCTCCGTGTTGACTCGGCTCGGCTCGGCTCGGCTCGGCTCAGGTCACCACTAGACCATTACGACACCAGCGTCTCGTCTGTTTCCTGTTTCCGGCGGAGCGTTGACGGAGACGGACCCAGTTCCGGTTCCGGTGTGTGACGTCAGTGGTCGGTGCTGCCGCTGAGTTCAGTCTGTGATCACATGTAAACGCTTCTCTTTATTTAAACATTTAACATCTGTTCCTTTAAATGTCCGTGTCTCCTGTCTGTGCTACGTGTTAGCATGTCGGCTAACAACAGAGCTAGCTCACGCTGACACGTTTCTTCTTCTTCTTCTGTCCTCCTCAGAGCAGCTGCAGCTCACGTGGAGCTCACCTGGAGCTCACCTGACCCGCCACCATGGGCATCCTGGAGAAGATATCGGAGATAGAGAAGGAGATCTCTCGAACACAGAAAAACAAAGGTGAGGGAGGGCGGAGCTACGAGCTAGCTACACGGTGGCTAACGGCTAGCAGGCTAACAGCTAGCAGGCTAACAGCTAGCAGCTAGCAGGCTGGAGTGAGTGTTGTGCTACTGATTAAAGAGGAGGAGCTGACTCCGTTAACTAGCTCTGCTGGATGAGGTTTAATTAGAGTTAACTTTTAAATGTTCACATGAAACTAAACGTTTAACAGTTTTGATCCTGATTTATAAATCTATTTATAAATCTGTTTATACAGAGTTACTCTGTTGTTTTGTTAAAGTTATTGTGGAGTTTAAAATGTTGATGACTCATCCTGCACCGAGGGGCGTGGCTTACTTTTACATCCAATTAAACTCTGTAACTGTGTTTAATCAACATTCTGATCAGAGCTGAACCGTTTCCATGGAGACCACTCTTTCCCAATCTGAGCCCCATGAATCCTGGCATTGTCATCTTGGAATATGATCCATTGATGGAATAACCTGGTCATTCAGTATATTCAGGTAGTCAGCTGACCTCATAATGTTGCTGAACCTAGACCTGAGCAACTGCAGCAACCCCAGATCATAGCACTGCCCCATAGCACAGGCTTGTACAGTAGACACTAGGCATGATGGGTGCATCACTTCATCTGCCTCTCTTCTTACCCTGATGCTTCTCCACTATCCTTCCAGTTTTTAATAATGCCTTGGACAGTTCTTAACCCAGTTTTAGTAGTTTCTACAATCTCCTTAGATGTTTTCTCTGCTTGATGCATGCCAATGATTTGACCCTTCTCAAACAGACGACCACAGGATGTGTCTTTAGACATGGTTGTTGAAGAAATGAGAAGCTACTCATTGCATCAGTTGGGCTTAAATAACTTGTTGTCAGCTGAAAGATAATCACCCATGCAGTAATTATCCAACAGGAGGTGAACACCTGTTGATTAGTTTATAGCCAGGTGGAGACTTTTATTTTGGCCGGGCTGTGTATGGACAGTAGAAGAAGAAGTAGTATTTCCTTCTCTATGTCCTCAACGTGTGGAGTATAAGAAGATGTCCACACGTCTCCAATGTCTCTGTCCACATGGAAGTAAAGGTTTCCACCAGAACCTCTAGTCCTCATCCATCAGTCTGTCCCTGTCCTGGTCCTGGTCCTGGTTGAGGAGGTTTTATTAACATGTCTCTGTCCCCTGTCCCTGTCCTGGTCCTGGTTGAGGAGGTTTTATTAACATGTCTCTGTCCCCTGTCCCTGTCCTGGTCCTGGTTGAGGAGGTTTTATTAACGTGTCTCTGTCTCTGTCCCCTGTCCTGGTCCTGGTCCTAGTTGAGGAGGTTTTATTAATGTGTCTCCGTCCCCTGTCCTGGTCCTGGTCCTGGTTGGGGAGGTTTTATTAACGTGTCTCTGTCCCTGTCCTGGTCCTGGTTGAGGAGGTTTTATTAACGTGTCTCTGTCCCCTGTCCCAGTCCTGGTTGGGGAGGTTTTATTAACGTGTCTCTGTCCCCTGTCCCCTGTCTCTGTCCCCTGTCCCCTGTCCTGGTCCTGGTTGAGGAGGTTTTATTAACGTGTCTCTGTCCCTGTCCCAGTCCTGGCTGGGGAGGTTTTATTAACGTGTCTCTGTCCCCTGTCTCTGTCCCCTGTCCCCTGTCCTGGTCCTGGTTGAGGAGGTTTTATTAACGTGTCTCTGTCCCTGTCCCAGTCCTGGTTGGGGAGGTTTTATTAACATGTCTCTGTCCCCTGTCCTGGTCCTGGTTGAGGAGGTTTTATTAACATGTCTCTGTCCCCTGTCCTGGTCCTGGTTGAGGAGGTTTTATTAACATGTCTCTGTCCCCTGTCCTGGTCCTGGTTGAGGAGGTTTTATTAACATGTCTCTGTCCCCTGTCCTGGTCCTGGTTGGGGAGGTTTTATTAACGTGTCTCTGTCCCTGGTCTTGTGCTGGTCCTGGTTGAGGAGGTTTTATTAACATGTCTCTGTCCCTGTCCCCTGTCCCCTGTCCTGGTCCTGGCTGCAGCCACTGAGTACCATCTGGGTTTGCTGAAGGCCAAACTAGCCAAGTACCGGTCTCAGCTCCTGGAGCCGTCCAAGTCGGCGGGGGCCAAAGGTGAAGGCTTCGATGTCATGAAGTCAGGAGACGCTCGAGTCGCTCTCATTGGTTTCCCCTCCGTGGGTAAGGTACGTCAACACACAGCCTGAAGACTTGTCCTCGTCTCTACCATGTGTGAGACGTGCTGGTTTGATTCTCTCATGTCCTTCAGTCGACCTTCCTCAGTCTGATGACGTCCACCGCCAGTGAAGCTGCGTCCTACGAGTTCACCACCCTCACCTGTATACCTGGAGTCATAGAGGTACGTCCCTGAGTCACAGCCACAGCTCTGATCATGTGAAGAGTCAGTGTTTAACGCTGCTGTCCTCTGGTGTCCTCTGCTGTCCTCTGGTGTCCCCTGGTGTCCCCTGGTGTCCTCTGGTGTCCTCTGCTGTCCCCTGGTGTCCTCTGGTGTCCTCTGCTGTCCCCTGCTGTCCTCTGGTGTCCTCTGCTGTCCCCTGGTGTCCTCTGCTGTCCTCTGCTGTCCCCTGGTGTCCTCTGCTGTCCTCTGGTGTCCTCTGCTGTCCTCTGCTGTCCCCTGATGTCCTCTGCTGTCCTCTGCTGTCTCAGTATAAAGGAGCCAACATCCAGCTGCTGGACCTGCCAGGAATCATTGAGGGCGCCGCCCAAGGTTAGCTCCGCCTCCGCTGGTTTAGACCAGACTGTTTGACAGGTGATGGTCCCTCATTGTAACGTGTCTCCAGGTAAGGGCAGAGGACGCCAGGTCATCGCTGTGGCCCGGACGGCGGACGTTGTCATCATGATGCTGGACGCCACCAAAGGAGACGTCCAGAGGTTAGAGAGGGGGCGGGGCTAGTTTAACCTGACCATCAGAGGTTAGAGAGGGGGCGGGGCTAGTTTAACCTGACCATCAGAGGTTAGAGAGGGGGCGGAGCTAGTTTAACCTGATCATCAGAGGTTAGAGAGGGGGCGGAGCTAGTTTAACCTGATCATCAGAGGTTAGAGAGGGGGCGGAGCTAGTTTAACCTGATCATCAGAGGTTAGAGAGGGGGCGGGGCTAGTTTAACCTGATCATCAGAGGTTAGAGAGGGGGCGGGGCTAGTTTAACCTGACCATCAGTGACTTTACTCATCTTCATCTTTGTCTCCTCAGGGAACTTCTAGAAAAGGAGCTGGAGTCAGTGGGAATCAGACTGAACAGGACGAAACCAAATATTTATTTCAAGGTAGAGCTTCACTGCTCATCTTCATCTTCATCATCATCACCATCATTAACAGCTTATGTCTGACAACGTAGACAGTCGTGACCTTTGAACTGATCCACATGTTGATGGACTCATCAGTCTGATCTAAAGTTGCTCTTCCTCTGCGTCTCTGTTAAATGTTGATAAATGTTGATGTGTTCTCTCTGCAGCCTAAGAAAGGCGGCGGTCTGTCCTACAACTCCACGGTTCCTCTGACCCAGTGCTCAGAGAAGCTGGTCCAGCTCATCCTCCATGAGTACAGTATCCTTTCATCCTCTCATCCCTTCATCCTCTGAAGCTGCTCCTCTCCTCCTCCTCCCATGTTTCCTCCTTTAACCGTGCTCCTCAGAGATCTTTAACGCTGAGGTTCTGTTCAGAGAGGACAGCACGCCAGACGAGTTCATCGACGTCATCGTTGGGAGCAGAGTCTACATGCCCTGCCTCTACGTACGCCTCCTCTCTGCAGCTATCACCTCCTTACAGGTGGACAGCTTCTAACGTGGTCTCTGTGTCCTCAGGTTTATAATAAGGTGGATCAGATCTCCATAGAGGAGGTGGACCGGCTGGCTCGTAGACCCAACAGTGTGGTCATCAGGTCAGACCTCTCTCCGTCATGTTCCAGGTTCTTATCTGTGACCTCCTGGTTTTAACCTCGTGATTGTTTCAGCTGTGGGATGAAGCTGAACCTGGATTATCTCCTGGAGACGCTGTGGGAATATCTGGCTCTGATCTGTATTTACACCAAGAAGAGAGGAGGTCAACACACACTGCATACACACTGTATACACACACACTGCATACACACACACTGCATACACACACACACACTGCATACACACACACACACTGCATACACACACACACACACACACACACACACTGCATACACACTGTATACACACACACACACACACACACACACTGCACACACACTGCACACACACACACACACACACACACACACACACACTGCATACACACACACACACACACACTGTATAAACACACACACACTGTATACACACACACACACACACTGCACACACACACACACACACACACACACACACACACACTGCACACACACTGCACACACACTGCACACACACACACACACACGCACACACACACACACACACTGCACACACACTGCACACACACAGCATACACACACACACACACACACACACACACTGCATACATACGTACATACAAACATCTACCCCCCCTCCTCCTCCCTCCCCCCTCCCTCCTCCCTCCCTCCCCCCTCCCCCCTCCCTCCTCCCTCCCTCTCTCCTCCCTCCCTCCCCCCGCCCCCCTCATCTCCTCTGATCCTCCTCTTTCCTCCTTGTCTCCATCAGAGCGTCCAGACTTTAACGACGCCATCATCATGAGGAGAGGAGCGAGTGTGGAGCATGTGGTGAGTCAAACTGTCTCTGAGGAGACACTCAGGACACGTGGACGTTGTGGTGGACGTTGTGGTGGACGTTGTGGTGGACGTTGTCATTGTCTGATCATTTCTTTCTGTTTCCCCCTCAGTGCCATCGCATCCACAGAACCTTAGCCAGCCAGTTCAAATACGCCCTGGTCTGGGTGAGTCCATCTCTGAGGCTGAGTCCTGGTCCAGAGTCTGACACCACATCAATAAGACATGGAAACAAGTCCAGTTTCCAGTCTGCCTGCTGTAGATATAGAAACATGCTAGCTGTTAGCATCAGCGTTAGCATCAGCGTTGGCATCAGCGTTAGCATCGTCTGGAGTCTTTCAGGCTCTGACCATCAGACTCTATTTAACTCAGAGTTAAACACATCTGATGAACTAGTCTGATTCTTCTTCTCTTCTAATAAAATAAACTAATATTAACGTTAACTCTGGTTTAAAGGTCCCTGACGTTCTTCAGACATGTTCTCTGTGACGTATGAGAACCACAGCACAGATTAAACCTCTGGTTCTGTTTCAGGGAACCAGCACCAAGTACAGTCCTCAGAGAGTCGGTCTGACGCACATCATGGAGCACGAGGACGTCATCCAGATCGTCAAGAAGTGAAACCAGCTGCTGATTAAAGACAAACTGTAGATACCAAGGACATCAGCCAACGTCATTATTTTATACATGAAACTAAGAATGACTGAGAGACGCATCACACCTGAACCTGGTCAGGAAATAAAGCTCATAAAACATTGAACAAGGCCTGGCTTCTTTTAATTCTGTTATCATAAATATATGGACAGAGTCAGAGTCATAGAGGCTGTCACACGTCAACACAGAATAAACATGATGATTGAGATTTATTTAAATCCTCCCTGGAGTCTTTTTAAGGCGGTATTAAAGGTTTAAGATTCTTTGAAGTCATTGTTTCCAGTGTTTCTCCTGGTTGTATTTTCTACAGTCTGTCCCTGGTAGTCTGTTGTTGTTTAGCTGCAGTTCCTCAGTGTGGCCACCAGAGGGCAGGGATCACTCTGTGATGACATCAGTGTTTCTATCTCATGAGGCGTGTTCGACGAGCAGATCTGCATGAAGTCGAACACGCCTATTATTGTTTTATGTGTTAAGGTGGTATTACAGGTTTAAGGTGGTATTAAAGGTTTAATATGTTTTAAAGTTTAAGGTGGTATAAAAATGTTCCTGCTCTAAATCTAGTCTCCATGAAGGTTCTGGTGTTTCAGCTTTAGTTTCTAATAACTGACAGAGATGTTGATTCTACTGGGTTTTATTTTTGTCCAACTACTGAACTGACTTGTTCGTTCGTTCGTCGTCTTCCGCTTATCCGGGTCCGGGTCGCGGGGGCAACAGCTTCAGCAGGGAAGCCCAGACAGCCCTCTCCCCAGCCACTTCAGCCAGCTCCTCCGGAGGAACCCCCAGGCGTTCCCAGATCAGACGAGAGATATAATCCCTCCATCGTGTCCTGGGTCGGCCTCGAGGTCTCCTACCGGTGGGACATGCCCGAAACACCTCTCCCGGGAGGCGTCCGGGAGGCATCCTTACCAGATGCCCTAGCCACCTCAACTGACTCCTCTCGACGTGGAGGAGCAGCTCCTCCCGTATGTCCGAGCTCCTAACCCTATCTCTAAGGCTGAGCCCGGCCACCCTACGAAGGAAACTCATTTCGGCCGCTTGTATTCGTGATCTTGTTCTTTCGGTCATTACCCAAAGTTCATGACCATAGGTGAGGATTGGAACGTAGATCGACCGGTAAATTGAGAGCTTCGCCTTTCGGCTTAGCTCTCTCTTCACCACGACCGACCGGTTAAGCATCCGCATCACTGCAGATGCCGCTCCGATCCGCCTGTCGATCTCTCGCTCCCTTTTACCCTCACTCGTGAACAAGACCCCGAGATACTTGAACTCCTCCACTTGAAGCAGGACCTCCTCCCCGACCCGGAGTGGGCAATCCACCCTTTTCCGACTGAGGACCATGGCCTCAGACTTGGAGGTGCTGATCTTCATCCCAGCCGCTTCACACTCGGCTGCGAACCGCCCCAGCAGGAGCTGAAGGTTGTTGTTCGATGAAGCTAAGAGGACCACGTCATCCGCAAAAAGCAGGGACGGGATCCTCCGATCACCGAACACAACACCCTCCCCCACCCGGCTGCGCCTAGAAATTCTGTCCATAAAAGTTATGAACAGAACCGGTGACAAAGGGCAGCCCTGGCGGAGTCCAACCCTCACTGGGAACAGGTCCGACTTACTACCGGCTACACGGACCAAACTCGCACTCCTTTGGTACAGGAACTGAATGGCCCTTAGTAAGGAGCCATCCACCCCATACTCCCGGAGCACCCCCCACAGGATGCTCCTGGGGACACGGTCGTAAGCCTTCTCCAGATCCACAAAACACATGTGGACTGGTTGAGCAAACTCCCATTTCCCCTCCAGCACCCTAGTGAGGGTAAAGAGCTGGTCCATGGTTCCACGTGCGGGACGAAAACCGCATTGTTCCTCCTCGATCTGAGGTTCAACCATCGACCGGACCCTCTTTTCCAGCACCCTGGCATAGACCTTGCCAGGGAGGCTGAGGAGTGTGATCCTCCTATAGTTGGAACACACCCTCTGGTCCCCCTTTTTAAAAATGGGGACCACCACCCCGGTCTGCCACTCCAGAGGTACTGCCCCCGATGTCCACGCAATGTTGCAGAGGCGTGTCAACCAAGACAGCCCTACAACATCCAGAGCCTTGAGATACCCAGGGCGGATCTCATCCGCTCCCGGAGCTCCACCGCCGCGGAGTTGTTTTACTACCTCGGCGACTTCTGCCCCAGAGATTGGATGGTCCAACCCCAGGCCCTCCGGCTCTGTTTCCTCTATGGAATACGTGTTGGTGGGATTGAGGAGCTCCTCAAAGTATTCCTTCCACCGCCCGACTATATCCTCAGTTGATGTCAGCAGCTCACCACCCATACTGAGAACAGTGTGAGCGTGTTGCCGCCTACCACCCCTGAGGCGCCGGACGGTTTGCCAGAACCTCTTTGGAGCCGATCGATAGTCTTCTTCCATAGCCTCACCGAACTCCTCCCACGCCCAAGTTTTTGCCTCAGCGACTGCCCTCGCCGCAGACCGCCTGGCCATCCGGTACCGGTCAGCTGCTTCAGGAGACCCACAGACCAACCATGCCCTGTAGGCCTCCTTCTTCAGCCTGACGGCTCCCCTCACCTCCGGTGTCCACCAGCAGGTTCGGGGGTTACCGCCACGACCAGCACCAGCGACCTTGCAGCCACAACTTGCAACAGCCGCCTCCACAATGGCAGAGCGGAACATGGCCCATTCGGACTCAATGTCCCCCACCACCCCCGGGACGCGGTTGAAGCTCTGCCGGAGGTGGGAGTTGAAGACCATCTTGACAGGTTCACCCTCCAGGCGTTCCCAGCAGACCCTCACTACTCGTTTGGGTCTACCAGGTCTGCGTGGCATCTTCCCCTGCCATCTGATCCAACTCACCACCAGGTGGTGACCAGTTGACAGCTCTGCTCCTCTCTTTACCCGAGTGTCCAGAACATACGGTCGCAGGTCAGATGATACGACTACAAAGTCAATCATCGACCTACGACCTAGGCCGTCATGGTGCCAAGAGCACCGATGAACAACCTTATGTTCGAACATGGTGTTAGTTATGGACAAACTGCGACTCGCACAGAAGTCCAATAACTGAACACCGCTTGGGTTCAGATCAGGCAGGCCGTTCCTCCCAATCACGCCCCTCCAGGTCACGCTGTCATTGCCCACATGAGCGTTGAAGTCTCCCAGCACGACAATGGAGTCCCCAGTCGGGGCGCCATCCAGCGTCCGTCCTAGGGACTCCAAAAAGGGCGGGTACTCTGAACTGCTGTTTGGCGCATATGCGCAGACAACAGTCAGGACCCGTTCCCCGACCCGAAGGCGCAGGGAAGCAACCCTTTCGTCCACCCGGGAGAACCCCAACATACAGGCCGATAGTCCAGGGGCAAGCAAAAAGCCCACCCCGGCCTTCCGCCTCTCACCCGGAGCAACTCCAGCAAAGAAGAGGGTCTAACCCCTCTCGAGGACTTGGGTTCCAGAGCCGACGCTATGTGTCGAGGTGAGGCCGACCATATCTAGTCGATAGCGCTCAACCTCTTCCACAAGCTCCGGTTCCTTCCCCGCCAGAGAGGTGACGTTCCATGTTCCGAAAGCCAGCTTCCATAACCGAGGATCAGACCGCCAAGGCCCCCGCCTTGGCGGTCTGATCCCCATTGCACCGGACCCTTCATATTCCTCCTGCGGGTGGTGGGCCTACAGGGAGGTGAGCCCATGGCTCCTGTTCGGGCTGGGCCCGGCCGGACCCCATGGGCGAAAGCCCGGCCACCAGGCGCTCGCCCACGAGCCCCAGCCCCAGGCCTGGCTCCAGGGTGGAGCCCCGGTAACCCTCCGGGCCGGGTACACGTTCTCCTCTTGGTCTTCTTCATGAAAGGTCATCTGAACCGTTCTTTGTCTGGCCCTTCGCCTAAGACCAGTCTGCCTTGGGAGACCCTACCAGGGGCAAATTGCCCCGGACAGCATAGCTCCTAGGGTCATTAGGACACTCAAACTCCTCCACCACGATAAGGTGACGGTTCAAGGAGGACTCGTGTTCCTAATATTTTGACATAGCAGTCAGTGTGCTAGACTAAATAACAGAAACACTTTAGAGTTGAATTCAAAGCTTCAGTTAAGAGGCTGAATGTCATGGTTCCTGTTTTTGATGTTCCTGTTTTATTTTGTTAAGTCGTTTCCTTGTTTCCTGTTTTATTTTGTTAAGTCAGTTCCTTGTTTCCTGTTTTATTTTGTTAAGTCGTTTCCTGTTTTATTTTGTTAAGTCAGTTCCTCGTTTCCTGTTTTATTTTGTTAAGTCAGTTCCTTATTTCCTGTTTTATTTTGTTAAGTCAGTTCCTTGTTTCCTGTTTTATTTTGTTAAGTTAGTTCCTTGTTTCCTGTCTTACCTTCTTCCTGTCTTAACAGAAGTTATTGTATTCGGTCCTAAGCATCTCAGAGATTCATTATCTAATCACATGGTGTCTTTGGATGGCATTACCTTGGCCTCCAGTACTACTGTAAAAAACCTTGGTGTTATATTTGATGAGGATATGTCCTTTAAATGTCACATAAAGCAAGTGACCAGGACTGCCTTCTTTCACCTGCGTAATATCGTCAAAATTAGGAACATCCTGTCTCAGAGTGATGCTGAAAAACTAGTTCATGCATTTGTGTCGTCCAGACTGGATTATTGTAATTCATTACTGTCTGGCTCCAAATAGCTCTTTAAAAAGCCTCCAGTTGATTCAAAATGCTGCAGCAAGAGCATTGACAGGAATTAGCAAGAGAGATCATATTACTCCAGTTTTAGCTTCTCTTCACTGGCTCCCTTTAAAGTCTAGAATAGAATTTAAAATCCTCCTCCTTACATACAAGGCCCTTAAAGGCCTAGCTCCATCGTATCTTAAAGACCTTATTGTACCATATCATCCCAGCAGATCACTTCGGTCTGAAAGTGCAGGCCTACTTGTGGTTCCTAGAATTTCAAAAAGTAGAATGGGAGGTAGAGCTTTCAGCTATCAGGCTCCTCTCCTGTGGAACCAGCTCCCAGTTTGGGTTCGGGAGGCAGACACTCTCTCTATTTTTAAGGTCAGGCTTAAGACTTTCCTTTTTGATCAGGCTTATAGTTAGGGCTGGACTAAACCATCCCTTAGTTATGCTGCTATAGGCCTAGGCTGCTGGGGGACGATGCACCAAACACATGTCCTCCTTCTTTCTTCTCTCTCCTCTCTCGCATCCTCCACTTTCTTTTCTCTGGCACAGAGCTCTTGCCCTCTAATTTCCTATCTACTACTAGTCATACAATTCTGTGCTATTACTATGTAGAATGTTTACTGCTGTGTGTGTCCCACCCCCCTTCCCCCCCCTTCCCCCCCTTCCCCCCTCTTCCCCCCCTTCCCCCCTCTTCTTGTGAGTATCTCTGGCCTGGAGTGGTGTGTTTCCTGTGGAGCTCTATACTACATCTGTTGTCGTGGTCTCATCAGCCTGCCCAGTCTTCATGGAATCCTGCAGTTATCCACTCCTACCTGAATGAACAATTCTCCAACCTGCCTATGATTCCTCTTACATTTTCAAACTGTCATGTAACATCATCAGTTTGTATCATAAGATTCCACATGTACGCTTTAGTCAGATATGTGTATCTATGACAGATGGATGTTTATCTTGCTGTTCTCTTCTCTTCTCTCTTTGCTGTTCTCTTCTCTCTTTCTTCTGTCTGTACCCGGCTGGCCTTAGGCAGATGGGTCCCTCCATATGAGCTGGTTCTGGTTCTGGTTCTGCTCGAGGTTTCTTCCTGTTAAAAGGGAGTTTTTCCTGCCACCGTTGCCTTCAGGCTTGCTCTGGGGGTTTCAGGCCGGGTTTTTGTAAAGCGTCTTGAGACGATTTGTATTGTTATTGACGCTATATAAATAAAATTGAATTGAATTGAATTGTGATTTTCCACCTGTGTAACTGTCTGTCCCGCCCTGATTGTTGTCGCCTGTGTCTCCTCTGTCCTTGTGTACATATAATCCTGTCTTTCCCTTTGTCCTCTGTCATGTCTTACTGTTTCTCTGTGTTCTAGCTCTGGTCTTGTCCTGATTTCTTCTTGTCATTTCTGAAGGTTTGATGTTAAACCTTGTGTTACTTTTGGTTTAATTAAATTAATGTTTTGCCTCCTCCTGCCTCATCGCCTGGGTCCTATCTCACCCTGAAAACCTTGACACTGAACTCACACTAAACATTCACAAATATTCAGGAGCGGGTTCGAGTCCAGCTGAGAGCTCAGTCAAGTCAGTGTTTCCTACCAACTGGAACATTATTTCGTTTTTAGTCGATGACAGAAAACATTTATTGTTGGATGTGAAGAAATATTCAGACTCTGAATCTGCGTCATGAGACATTTGTGTTGACTCCTCCTCTCAACCTGTTTCCTGGTTTTAGTTTAGTTTCACTTTCATCAGGATCGTGTCGCAGATATTTTTCTCTCCGTGTCAAACTCCGTCTGAAGGTAATGAAGCAGTTTTGAATGTTTTCTTGGTTAACATCAGATGTCAGTAGCTCAGCTCCAACAGAAGCAGCAGAAATCTGCAGCTCCATAAATTCACGTTAAACTGTACGGAAGCGTATTGCTGCCACACTGTAGAAAAAAAAAGGCTCAATATTATGTAATTACATGAAAGTTTCTTGTTATAACATGATATTTTTCACGTTTTAACAAGATAAGTATCACGTTATTTCGTGAAATTATCACGTTATTACATGAAATTATCACGTTATTTCAAGATAATGATATTTTCATGTTATAACGTGAAAATATCATGTTATTTCAAGATAGGCTATGATATTTTCACATTCACGTATTCAGAAGCAAGAGTAGGCTCCTTTACGCTACCGGAGTTCAATCATGGCTCCTTTACACGAGTTAATCACATTCTATTTTAAACTCGGTTTAAGACATGGTGACATTCTCCAGTTATTGAACACGGTGGATGACGTTGTTATAAGTATGCGCACACTCAGGAGGATTTTAAAACGCCTGGGATTGTACCGACGGAAGAACGAATCCGACCCTCTTGAGGTAGCCTCGTTCCTCATTGATCAATTGGAGGGGCATGGAAGGCTCCATGGGTACAAGATCCACCATCTGAACTGCATCCAAGCTGGATATGTTGTCACCCAAAGTACGGTGAGGCATTTGTTGAAGTTCCTCGACCCCCGTGGTGTTGAACAAAGACGGAGAAATCGCCTGATGCGACGCATGTACTTTAACCCTGGGCCTAATTTTATGTGGCATGTTGACTCGTACGACAAACTAAAGCCATTTGGTGTATGTATAAATGGAGCCACAGATGGCTTTTCAAGACTCATGATATGGCTTCATGCCTATTCAACAAACAGCGATCCCAAGATAATCGCTGGTTATTTCATACGAGAAGTTGAGAGGAGGATGGGGACACCTTCCAGAATTCGCGCAGATTTGGGAACAGAAAATGTCACAATGGCAGAAATGCAGAGGTTCTTACGATGGAGTACAGATCATCGTCACGTCAGTGATTGTTATATATCTGGGTCCAGTAATCACAATCAGCGGATCGAAAGCTGGTGGGCCTTTTTGAGAAGACATCATGCCCAGTACTGGATTAATCGTTTCCAGGAACTTAAAGACAATGACTGTTTCTCTGGAGACTTCTTGGACAAGCAGCTCATATTGTTTAGTTGCCTGGCCATCATACAGGTAGGCTACCTATGTGCTCATGCGTAACAGGCCATCAAAATCACAAATTCTAAAAAATATGTACAGATTAAATTAATTGCATACTATCAATTAACTGGGTAAAGCAATAGACACAGGGAAAAGCTATCCAGCATTATTAGCTGTGTGTGTTGACCATAGCCGCGGGAACATATTCTCAGCAGGGGGTGCTGAGAAAAAAAAAGCTCTGCGCTGCAACTCGCTACATTAATAAAAAAATATATATACCAGCGCGGCTTGACTCCTACACCATGGCAATATTGTTACATGCAGCGGTGACACATAGTCAACTGCGTTATTTATTCACGAAGCCACCCAGAAAATACACAATGATAAGTGAAGCATGTGTAGCCTACGTGTAGTATACACATTGATATGAATCTCATTATTAGAAATAAAGAGAAAATCATGAAACGCAAGACATGAGATCAGTTCTCAATCGAAAACCAAAAGGAACTTTTAATTCAAAGATAATTCAGAGCTGATTGGTCGTAGGTTTGTAATAACAATGAACCCGGAGCCTTGGCCACATTAATTAAGCGTGCAAAAATCTTAACTTGCACAAAACAATATTACATACACATACATAGTGGAACCAGAACAAACAATGTGTCACGGAGTCCGTGTAACTGTCCATGGTGCTGATCACTTTGGCAACAGTAAACAATTTGTCACAGCTGTCCATGTAACTGTGGTGCTGAACACCGTGCGTAAAGGTGTGCTGCGCGGTTGCAGCATTTGAAAAAGAAACGTGACTTACCGCCTGCATCACACAACTCCAAATGTGGCCTTCCTCTCCGGGTTGGCGCTGACTCCTTTTGTTTTGTTGAGGCTTCCCAAAAAAGTCTAAAATGCGTTTTTGCGCCATGGTGATCAGTTAGCTCGACTACAACTTGTACAGTAGTGTCAAGTGTCACGTAAGGTCACGTATCGTCACTTACCGTCACTTGACACTTAACCTTACGTGTGGTCATGTGACTAGCAAGACACAAATTGTATAGTGAATATTAAGCCAGACCGCGACAATTTATAGTTATTAGTGTTGCCAGTTTTAACTTTTAGCATTTTCTTTTTTTCCCCACTTTTTCACTTTATTTCGTGTATTTATTTTTGGGTAAATACATTTTTGGGCTGCAGCACCCCCAGCACCCCTACTTCCCGCGGTACTGGTGTTGACCTGAGCTGACAAAAATTCTATGCCTATGAGTAACAATGTTGTCCATGATATTTTTGTCTTACTATATAGGAAGAACTGCAGCAAGTCGCACATTTGTGGAATACCCATGTCATCCGCAAGAGCAGAAATGCAGTAGCTCCAAATGGACGTCCAATTCTCATGTACACCATCCCTCACCTATTTGGAGGACAAGATCACCTGAAAGAGGTCTCCCGGGAAGCAGTGGAGGCTTGTAAACAGGAATGCCAACAGAGAGGACCTTACCCCTGTGATGAAACAGTTTTCAACATGTGTTGCCTTATAATGGCAGAGAACTTTTTACACTCACCCACCACAGCAGATGAAGCTATAGAGCTGTATCTTTTCCTGAGAGCATGCATCCTACAAGACTTAGACACTACCCCATGATTTCTGGAGTACTGTGACTTGGTTAGTTTTGAACATTTAATATATGAGGAATAGTAAGATCCCAACCATCATATTTTTGTTTTAATTTCTTGATCTATTTTGCCTACACTGTAGTTTACCAAGTTATGTATGTAGGGCCTACAAGAATTCAGTGTGGTTATGTTTTCTTTTTTTAGAATAAAACAAACCTAAATATGACACAAAATAAACTGTTGTTTCCCAACATTATGGTGCAATATGATCAATGAAAGAAAATGAGCGATAAGTGCAAGTCTAAATTTATTTGATAGCAACATGTAGGCTATTGCAACCATTGTAGTATCACATTGCTGCCTAACTCGTAAACATGTATTACCTGATAAAACAACAGGTCACAAGAGTATAGAAATACATTTGTGCTCAACTAACATTAAAATTGGTCTTGAGGTCATAGCACTCTGGAACTCATCAACATCTATTACCTCATAAAAAAAGACAACAGCAGCACAACCCCATACAGTATACAGGTCTTGAACGTATTGCTCTCTGTGGGAACTCATCAACAGGTAACAAGAGTATGGAAATTTGAGCTTAACTAACATTGAAATCAGTCACACAAAAAAGTGGTCAGGTCTTGAACACTGACCTCTGAAACTCATGTTAATAGTAACAGGCTTGTTTTGCACAAACTTGACAGATGGTAAAATGCTCTGCTCCTATGTCTAATCATTATCTGCATCTCCATCTCTCAAACACAATATGCATTATAGTGCTGATATTGCAGGTAAAACATCCCACAGTATGCCCCAAAACAAAAGACAGATAAATGCTGATTTAACTGAGTATTTTTACCTCATTTTTGTTCAGATGTCCAAAAATATCAGCCTTGATATTGCAGGTAAAACATCCCACAGTATGCCCCAAAACAAAAAAAAGATAAATGCTGATTTAACTGAGTATTTTTACCTCATTTTTGTTCAGATGTCCAAAAATATCAGCCTTATTCTTAAACATCTGTATTGAAGTTAGCCTTCTGCTTCTGTTACATTCAGATGAGATACATACATACCGTAACAAACCTATGCTATGGTGAATGTATAGGTGTTTTTATCGTTCAGTATACTGTCAAATTCAGTGCGTAGTTCAGGATAGGAAGTATATGTCCATGGTAGTTCCAAAACTGCACCACATGTATGTGCTATAGGCCGTCGTGCCAGTCCATCTACTGTGGTGAACATGATCTCAATCTTGTTAACACAGATTATATCTGAGCCTGTGACAAATCTTAACATCTTTCTGAGACCTGTATCATCCAATCCTCTAATGTATTGTTGCAGGAAACGAAAGCTCTGGTTCTCTGCTTGAGTTGAAGGAGAGGCATCGAGTAACTTCAAAAGCTTTTTGGTTGTTGGCTTTTTGTCCTCATACATGTGCAAGACATCTTGTGGGCTTGCGAAAGCTTCTTTTAGAGAGGAACCAGCAACTAAGGACATCTTTTCAGATGCATATCTTGGCTTCTGGATTAACTGTTTGTGCGCAACTTTTAGCAGGATGCTTTTTAAATTCTCTTGTGTTGGATATGCTGTTACGTCCAAACGGTCCAAAAGGTCCAAAAGGTCAATCAGCTCCTCCCTGTCCTCCTCTGAAATACCTTCTTTTAAGGCAGTGGTGATCAGATTCCTGTCTGAGTGACTTACATATAGAAGAAGACTTTCAAAAAGCACATCATCTGACACTTCATTCTCACTAAAGATAAGTGCCACCGCGAAAGCAGGGGAAAGGCGACAGGGAAAATAGCCATGGTCTTGAAATCCTTTCAGTAGAATTCGGCCAATGGATTTCCACTCGTCTTCTTGCCACTTAGGACACAGAGATGGAACCCTCAGGTCCTCCCCTTCAGCTGTGTGGTCCATAAGCTCAGTCCAGAAAGCAGCATACACATCCCTTGAGACACCATCTATGTCAGCTCCTATTTCATCTATGTAAGTGTATCTCAGGTGGTGTTTGAGAAGTGCCGGATCCTTGAATTGGCCTATCATCTCCTCCAGAAGATTGACCCTATGAAGTTTTATGGTGATATTCACAACATCATATGAAGCTGCAGAACTACTTGCAACATCACCTACAGATGCTGACTCTGGAGTAATGTTTGCTGTGTATGTTATGGGTGAGGAGGGGGTGAGTGCAGGTTGATATGGCAACGTGTCATCCATTTGGCCAGCCATTTCTTCTCCAATATAAGGGCCAAGTATCACATCTGAGGTGTCTAGGTCTATGTATGCCTGTACATAAGGAAAAAGTTGCTCATCTTCATTCAGTTGCACTACATCCATATTCACATTTTCCCCACCACATTCTTCATCATCCTCCTTATCTTTTGGGGTGTTAGTGCACAGGTAAAATCTCAAAACTCCCATTCTTAGTATGCTGTACAGTTCTCCAACTGTAACGACTTCATCAAATATAGCTTCCTCCTGATAGTCTAATATGTCATGACTAAATGCTTCATATTTTCCTACTTTATTTTCTCCTTTTGGGAAGAAAATGTCTTTGGCATACTGTAATATGTCTGCTTTTTTTGATTCTTTGGGGACATCAATGGTCCTCGTCCCCCCTCCTTTGCGTTTTCGGACTTGTTTACCTTCGTGGATCCACCCCAGTTCCACTTTCCTTGTTATTTTTTCCGCCCATTTGTTGTGTTTCGCATTATTTCTTTTCCGTTTTGCAGTAGAAGTCTCCTGGTTATTAGGGTCATCCTTACTCCCACCAATGCCCATCTTCTGTTTCAGTTTTTCAAGCATTGAATGTTTTGTTGATTCTTTTGCACTTGCACCATGATGTTCCAGGCAGAAGCGTCTTGCTGCAATCCTATCTCCATAAATTGGGATGTAGCCAGCCAGAGCATCATCATCCATACAATCAATAACTGTGGCATCAATCTGTCAAGACAAACATAATAATTACAACTCAAGTACAAGATTACATTAGTTATGCACACACACAGGAAATACAGAGGTTTGTTTGTATTATTAATATTATTATTATTACGAACATTCACATGGAAAACATATAACTGCAAATAGATTTACTTTGACGCATGAAAAAAACACTTAGCCTGGCCCTAGGCTATCACTGACGACGCTGACACTAATTAGACTACTATTGCCAGACTATCGCCAAAAGGCTGTAGCAGGCCAGGGGTGTCAAAGTCATATTAGGTAGTGGGCTGGATTTGTTGGAATGAGACCTTGTGGGGGTCATTATCATTTTTCTGCATGGGTATCAGAGTGTTATTTGATGATATCACTTATGAGCAAGTACAAATAATGTATTGCTGTCATATACTCTCTTGAAATGCCCTACTTCCATGTTAGGTTTTCCGCTTCCTTCCTGAGGATGGTTTGTGGTGCTTGGTTTAATCAATTTATCATAGAGATATTGCTTATTACACATTGTTGAAGACAACTTCCTACCAAAAACATCTGGGGGGCTGTATGAAACCTTATGGCGGGCCTGATCTGGCCCCCGGGCCTTATGTTTGACACCTCTGCTATAGGCTAAATCCGAGTCTAGACCTATGTAGGCTACAACCTAGATAATGATGTGCTATTGCCATGTAGTGGATAGTCTACCTTGCGGTAAATACACCTTCATAGCTGGGTCAAAAGGTTTCACGTCTTTTTAATTATCAGCCAGAGAGAAGAAATGCTTTCTGATTGGCTGGTGAGGTGGCTATTAATAACGGGACACCTATGAAGTAGCCTAGATCTGGTAAAACAAAGGGTCTGTCCGAAACGGGAAAAAATGCTGCCTTTTAAGATATCTAACAGGGGAGCGAGGCATCGTGGCATGTCCGAATCAAAAATGCTGTCTTCTAAGATACCTTCGTTTTGCCCAATTTTGAAGGCAGCATCGTTGTATCCTTCATGCTGCCTTCAACGTCCAAAGTTCTATCGAACTATGATGTCAGTGACCGCTGGCAACCGCGGGAACAGCTGTTCACAAAGACGAAACACTGTCGGTGTCATGGCAACGGCGTTCTGCGTTGCTATCTTGCTAGGCCGTCCGAAACAACGTTCGTAGCTGGTACCTTGATGTTTACTAAGGCGTGACTCGCTAGGCAGCCGAAGGCAGCGAGACAGCAGGCAGCTGCCTTCCGTTTCGGACAGACCCAAAGTTTAATCAATGGACTTGAACCTCCGCTGCGTGTCGGAGTTCTTTGCCTCTCGCCCCATTAAGTTATGGACACGTTACGGCGGCCATTATCCCTTAGGCTACTTGTTGGAGAGCTAATAACACAGTGTTGCATTTTCTACAATAGTTCTAGCCCCTCATAGTCAGTGTGTAACGTTAGCTTAGGCCTACCATTAGGCCTACTGTGCTGGCAAGCTAAATTAGCCAATAGCCACTGTAAGCTAATCACACACAATGTTTTGAATTAGACGGTGGTGGGTGTAAAAAAAAAACCGCACTTACATGTTCTTGCTCCATTCGAAGAAGACATTCTTCGGGTACTCCACGAACTCGCAGAAATCTGGAAAGTGGAGAATCCACATTCTGAGCCATGGCGACACTCACTCACTGCGACCACTGCGACACTCACTGGAACACTCACTGCCAGTTGGAGAAGCATGATGTGAAAGACAAAAGAACATCTTATCTTGAAATAACGTGATATTTCATGGAATAACGTAATAAATATCTTGTAAAAACGTGAAAATATCATATCTTGAAATAACATGATATTTTCACGTTATAACGTGAACATTATCATGAAATAACGTGATAATTTCATGTAAAAACGTGAAAATATCATATCTTGAAATAACATGATATTTTCACGTTATAACGTGAAAATATAATTATCATGAAATAACGTGATAATTTCATGTAATAACGTGATAATATTTTATCTTGAAATAACATGATATTTTCACGTTATAACATGAAAATATCATTATCATGAAATAACGTGATAATTTCATGTAATAACGTGATAATTTCACGAAATAACGTGATACTTATCTTGTTAAAACGTGAAAAATATCATGTTATAACAAGAAAATTTCATGTAATTACATAATATTGAGCCTTTTTTTTTCTACAGTGTGGCAGCAATACGCTTCCGTAAAACTGAGTCAGAGCTTAAAGTTTAGAGTCTGGATGAGGCCTAGTCTGAGGCCTTGGATGAAACGATCACGATAAAGATCTGTGATCACCTTTTACTCCAGTCCTGTCAGATCAGATGTGGAGGAAACTTTTTAAAGTGTTACAGCAGAAAGAGAATAAAAAGATCCAGAGGTTGAATCCATCTATGTTCTGGAGGAGAACAGCTTCTTTCTACAATTTATATTTTAACAACAGCGGGGATTACCAAAGTGACGCATGCGCGCTTGTGACCTCTTACATAATGCGTTTTTTCAAACATGATCAAATGGCTGAAATCAGGTGAACTGTCAGGTGAGATATCTAAAGACAAAGTTAATGATGAAGGATATTTATGTTGTGTGTAACTTTACTGAAATATAAATTAAATTACTAACGTTCTACTTTTATTTCCATACCCACTGTGTTATGATGACGGGTTGTGTTACATACACGGTCATTTAAAGTGGCTGAAAATATTCTAACATTTCCTCCAACTGATCTGTTTCTGTCTCTGATCCTCATCATCCTCTTTGATCTTTAAAGTTGAATCTTGTGGTAAATTTGTTCCATTATATTTAAATGTGAGAGCTCATTGTTGTGATTATTGTATTACATGTGTGTTCTGGTCATTTGAGCAGATTAAACATGCTGCCTTTAATATGGATATAAAAAAGATGGTTGGGTTCTTTTTAAAGTGTGGGGGATTCTGGAGGGTCCTGGTTGGGACATAGAAGGGTGAGAACGGCTGATCAACAGGATCTGAAGACTGGTCTACATTTGACATTTGACTGTAGAATGCAGCACATTGTGCAGTGACTTTCATCCCTTCATTACATGACTACATTAAGATACATTAAAGAAGTGAAAGTAGAAACTTGAAGCCTTCTCAGCTCAATGATCAGATTAGAAACTTTTCCAGTTAGAAATGATTCATTAATGAATGTTTCTTGTCTTTAAATGACATTTTGAAGGACATTCTTCATTTTCCAGTTTCCTCTTTAATTAGTTCCAGTTCATGTTGATTTCAATGAGAGAAGTCATTATTAGTGACATCTGTTAAATCTTAGTTTGAACTGAATCAAAGCTCATTCTTCTTCTTTGATTCAAAGTCAATCAGAGCAGAATAATTGAGCAGCAGATGTTCAGATCAGAGTCCAGGTTCACTCTGATCTTTAAAAAGCAACAAGTTCATAATAATGATATATTAATAATAATACAAGCTCTTATTGTGAAAATCTGCCTCCTCCCTCCTTCCTGTCCTCCTCCATCACAGGTGCAGCCCTGACTGGTTCCAGGAAGTATCTGACCTGAGTCTCTAGTGTCCAGGTGGAGTGGAGACTCTGTGAATCAACGGTGAGTCTGGTTTATCTTAGGGTTAGGGTTCACTAACTGTTTCTGTCTGTGATGTTTGGACAACATGTTCACTACAGAGTTTGGATCACAGCAGCTTTAACTGACATAATCAGAGCCAATCAGTGGAGGATCAGCTGATATCTTTACAGCACAAATGATTTCAGTCCATGTTCAGATGAATGATTTGTGTTTCCTCTGCACTAGAAGGTAGAAAGCTGATGTGGATTCAGCAGCATGGACCAGATGGAGGACAAAGAGGAGAGAGTAAGACAACTGGAAGAAGGGTTGACTGATTTCAGTCGTCATTCATCTGACCCCAGCTGTGTGTCCCTCAAGAGTGATCGGTCACATGATCGACACATTGGTTTTCAAAGACGTCAACCCTTTGCTCGTAAGAGGTAAAATGTTCCCACCATGTTACTGATTCATGTTTAAACTGTTATTGATCCAGAGAAGTTTTATTAACCAGTTTATTTATCTTCAGCATCATTAATCTCATGTACATGTGTTACATCTGGAAGCTGTCCAGTCTAACCAGACTTTAACTGATTCTTCTTCTCTAACAGGATCAGTCCTGACCCCAGCTGTGTGTCCTTCAACAGTGATCGGTCACATGATCGTCACATTGTTTTTCAAAGACATCAGCCCTTTGCTCCTGAGAGGTAAACCAGTGTCCATCTTCATACATGAGTCAGAGGAGACTAGCTTGACGATGCAAGCAGAAAGAAAGAGTCATTCCACTGATTGAAAAGAAGCTCACATATCCCAGAAAGATAGTTGAAGAACTTGTAAAAGCCTGTGTAATGTTAGAACAGCACATTATTCATCATTAATAGATGAAAAGAAGAAGAAGCTCAGATTCACTGTCAGCTCTGTAGCCAGGCTGACAAAGAGATTAGGATTAAATTAACCACATTAGACTGGTTTGAATCTATCAAACAGATTCCAAGTTAGTTAGTTAGTTATGGAGTTCCTCAGGGTTCTGTGCTAGGACCAATACTCTTCACATTAAACATGCTTCCTTTAGGAAATATTATCAGGAAACACTGCAGAAATCTCCATCTCTATGCAGATGACACCCAGCTATATATATGAAACCTTTATGCCTTAAATAAATAACAGATGACCTGTAACTTTTAACTGAACTAATCAGACTAAACACAACTCATTGTATTTGACCCTAAACATGTCAGAGATTCATTATCTAATCATCTAGTTTCTCTGGATGTCATTACCTTGGCCTCCAGTTCTACTGTGAGAAACCTTGGTGTTATATTTGACCAGGATGTGTCCTTTAATTCTCTCATTAAACTAGTGACCAGGATGTGTCCTTTAATTCTAACATTAAACTAGTGACCAGGATGTGTCCTTTAATTCTAACGTTAAACTAGTGACCAGGATATGTCCTTTAATTCTAACATTAAACTAGTGACCAGGATATGTCCTTTAATTCTCACATTAAACTAGTGACCAGGATGTGTCCTTTAATTCTCTCATTAAACTAGTGACCAGGATATGTCCTTTAATTCTAACATTAAACTAGTGACCAGGATGTGTCCTTTAATTCTCTCATTAAACTAGTGACCAGGATATGTCCTTTAATTCTAACATTAAACTAGTGACCAGGATGTGTCCTTTAATTCTCTCATTAAACTAGTGACCAGGATGTGTCCTTTAATTCTCTCATTAAACTAGTGACCAGGATGTGTCCTTTAATTCTAACATTAAACTAGTGACCAGGATGTGTCCTTTAATTCTCTCATTAAACTAGTGACCAGGATGTGTCCTTTAATTCTCTCATTAAACTAGTGACCAGGATATGTCCTTTAATTCTCACATTAAACTAGTGACCAGGATGTGTCCTTTAATTCTAACATTAAACTAGTGACCAGGATGTGTCCTTTAATTCTAACATTAAACTAGTGACCAGGATGTGTCCTTTAATTCTAACATTAAACTAGTGACCAGGATGTGTCCTTTAATTCTCTCATTAAACTAGTGACCAGGATGTGTCCTTTAATTCTCACATTAAACTAGTGACCAGGATGTGTCCTTTAATTCTAACGTTAAACTAGTTAAATGTTAAATTTTAAAACCTTCCATATTAAACATGAGATCCAATGATCCATTCCACCAGTTTATTTAATGAAGAGCAGAGGGATGAATGGTGATAGTGTTTGGAGGATTTCTTTCTGATTGAAAATATAAAAATACACAGAGATGAGTTAAATATAATTTAAAGGAACTCTAAGGTCAGTATTTAAAATGAAAGTAAAGCTGACACCTCACATCATTAATGCATCAGTGTTCATTTAAATCTTCATATTAGTCTTGAGACGATACAGAAATCTAAATTAGGATAAAAAGGTCAGTAACTGATAACCACCATCAGACCAAATAAACAGATAAAGGTTTAAAGAATCAGTTTTACTGACAGGTTACAGGTTCTTTATTTTCCTAATGAGAAAAGTCTTCACAGGCTCCAGGAGTCGTGGTTTTAGAACCTGCTGGGTGTGACCAGGTTATGATTTAACAATCTCTGATTCATGTTAAAACTGTTATTGATCCAGAGAAGTTTTATTAACCACTTTATTTTCAGCATCCTTCTTTTCATGTAACTGTCACTGTCATAGTGGCCAAGTGGCTGAGACAGAAACTGAAATAAGACGTAGTTATTGAGTCCAGGTGCATTTGATGTGGAAAGACGTCAGTCACTTTCAACAGTATGGATGTGAGAACAACAACGTAAAAGAATATAATGACGAACTAAAAGGAAAAGTCTGAGCTCTGCACCGTGCTATCTGTTGTTCTTTAACTTATCATCTGGGTTCTACTATGAGACATTAATAAATGTTCAATCATCTATTATCAGTTAATCATCAGTAGATTAACACCTGGTCTACATCACATCTTAACATTTACAGCTGAATTTACAACACACTGAAATACATTTTAGACCAGTTCTTATTCAAAGAACCATTTCTAATCATTGCTTAACAACAACATATCAACGTCCCTCCAACTCTACTTGGTACCTTCCACTGGGATCCTCTCTTCATTGACCAATGATGATGTGAACGCTACAGGCCAGCTTCTATTAATGATGAATAATGTTAACAGGACACACAGTCTAACCCTGAGACAGTCACATCCTGAAGCTGGCCACCAGACTAAACTTGAACTGTAAACCTCAGTGGAAGAGTCTGCTCAGATATTTCATTAATGATACGTGGACTGAAGATGATTTATGGTTCATTCTTCTTCATAGTTGGTCTTCTGTGGCTGACGTCTAAAAACTGATTCTTCTTCTCTAACAGGATCAGTTCTGACCCCAGCTGTGTGTCCTTCAACAGTGATCGATCACATGATCGACACATTGTTTTTCAAAGACATTTACTCTCTGCTGCTGAGAGGTAAAATGTTTCCTCCATGTTTCTGATTCATGTTTAAACTGTTATTGATCCAGAGAAGTTTTATTAACCAGTTTATTTATCTTCAGCATCATTAATCTCATGTACATGTGTTACATTTGGAAGCTGTCCAGTCTAACCAGACTTTAACTGATTCTTCTTCTCTAACAGGATCAGTCCTGACCCCAGCTGTGTGTCCTTCAACAGTGATTGGTCACATGATCGCCACATTGTTTTTCAAAGACATCAGCCCTTTGCTCCTGAGAGGTAAACCAGTGTCCATCTTCATACATGAGTCAGAGGAGACTAGCTTGACGATGCAAGCAGAAAGAAAGAGTCATTCCACTGATTGAAAAGAAGCTCACATATCCCAGAAAGATAGTTGAAGAACTTGTAAAAGCCTGTGTAATGTTAGAACAGCACATTATTCATCATTAATAGATGAAAAGAAGAAGAAGCTCAGATTCACTGTCAGCTCTGTAGCCAGGCTGACAAAGAGATTAGGATTAAATTAACCACATTAGACTGGTTTGAATCTATCAAACAGATTCCAAGTTAGTTAGTTAGTTATGGAGTTCCTCAGGGTTCTGTGCTAGGACCAATACTCTTCACATTAAACATGCTTCCTTTAGGAAATATTATCAGGAAACACTGCAGAAATCTCCATCTCTATGCAGATGACACCCAGCTATATATATGAAACCTTTATGCCTTAAAGAAATAACAGGTGACCTGTAACTTTTAACTGAACTAATTTAAACTCAGACTAAACACAACTCATTGTATTTGACCCTAAACATGTCAGAGATTCATTATCTAATCATCTAGTTTCTCTGGATGTCATTACCTTGGCCTCCAGTTCTACTGTGAGAAACCTTGGTGTTATATTTGACCAGGATGTGTCCTTTAATTCTCTCATTAAACTAGTGACCAGGATATGTCCTTTAATTCTCTCATTAAACTAGTGACCAGGATGTGTCCTTTAATTCTAACGTTAAACTAGTGACCAGGATATGTCCTTTAATTCTAACATTAAACTAGTGACCAGGATATGTCCTTTAATTCTCACATTAAACTAGTGACCAGGATATGTCCTTTAATTCTAACATTAAACTAGTGACCAGGATATGTTCTTTAATTCTCTCATTAAACGAGTGACCAGGATGTGTCCTTTAATTCTCTCATTAAACTAGTGACCAGGATGTGTCCTTTAATTCTAACGTTAAACTAGTGACCAGGATGTGTCCTTTAATTCTAACGTTAAACTAGTGACCAGGATGTGTCCTTTAATTCTCTCATTAAACTAGTGACCAGGATGTGTCCTTTAATTCTCTCATTAAACTAGTGACCAGGATGTGTCCTTTAATTCTCTCATTAAACTAGTGACCAGGATGTGTCCTTTAATTCTCTCATTAAACTAGTGACCAGGATGTGTCCTTTAATTCTCACATTAAACTAGTGACCAGGATGTGTCCTTTAATTCTAACATTAAACTAGTGACCAGGATGTGTCCTTTAATTCTCACATTAAACTAGTGACCAGGATGTGTCCTTTAATTCTCACATTAAACTAGTGACCAGGATGTGTCCTTTAATTCTCTCATTAAACTAGTGACCAGGATGTGTCCTTTAATTCTCTCATTAAACTAGTGACCAGGATGTGTCCTTTAATTCTCTCATTAAACTAGTGACCAGGATGTGTCCTTTAATTCTCTCATTAAACTAGTGACCAGGATGTGTCCTTTAATTCTCTCATTAAACTAGTGACCAGGATGTGTCCTTTAATTCTCACATTAAACTAGTGACCAGGATGTGTCCTTTAATTCTCTCATTAAACTAGTGACCAGGATGTGTCCTTTAATTCTCACATTAAACTAGTGACCAGGATATGTCCTTTAATTCTAACATTAAACTAGTGACCAGGATATGTCCTTTAATTCTCTCATTAAACTAGTGACCAGGATGTGTCCTTTAATTCTCTCATTAAACTAGTGACCAGGATGTGTCCTTTAATTCTCTCATTAAACTAGTGACCAGGATGTGTCCTTTAATTCTCACATTAAACTAGTGACCAGGATGTGTCCTTTAATTCTCTCATTAAACTAGTGACCAGGATGTGTCCTTTAATTCTCACATTAAACTAGTGACCAGGATGTGTCCTTTAATTCTAACATTAAACTAGTGACCAGGATGTGTCCTTTAATTCTCTCATTAAACTAGTGACCAGGATGTGTCCTTTAATTCTCTCATTAAACTAGTGACCAGGATGTGTCCTTTAATTCTAACATTAAACTAGTGACCAGGATGTGTCCGTTAATTCTCACATTAAACTAGTGACCAGGATGTGTCCTTTAATTCTCACATTAAACTAGTGACCAGGATGTGTCCTTTAATTCTCTCATTAAACTAGTGACCAGGATGTGTCCTTTAATTCTCTCATTAAACTAGTGACCAGGATGTGTCCTTTAATTCTCTCATTAAACTAGTGACCAGGATATGTCCTTTAATTCTCACATTAAACTAGTGACCAGGATGTGTCCTTTAATTCTCTCATTAAACTAGTGACCAGGATATGTCCTTTAATTCTCTCATTAAACTAGTGACCAGGATGTGTCCTTTAATTCTCTCATTAAACTAGTGACCAGGATGTGTCCTTTGATTCTCTCATTAAACTAGTGACCAGGATGTGTCCTTTAATTCTAACATTAAACTAGTGACCAGGATGTGTCCTTTAATTCTCTCATTAAACTAGTGACCAGGATATGTCCTTTAATTCTCTCATTAAACTAGTGACCAGGATGTGTCCTTTAATTCTCTCATTAAACTAGTGACCAGGATATGTCCTTTAATTCTCACATTAAACTAGTGACCAGGATGTGTCCTTTAATTCTCTCATTAAACTAGTGACCAGGATATGTCCTTTAATTCTAACATTAAACTAGTGACCAGGATGTGTCCTTTAATTCTAACATTAAACTAGTGACCAGGATGTGTCCTTTAATTCTAACATTAAACTAGTGACCAGGATGTGTCCTTTAATTCTAACATTAAACTAGTGACCAGGATGTGTCCTTTAATTCTAACATTAAACTAGTGACCAGGATGTGTCCTTTAATTCTCACATTAAACTAGTGACCAGGATGTGTCCTTTAATTCTCACATTAAACTAGTGACCAGGATGTGTCCTTTAATTCTAACGTTAAACTAGTTAAATGTTAAATTTTAAAACCTTCCATATTAAACATGAGATCCAATGATCCATTCCACCAGTTTATTTAATAAAGAGCAGAGGGATGAATGGTGATAGTGTTTGGAGGATTTCTTTCTGATTGAAAATATAAAAATACACAGAGATGAGTTAAATATAATTTAAAGGAACTCTAAGGTCAGTATTCAAAATGAAAGTAAAGCTGACACCTCACATCATTAATGCATCAGTGTTCATTTAAATCTTCATATTAGTCTTGAGACGATACAGAAATCTAAATTAGGATAAAAAGGTCAGTAACTGATAACCACCATCAGACCAAATAAACAGATAAAGGTTTAAAGAATCAGTTTTTATTTTTTTTTTTTTATTTTTTTTTTTAAGAAATTTTACAATATTAGAGACATGGGACAGAACAATTACATAAGAAAAACAATAACACGAGTCGCAGATGGAAAAAGTAAAAATAAATAAATAAAATAAAAAGCAGCATAGGGGGAAAATGGATCAATATAACTTGTACATTTAGAGAGATAGGGCTAGGTCCACATTTTAACGACATTTCAGTTTCTTTTTTTTTTTTTTTTTTTTTTTTTTTTTTCCCGATTATCTTCAGTTTCTCCTTCATAAAACACAAAGATAACCATATATACTCCAACAAAAAGTGTTACACAATCAGTCACATTCACACTAATAATCTTGTCCTGTTGGG
The DNA here is from genome assembly GCF_963514085.1 of Chelon labrosus. NCBI lineage: Eukaryota > Metazoa > Chordata > Actinopteri > Mugiliformes > Mugilidae > Chelon > Chelon labrosus. Next base: position 24,202,693 of record NC_140354.1, read on the forward strand.
AAAAGGGACCGGGTTTATTCCAGATGATCTGTCCATTTCTTCCAGTATCTTGTGAATTTGTCCATGCACAGGTTCAAGGAGAAAGTCAATTTTTCCATGTCATATATTTCTTTCACAATTGCAATCCAGTCCTCTTTCAATGGAGACTCTTTTGATAGCCATCTTCTTGTAATAGCTTTTTTGCTGGCTACTAACATTATCTTAATCAAATATTTATCAGTAACATTTATTGTTTGGGGGATATTACCTAGATAAATTGTACAAAAATCGTGTTTAATCTCAAAGCCTACTACTGATTTAATTTTCTCCACCACATCTCGCCAATAGGGTTGTATAACCGAACAGTCCCAAAAGATATGGAAATGATCCGCCTGGACGTTTCCACACTCTCTCCAGCATCTTCCATAACTTGGATGACCTTTCTGATGTTGTTTAATTTTGGGAGTAATAAAAAATCGGATCATATTTTTCCATGAAAATTCCCTCCAGTGGCCAGAGCTGGAGGTGCTCATTTGGGTTTTACAAATATTTAGCCAATCGTCTTCTGAGATGGTTATTTTTGCTTCTTTTTCCCAGATGGATTTAACGTGAAAAGTGGAAAGACCATTGAGTGATTGTAAACAGGAATAGATTCGAGTAATCAGTTTTCGTTTCAATTTAGATTTATATGCATCAGTCAAAATGTTAACTAACTCACAGGTATCTTCCTCTGTTGCCCTTATGTCACAGTTAAAGTGAGCTCTAACTTGAAGGTATCTGAAGAAATCTTGATTTTCTAAGTCATAGGAGTCTTTAAGTTTTTGGAAACAGTCTAATCTTCCTTTATTAGAAATAAGACAGTACGATGTGATACCCTTCAACAGCCACTGTTTGAAACGCCCATCCATATGGGCGGGTTTAAAATCTTTGTCATGTGCTACCCATCGTAGTATTTTGATATGATTTTCCAGTTTGTTTTTGCGACATTCTGCAAACCAAATATTTAGGGGTGTTTTTGTCCAATCACTAAGGTTTTGTTTGTGCATTAGGTATAGATTTCTATCCCCCAGCAAACTCATGAGGGGAATGTCCAATTGGTTTAGTTCTAGATTTTTCCATTTAGCATTATAATATGGGTCGCACCAATATATCAGATATCTAAGCTGTGCAGATTTGTAGTAATTCTCTATGTTTGGGAGAGATAGTCCACCTTTTTCTTTGGATAGCTGCAATGTTTTATATCTGATCCTTGGCTTAAGGCCTTTCCAGACGAATCCGGATAGCATTCTCTTCCACTCTGTTAATTGTTTTTCGGGTTAAAGAATCAGTTTTACTGACAGGTTACAGGTTCTTTATTTTCCTAATGAGAAAAGTCTTCACAGGCTCCAGGAGTCGTGGTTTTAGAACCTGCTGGGTGTGACCAGGTTATGATTTAACAATCTCTGATTCATGTTAAAACTGTTATTGATCCAGAGAAGTTTTATTAACCACTTTATTTTCAGCATCCTTCTTTTCATGTAACTGTCACTGTCATAGTGGCCAAGTGGCTGAGACAGAAACTGAAATAAGACGTAGTTATTGAGTCCAGGTGCATTTGATGTGGAAAGACGTCAGTCACTTTCAACAGTATGGATGTGAGAACAACAACGTAAAAGAATATAATGACGAACTAAAAGGAAAAGTCTGAGCTCTGCACCGTGCTATCTGTTGTTCTTTAACTTATCATCTGGGTTCTACTATGAGACATTAATAAATGTTCAATCATCTATTATCAGTTAATCATCAGTAGATTAACACCTGGTCTACATCACATCTTAACATTTACAGCTGAATTTACAACACACTGAAATACATTTTAGACCAGTTCTTATTCAAAGAACCATTTCTAATCATTGCTTAACAACAACATATCAACGTCCCTCCAACTCTACTTGGTACCTTCCACTGGGATCCTCTCTTCATTGACCAATGATGATGTGAACGCTACAGGCCAGCTTCTATTAATGATGAATAATGTTAACAGGACACACAGTCTAACCCTGAGACAGTCACATCCTGAAGCTGGCCACCAGACTAAACTTGAACTGTAAACCTCAGTGGAAGAGTCTGCTCAGATATTTCATTAATGATACGTGGACTGAAGATGATTTATGGTTCATTCTTCTTCATAGTTGGTCTTCTGTGGCTGACGTCTAAAAACTGATTCTTCTTCTCTAACAGGATCAGTTCTGACCCCAGCTGTGTGTCCTTCAAGAGTGATCGGTCACGTGATCACCACATTGATTTTAAAAGACATCAACCCTCTGCTCCTGAGTGGTAAAATGGTTCCTCCATGTTTCTGATTCATGTTTAAACTGTTATTGATCCAGAGAAGTTTTATTAACCAGTTTATTTATCTTCAGCATCATTAATCTCATGTACATGTGTTACATCTGGAAGCTGTCCAGTCTAACCAGACTTTAACTGATTCTTCTTCTCTAACAGGATCAGTCCTGACCCCAGCTGTGTGTCCTTCAACAGTGATCGGTCACATGATCGCCACATTGTTTTTCAAAGACATCAGCCCTTTGCTCCTGAGAGGTAAACCAGTGTCCATCTTCATACATGAGTCAGAGGAGACTAGCTTGACGATGCAAGCAGAAAGAAAGAGTCATTCCACTGATTGAAAAGAAGCTCACATATCCCAGAAAGATAGTTGAAGAACTTGTAAAAGCCTGTGTAATGTTAGAACAGCACATTATTCATCATTAATAGATGAAAAGAAGAAGAAGCTCAGATTCACTGTCAGCTCTGTAGCCAGGCTGACAAAGAGATTAGGATTAAATTAACCACATTAGACTGGTTTGAATCTATCAAACAGATTCCAAGTTAGTTAGTTAGTTATGGAGTTCCTCAGGGTTCTGTGCTAGGACCAATACTCTTCACATTAAACATGCTTCCTTTAGGAAATATTATCAGGAAACACTGCAGAAATCTCCATCTCTATGCAGATGACACCCAGCTATATATATGAAACCTTTATGCCTTAAATAAATAACAGATGACCTGTAACTTTTAACTGAACTAATCAGACTAAACACAACTCATTGTATTTGACCCTAAACATGTCAGAGATTCATTATCTAATCATCTAGTTTCTCTGGATGTCATTACCTAGGCCTCCAGTTCTACTGTGAGAAACCTTGGTGTTATATTTGACCAGGATGTGTCCTTTAATTCTCTCATTAAACTAGTGACCAGGATATGTCCTTTAATTCTAACATTAAACTAGTGACCAGGATATGTCCTTTAATTCTAACATTAAACTAGTGACCAGGATATGTCCTTTAATTCTCTCATTAAACTAGTGACCAGGATGTGTCCTTTAATTCTCTCATTAAACTAGTGACCAGGATGTGTCCTTTAATTCTCTCATTAAACTAGTGACCAGGATGTGTCCTTTAATTCTAACATTAAACTAGTGACCAGGATGTGTCCTTTAATTCTCTCATTAAACTAGTGACCAGGATGTGTCCTTTAATTCTCTCATTAAACTAGTGACCATGATGTGTCCTTTAATTCTCTCATTAAACTAGTGACCAGGATGTGTCCTTTAATTATCTCATTAAAATAGTGACCAGGATGTGTCCTTTAATTCTCTCATTAAACTAGTGACCAGGATGTGTCCTTTAATTCTCTCATTAAACTAGTGACCAGGATATGTCCTTTAATTCTCTCATTAAACTAGTGACCAGGATATGTCCTTTAATTCTCTCATTAAACTAGTGACCAGGATATGTCCTTTAATTCTAACATTAAACTAGTGACCAGGATGTGTCCTTTAATTCTCTCATTAAACTAGTGACCAGGATATGTCCTTTAATTCTGACATTAAACTAGTGACCAGGATATGTCCTTTAATTCTCTCATTAAACTAGTGACCAGGATGTGTCCTTTAATTCTAACATTAAACTAGTGACCAGGATATATCCTTTAATTCTCTCATTAAACTAGTGACCAGGATATATCCTTTAATTCTCTCATTAAACTAGTGACCAGGATATGTCCTTTAATTCTCTCATTAAACTAGTGACCAGGATATATCCTTTAATTCTCTCATTAAACTAGTGACCAGGATATGTCCTTTAATTCTCTCAATAAACTAGTGACCAGGAAATATCCTTTAATTCTCTCATTAAACTAGTGACCAGGATGTGTCCTTTAATTCTCTCATTAAACTAGTGACCAGGATGTGTCCTTTAATTCTCTCATTAAACTAGTGACCAGGATGTGTCCTTTAATTCTCTCATTAAACTAGTGACCAGGATATATCCTTTAATTCTCTCATTAAACTAGTGACCAGGATGTGTCCTTTAATTCTCACATTAAACTAGTGACCAGGATGTGTCCTTTAATTCTCTCATTAAACTAGTGACCAGGATGTGTCCTTTAATTCTCACATTAAACTAGTGACCAGGATGTGTCCTTTAATTCTCTCATTAAACTAGTGACCAGGATGTGTCCTTTAATTCTCTCATTAAACTAGTGACCAGGATGTGTCCTTTAATTCTCTCATTAAACTAGTGACCAGGATATGTCCTTTAATTCTAACATTAAACTAGTGACCAGGATATGTCCTTTAATTCTCACATTAAACTAGTGACCAGGATGTGTCCTTTAATTCTAACAAACTAGTGACCAGGATATGTCCTTTAATTCTAACATTAAACTAGTGACCAGGATATGTCCTTTAATTCTCACATTAAACTAGTGACCAGGATGTGTCCTTTAATTCTCTCATTAAACTAGTGACCAGGAAATATCCTTTAATTCTCTCATTAAACTAGTGACCAGGATGTGTCCTTTAATTCTCTCATTAAACTAGTGACCAGGATATGTCCTTTAATTCTCTCATTAAACTAGTGACCAGGATATGTCCTTTAATTCTAACATTAAACTAGTGACCAGGATGTGTCCTTTAATTCTAACATTAAACTAGTGACCAGGATGTGTCCTTTAATTCTCTCATTAAACTAGTGACCAGGATATGTCCTTTAATTCTCTCATTAAACTAGTGACCAGGATGTGTCCTTTAATTCTCACATTAAACTAGTGACCAGGATATGTCCTTTAATTCTCACATTAAACTAGTGACCAGGATGTGTCCTTTAATTCTCTCATTAAACTAGTGACCAGGATGTGTCCTTTAATTCTAACATTAAACTAGTGACCAGGATATGTCCTTTAATTCTAACATTAAACTAGTGACCAGGATGTGTCCTTTAATTCTCACATTAAACTAGTGACCAGGATGTGTCCTTTAATTCTCACATTAAACTAGTGACCAGGATGTGTCCTTTAATTCTCTCATTAAACTAGTGACCAGGATATGTCCTTTAATTCTCTCATTAAACTAGTGACCAGGATGTGTCCTTTAATTCTCTCATTAAACTAGTGACCAGGATGTGTCCTTTAATTCTCTCATTAAACTAGTGACCAGGATGTGTCCTTTAATTCTCTCATTAAACTAGTGACCAGGATGTGTCCTTTAATTCTCTCATTAAACTAGTGACCAGGATGTGTCCTTTAATTCTCACATTAAACTAGTGACCAGGATGTGTCCTTTAATTCTCTCATTAAACTAGTGACCAGGATGTGTCCTTTAATTCTCTCATTAAACTAGTGACCAAGATATGTCCTTTAATTCTCTCATTAAACTAGTGACCAGGATATGTCCTTTAATTCTCTCATTAAACTAGTGACCAAGATGTGTCCTTTAATTCTCTCATTAAACTAGTGACCAGGATGTGTCGTTTAATTCTCACATTAAACTAGTGACCAGGATATGTCCTTTAATTCTCACATTAAACTAGTGACTAGTGTTACGGCTGGGGCTCAACAAAGTCAGGACTCAAATGCACGACTCAAACAAACAGTCTTGGGTTTCTAATATCACAATTTACTTCCAGAATAGAGATCCGGTACACAAAAGACAGTCCAAAACAGGCAAACAAGTCCAAAGGAAGAGGCAAGGGCAGAAGTCAGAAACAGGCAAAAATCCAAAAACCGAGAAGACAGATACCAGAGATACAAGGAGTGCTGGAACGTGAGACACAGGAGTGCAAACGAACTGGCACAGAGAGGAGGACTAACACACTCTAAATACACAAGAGACAATGAGGAACAGGTGAAGCCAATGAGGGCGGGGCAGACAATCGAAACTGGCGGGAACACAGGCAGGAAGTGAAGTGGTCTGAAACGATAGAAGTAAGATTTCACAATAAAACAGGAAGGCACAACACATGGAAAAAAAGCAAGACATGACCTTAAGACAAATGACGAGATGTCTCAGACTAGAATATGTCCTTTAATTCTCTCATTAAACTAGTGACCAGGATGTGTCCTTTAATTCTCTCATTAAACTAGTGACCAGGATGTGTCCTTTAATTCTCACATTAAACTAGTGACCAGGATGTGTCCTTTAATTCTCACATTAAACTAGTGACCAGGATGTGTCCTTTAATTCTCACATTAAACTAGTGACCAGGATGTGTCCTTTAATTCTCACATTAAACTAGTGACCAGGATGTGTCCTTTAATTCTCTCATTAAACTAGTGACCAGGATATGTCCTTTAATTCTCTCATTAAACTAGTGACCAGGATGTGTCCTTTAATTCTCACATTAAACTAGTGACCAGGATGTGTCCTTTAATTCTCACATTAAAGTAGTGACCAGGATGTGTCCTTTAATTCTCACATTAAACTAGTGACCAGGATGTGTCCTTTAATTCTCTCATTAAACTAGTGACCAGGATGTGTCCTTTAATTCTCACATTAAACTAGTGACCAGGATATGTCCTTTAATTCTCTCTTTAAACTAGTGACCAGGATGTGTCCTTTAATTCTCTCATTAAACTAGTGACCAGGATGTGTCCTTTAATTCTCACATTAAACTAGTGACCAGGATGTGTCCTTTAATTCTCTCATTAAACTAGTGACCAGGATATGTCCTTTAATTCTAACATTAAACTAGTGACCAGGATATGTCCTTTAATTCTCTCATTAAACTAGTGACCAGGATGTGTCCTTTAATTCTAACATTAAACTAGTGACCAGGATGTGTCCTTTAATTCTCACATTAAACTAGTGACCAGGATATGTCCTTTAATTCTCTCATTAAACTAGTGACCAGGATGTGTCCTTTAATTCTCTCATTAAACTAGTGACCAGGATGTGTCCTTTAATTCTCACATTAAACTAGTGACCAGGATGTGTCCTTTAATTCTCACATTAAACTAGTGACCAGGATGTGTCCTTTAATTCTCTCATTAAACTAGTGACCAGGATATGTCCTTTAATTCTCTCATTAAACTAGTGACCAGGATATGTCCTTTAATTCTCTCATTAAACTAGTGACTTCCTTCTTTCACCTGTGTAATATCATCAACATCATTAACATCCTGTCTCAGAGTGATAAACTTGTTGGTGAATGTTCTTCCTTCAAGGCTGGATTACTGTTACAGTTACTCTTAGTCCTTATTGTTGTTCTCACACTTATTGATCCAGAGAAGTTCTATTTAGACAGTTGTTTTCTTTGTGCCACTGTTCTTCTTCATTTACATTTCTATTGTTGCATGTTAAAGCTGCCACGTATAACCAGACCTTTATGTGTAGAATGTGCTGGACATTTTCTCCATTCATTCTGATTGTGTTGATGAGTACATGGTATTGAGACTAACAGATGCTGACTGCTAACTAGAATAATCAGTCAGCTGATCCAAAGCACACAGCTGTGATATGTGATGTCACCAATCATCAGTTTGATTTGTGACAGTAGAAGAGAGACTCTTTTACTCTGATCACTGTGGAGTAGGATTCAGATATGTTGAGTTTAAACTGGAGGAAAAAGCTTCAGCTGTACAAGACAATGAGGATGTTTAATTCACATCGTCTTCAATTTACATTATACTGTGTTCTGTGTTTAGTTCACATTATAAACTGTGTTTTATCAGGAGGAAGCTGAGAAAACCTGAACCTGGAACCAGGAAACGACTTAAATCCAGCCATCAAGTGTAAGTTCTTACAAATAATGATGAAAACAGAATAAAGTGATTGTCAGACTTATTGAAGATTGAAAGATTTCTTTAAACATGAGTAGTTCTGCATAGTAGAGGTTGGCAACATTAAATAGACCAGCTTATAATACATGTCAATACATGTACCATGGTAACAGCTGACTGGACCTCTGATTAGCCACATGTACACAATTACTATCTAAGCAGTGTGTGCCTTATTTAGTTTCCAGTCAGTGAGAGAAACATTTTATAATAATGGGACTATAATGGTAGAAAAAAGATTATTACTCTTCCCCAGCTTTCTGAAGCTGTCAACCTCTGCTTCATGTTAGTGGGATTTAAAAATGTCACTGTATTCTTACTAAATTGTTTGATATCACATAGATAGTGGATATAAAGAGTCTGGACACATCCATTAGAACAGGTTTCTGTGACGTTCAGTCAAACAAACATTAACTCAAGATTCAAGATTCTTCATTGTCAAATACTCGAATGCAGCATCATTACCAGTAATTAAGCTCTTGGTGTATGGTGGCTGGGGTCAGAGAGCAGTGTGTGATTCATCATGTGGTTAATTATTGATGTGATCATGTTGATGTAGAAGGAGCCGTGTGGAGTTTGTTTACATATTTCCTCACTGGTGTCTTTATTTCCCTTTATTACCCGAGATCACAGTACGTATGGAAGCTTCCAGGGTTGGAGTTATAATCTGAGTTTAGTGCAGGTCTCTAGAATGACTAACGTCAGGGTGGAGATCAATAAATAATAACATGTTAAAGTCATGACAGTGGCCCACACATTAATCAGCTCTGTTCTCAGTTCTACTGCGCCCCAGGTGATGTGGTGGTTTATTTTCATCCAGAGAAACTGAGATCAGATCTGGAGAGGCATCTGGATGAAAGTCTGAACAACCTTTAGTTCTCTAGCAGAGTTAGCAGCTTGGTCACTAAATCAGGCCGTTGCTCTTTGTGTTGGTAAAACTTTGCAGGTAGACTTTGAGTCAGGGGGCGGTCCAGGTGTTATCAGATCAGGTTACAGCTGCAGGAAGTGTGACTGTTAAAGTAAAATCATTTACCGTCACTTAAATACCACATGAATTACTGCATCTGTGGATTTACCTGAAACCATTATTCAGTGACATGGATTAAACTGGTTTTCAGTTGCATTGCTCAGATTTTTGTTGTTTAAATAAGATTCAAAAGTTCTGATAGAATTGATCATCACTAATAACATTGTTTTAACAGACGTCTATTTTTCTATCCACTGCATGTCTATATAATGTTTTCATATCTATATAAATGTAGTGTGTATTAAATGTAGTGTATAGTGTGTTATGCAGCCTCCTGGATGTATTCCTTACTAATCAGTATTTATACCTACTGACTGTAATCAGTGTCTTTGATTATATTGGTGGTATATTGTTTCTTTTTTTCTGCATACATGTAAAAGAACCAGCCACAACAGCTTCTGTCAACAACATCTTTTCCATCCTTGAGATTGTACGGCTCAGTTAGAGCTGGAGGGACTGAACTGGTGAACCAGCATAGTCCTTAGGAAGTTACTGTAGCTGCACAGAGATGGAGACTGGTGTGATGGTTCATAGTGGGATCATTAATAACTAGGGAAACCATCATTCTCAGTGCTGAATAAAACATTTAACTCCAAGGACTTGTGTTTGTCTCTGTGTGGACAGACATGATGAGAGCTAATTGTTGATGATTGGTCCACAGAGTCCACCAGCAGAGCTCAGAGGTTCTCAGTGGTCAGTCTGCCCAGCAGCATCAGACACAGCTGGACTCCATCTTTCTGGTCTGTACATGTACAACAACTACTTTCCATCATCTCCATGCTGCACTTTGTAGACCAGTGGATTGTCAGTGTGTCCAACATGGATCTGATGTTTGTCTCCATGATTTCAGTCTGCTTGTGTCATTCATATCGTATTCTGTTCCAGCTGCTGGAGGACAACATCATCACTTTTGTGAAGAACGAGCTGAAGAAGATCCACAAGGATCTGAGTCCAGATTACCCAGAATGCTCAGAGAGTCAGAGGGAGGATGAGGAGGTGTTGGAGGGTGAGGATGAAGAGCAGAGGAGGAGCAGCAGAGATTTATTTGTGAAGATCACAATGAACTTCCTGAGGAGAATGAAGCAGGAGGAGCTGGCTGACTGTCTGCAGAGCAGTAAGAGGATTTCTCTAAACATTGAAGCTGCTGGAGAAATGGGACATTTACTAATGTCTCCAGAGATGAACCAAGATATATTCACACACTCATTCTTTAGAGCAATGACATGTTGGAATATTTACTGGAGAGTTTATTCATTCATCTTATTTCTTGTTTGTTCATTCAGGACTTTGTGGACGTAAAGTTAAATCTACTCTGAAGGAGAAGTTCCAGTGTGTGTTTGAGGGGATTGCTAAAGCAGGAAACTCAACCCTTCTGAATGAGATCTACACAGAGCTCTACATCACAGAGGGAGGGACTGCAGAGGTCAATGATGAACATGAGGTCAGACAGATTGAAACAGCATCCAGGAAACCACACAGACCAGAAACAAGCATCAGACAAGAAGACCTCTTTAAAGCCTCACCTGGAAGACATGGACCAATCAGAAGAGTGATGACAAAGGGAGTGGCTGGCATTGGGAAAACACTCTTAACACAGAAGTTCACTCTGGACTGGGCTGAAGACAAAGCCAACCAGGACATCCTTTTCATATTTCCATTCACTTTTAGAGAGCTGAATGTGTTGAAAGAGAGAAAGTTCAGCTTGGTGGAACTTGTTCATCACTTCTTTACTGAAACCAAAGAAGCAGGAATCTGCAGCTTTGAAGAGTTCCAGGTTGTGTTCATCTTTGACGGTCTGGATGAGTGTCGACTTCCTCTGGACTTCCACAACACTGAGATCCTGACTGATGTTACAGAGTCCACCTCAGTGGATGTGCTGCTGACAAACCTCATCAGGGGGAGACTGCTTCCCTCTGCTCGCCTCTGGATAACCACACGACCTGCAGCAGCCAATCAGATCCCTCCTGAGTGTGTTGACATGGTGACAGAGGTCAGAGGGTTCACTGACCCCCAGAAGGAGGAGTACTTCAGGAAGAGATTCAGAGATGAGGAGCAGGCCAGCAGGATCATCTCCCACATCAAGACATCACGAAGCCTCCACATCATGTGTCACATCCCAGTCTTCTGCTGGATCACTGCTACAGTTCTGGAGGATGTGTTGGAAACCAGAGAGGGAGGAGACCTGCCCAAGACCCTGACTGAGATGTACATCCACTTCCTGGTGGTTCAGACCAAAGTGAAGAAGGTCAAGTATGATGGAGGAGCTGAGACAGATCCACACTGGAGTCCAGAGAGCAGGAAGATGATTGAGTCTCTGGGAAAACTGGCTTTTGATCAGCTGCTGAAAGGAAACCTGATCTTCTATGAATCAGACCTGACAGAGTGTGGCATCGATATCAGAGCAGCCTCAGTGTACTCAGGAGTGTTCACACAGATCTTTAAAGAGGAGAGAGGACTGTACCAGGACAAGGTGTTCTGCTTCGTCCATCTGAGCGTTCAGGAGTTTCTGGCTGCAGTCTACATGATCCACTGTTACACCAACAGGAAGACAGAGGTGCTGGAGGACTTCCTGGGAGGAAACTACAATAACTCACCTCTGGATGAATTTCTGAACAGAGTCATGATTAAATCCCTGGAGAGTAAAAATGGTCACCTGGACCTGTTAGTTCGCTTCCTTCATGGCCTCTCTCTGGAGTCCAACCGGAGACTCTTAGGAGGTCTGCTGGGTCAGACAATGTCCATCCAGAGACTCTTAGGAGGTCTGCCGGGTCAGACGGTGTACAACCAGACACTCTCAGGAGGTCTGCCGGGTCGGACGGTGTCCTATCAGACACTCTCAGGAGGTCTGCCGGGTCAGACGATGTACAATCAGACACTCTCAGGAGGTCTGCCGGGTCGGACGGTGTCCTATCAGACACTCTCAGGAGGTCTGCCGGGTCGGACGGTGTACAATCAGACACTCTCAGGAGGTCTGCCGGGTCAGACGATGTACAATCAGACACTCTCAGGAGGTCTGCCGGGTCAGACGATGTACAATCAGACACTCTCAGGAGCTCTGCCGGGTCAGACGATGTCCTATCAGACACTCTCAGGAGGTCTGCCGGGTCAGACGATGTACAATCAGACACTCTCAGGAGGTCTGCCGGGTCAGACGATGTACAATCAGACACTCTCAGGAGGTCTGCCGGGTCAGACAATGTCCTATCAGACACTCTCAGGAGCTCTGCCGGGTCAGACAATGTCCTATCAGACACTCTCAGGAGCTCTGCCGGGTCAGACGGTGTACAATCAGACACTCTCAGGAGCTCTGCCGGGTCAGACGATGTCCTATCAGACACTCTCAGGAGCTCTGCCGGGTCAGACGGTGTCCTATCAGACACTCTCAGGAGCTCTGCCGGGTCAGACGGTGTACAATCAGACACTCTCAGGATGTCTGCTGGGTCAGACGGTGTACAATCAGACACTCTCAGGAGGTCTGCCGGGTCAGACGGTGTACAATCAGACACTCTCAGGAGCTCTGCCGGGTCAGACGGTGTCCTATCAGACACTCTCAGGAGCTCTGCCGGGTCAGACGGTGTCCTATCAGACACTCTCAGGAGCTCTGCCGGGTCAGACGGTGTACAATCAGACACTCTCAGGAGGTCTGCTGGGTCAGACGGTGTACAATCAGACACTCTCAGGAGCTCTGCCGGGTCAGACGGTGTCCTATCAGACACTCTCAGGAGCTCTGCCGGGTCAGACGGTGTACAATCAGACACTCTCAGGAGGTCTGCTGGGTCAGAGAGTGTTCTTCCAGAGATTCTTAGAAGGTCTGCTGGGTCAGAGAATCATCAACAACCTGAAGGAGATGAACACTGATGAAATCTCTCCTGACAGAAGCATCAACATCTTCCACTGTCTGATGGAGATGAACGACCTCTCAGTTCATCAGGAGATCCAAGAGTTCCTGAAGTCAGAGAACAGATCATATAAGGAACTCTCTGAGATCCACTGCTCAGCTCTGGCCTACATGCTGCAGATGTCAGAGGAGGTTCTGGATGAGTTGGACCTGAATCAGTACAACACATCAGAGGAGGGAGGACGGAGACTGATCCCAGCTGTGAGGAACTGCAGAAAGGCTCAGTGAGTCCTGATCATTAACAGAATCAATCAGTGGAGATTAGTAGTTTAGTTCTTCAGACGTTCTCATTCTTCTTCAAACAGTGTTCCACTTGTTCACTGCAAGCATCACAGTCAGTTGTATTTAGTCCCAGATGTTCTCCAGCTGTTTAAAGCTGTTCTTCTAGTTATTGACTCTTTTCTTTCTATTGCTCTGTCTTATTATTCTCTCCATCAGTAAGTTAGTTTAGCTGAAGCAGCCTCTGAGGCCTCACGTTACAATGATGAGAGAATATTGAAGGTTGTTTCTAGAGTACAGAATAATCCTGAAGTCAGTGAAGTGGCTCCACATCAACATCTATCTAAAGCTTGTTAAGATCAACATGAGCCACCGTAAACTACTGATCATCCCACACAGAGACTGATCCATCAATGGAGCATTTTATTGACTGAGTTCAACGTTTCATTTTAAGGAGAGAAGTCGAGTCACATGGTCTTGTTTTTACGTCTTTCTTTCTATTTGTTTCCTTTAAAGAGATCTGAAACACACAAAGGTCAGAGTTTAGTTTTACAGATAAAACCCTGAGAACATCTTTGTGATGACTTGATGGTGAAAAGAATTCAACCTGATCTGTCTGGAAGACAGTCTGGAAGCCTCAATGTAACTCAGTGTTGTCTCCATTCATCTGCACATTCAACTAAACAAAGGTCTGAGAGAGATGATGAGAATGATTGTTTCCTGTCACACACAGTCAGAGAAGATGAGCTGAACCACTGATGTGGAGACAATATGTCCAACAGGATGTGTCCAACTGTCCACTCATCAAACACATCACCTTCATAGAAATGTCTTCTTCCATTATAACAGATTTTATTTATTTGTCTCATGACAGACTTCGTTACTGTGGACTCTCAGAGAGTCAGTATGAAGTCGTGGCCTCAGCTCTGAAGTCCAACCCCTCCCATCTGAAACATCTGGACCTGAGTCACAACAACCTGGAGGATTCAGGAGTGAAGCATCTGTCTGCTGGACTGGAGAGTCCAAACTGTAAACTGGAGACTCTGATGTAAGTTTTCATTTATTTTCTTCTCAGGCTTCTGAAGAATGGAGATCCAGTTTAGATGAGTTCTCTTGTCAGGACTGTCAGATAGAAAAGGAGCTCAAAGAGTTTAAATGAAGGAGCATCATGTTCCTGAACATCAGCAGGTATCTCCTCAGTCATCGGTGGTGGGTCTGATCACAAACCAGATCAAGTCCAGTGTTTACATGCACATTAACAGAGTTCTTGGTGTCACTAATCATTACAGTGCATGAAAATGCTCTGTACTGTTCTTCCTAGTCTTCCGTTTCCGTTTCTTCTTATTATTCTTCTAACGCAGCTAATTCAGCTTCAACCGTTTAACGTAGAAACTTCATTCAAACTTTGTTACGTAGGTCTTACTTAGGAGACCTGTGGAATGTATTTTTCAACTTTGTAACTTTTATACTTTTTAAACTATTAAATAAAAACTATTTCCCCATAGACTTAACATTGTGATTATGACATCACAGTAGAGCCAGGTGAGAGCCGTTAAGCAATTAGAAATCATTAGCTAAGTTAGCTAATCAACCTGGTTAGCATGGTTAGCATTGTTAGCATAGTTAGCATTTTTAACATAACTGCTAGAAATCATTAGCTAAGTTAGCTAATCAACCTGGTTAGCATGGTTAGCATTGTTAGCATAGTTAGCATTTTTAACATAACTGCTAGAAATCATTAGCTAAGTTAGCTAATCAACCTGGTTAGCATTGTTAGCATTGTTAGCATAGTTAGCATTTTTAACATAACTGCTAGAAATCATCAGCTAAGTTAGCTAATCAACCTGGTTAGCATAGTTAACATTGTTAGCATAGTTAGCATTTTTAGCATAACTGCTAGAAATCATTAGCTCTGTTAGCTAATCAACCTGGTTAGCATTGTTAACATAGTTAGCATTGTTAGCATTTTTAGCATAACTACTAGTTGCATTTTCATGCACTGGTAATTCCTTGGAATTGCATTTCTAGTTCTTTCTGTCCATACTGTCTGTGGAGACATCCCTTCTAGTCTGACTCCAATGAGACAAGATGGAGGACAACATCCACAGTGTTGTTGTGTGGATGAATGATTGTAAAGTTGATCTTCAACTCATCTTGTTCTTCAGCACATCCAGTCAGTATCTTTGTGTTTCCACAGTGTTTCCTGCTGAGCTGCAGTGGAGGGACAGGAACTCAAAGAGGAACTTTGATTAGTGTCAGTCAGACTGCTGAAGCTTCATATTAGTGTGAACAGTGGAGTTGTGTTAGGAAGAGACCACTTCACAGTCAGTGTGGACAGCAGGAATCTGAAGAACTCTGTAATGTGCATATGACATGTGACTGTTGTTGGAAGACACACTTGAACATGTCAACTTGTCCTTTAACATTTCTATGTATTCCAGTTTCTGAAGGTTTGCTGGTTAAATCTATGGTCATAATCAAACCAGTTCAACATTCCCTCTCTCTGATTAGTACAGGTTCATTAGATCAAAACAATTATTTAGTGTGTGGGATATTATTGGCTCTATTGTATCTGGTGATGCATTTAATAGTTTAATATTACCAATTACTGGACTGGCATGTCTGCTGCAATCATCCCAGTATGTTTCCACTTTGCTCCTTAGTCTTTGTCACATTTGATCATTGGAGCAAGTTGTGCTGCATAATCTTTTGCATTTGGTCATACCACCTGCATCTTTGGTCAGTTGTAAGGTACAATATTTTATTCTTGGTTTTTTTATCATTCCATATAAATCCAGAAATCACCACATCTCAAATATTAAAGTCATTGAAACCGATACGACCTGAGGAGAATGTTCATTTGAATAATTTCATTGTGTTTGAAACCAGTGACAAAGCTGACCATCTCTGGATGTCTCTACTAATCTAGAAGACAATCTCATCACAAGTGGTTTTAAGTCAAACCAGGATACTTTTTAGATTTAAATCCCATTTCAGTTGTAAATTCTCTGAATTTCTTAAGATGGAATTTAATTCAAATCTGTGTTTTATTCACATTTAAGGTAGGGCTGTGCAATTAATTTAATTTTGATCACGATTTCGATTCTTGGTTCAAACCATCCCCAAATTAATAAAATCGAGTTGGAACGATTCTTTTGACATTTTCCGTTGTCTGTGAGGTTTTTCTGAAAGAGACGCGCATGCGCAATTCAGTCGCTCCCCCAGAGCATTCAACGCCGCCCCACGAGCTCTGTGTGTGTGTGTGTGTGTGTGTGTGTGGTGACCTGCAACACTCATCTTATTCAGACGAAGCACAGGCTCACATAATGTGCAAAATGCGCTACAGTGTGATATCTGCACCAGTAGCGGTTTTAGGCACAGGCGAACCGGGCAGTCGCCCGGGCGGCATTTTTTCATGACACAAGGGGGGCGGCACTAGCCTGGTCGTCACCATCCTACGTTTCCGCCCGAAATTTGATTCCGGTCTGACACTTAGTCTGGCCCAGAGCCATCGAGAGAGAGAGTTGCGACACTCTTTGATGTCGCCGCTATGCCTGTCACGTGGTTCATGTAAACCCAATTAGTTCCAAAACATGCGCTGGCTGTCATGTTCTTCTATGGGACAGACAGCAGCGATTGCATTATGGAACGGTAAATATAAAATAAAACACACACCCAAGTACTTTTTCAGCTGTTATTACATTATTGCATTTTTGTTAATGTCAGTTTTGCATTTGGAGAGGCAGGGTGACAACGAAAAACTTATACTTAGATAGGTTTTAGGCTACATGGAGGGAAAAGCTTAGTGTTCATGTTCACATGGGTAGTAGCACTGGATTTAGAGGCTCTAACTTAACTTTTCCATATCATTCATCTGATGGTAGACGTCTCATGATATTCATTTGAGCATAACTGGGCTGTATTAGGCTATTGATTCCCGTGATTTTGCTTATAAATTCCGATTCAGCTATTAGCCTACCTTCATGATAACGCAAAGAGGTCTGCCATGGTGGTCCGTTCAGAATTCGCCTAGAAGCTAGCTCACTTCTTCTGAGGAGTGGCCACCCCCAGGACCACAACGCCAAACTCGCCAGTCCTAAAATTCCCGTCATTCCTAATTAAATAACCCTCGCTCAAATCACGAGTCACAACAATGCCTTGACATACGGGATAGCAATCTATCAGCATCTCATCAAGCATCAACAAGTAACGCTGGGCAAATTGTAAACTAGCCAAGTGAACATGGAACAGGAACAGTACAACAAATTAAGTACAGCCAACACGTCACATAATGAAAAGTTAGTATATCCCAAAATTCAATTAAATAAAAGTTGCTATAAAGGTAGTAGTGATTCATTACCGAACTACCTTCACAGCAGGGGAAGTCGCGCTGGCTAACTAGCTAGCAGGCAATGCTAGAAAATTGGTTGAAACAACCATGATAAAATATAAATAATTACGCTGTGCATATACAAATGAAGACCAGTATAAGCATCGCAAAGGGCCTCTGATACAATATAGACAGTTGACAATTCAAAAGAGGTCGATATTTCAGCAGCTTAGCTCTGGAACAACTCAACTCACAGCAATGTAAATGAATGAGGTCCAACGCCCAAATGACAGTGTTTGGAACTAATCCGACTTTCAAATCCGGAAGTAGGCGGTTAAAAGCGCCACCATTTTTTACAACGGAGGTCTATGGGAGTGTCGCAACTCTCTCTCTCGATGGCACTGGTCTGGCCTACCCTAATAGAAATCAGAGCCCGTCTACGGAGAGCCTTGCCACTCTCTATTAAGTCCCATTGTAACGAATTTTGGTTGCAGTTCCACCAGATTTCCACTGGGGGCGATCGCCATGAGTGCAACATGAATGGGACTCTATGGAGCTAAACGGCTAAATGTGTCTCTTTCACCCGATTGTCGTTGAGAAATCTCAGATTTGATTGTAGGTTTTGCAAGTTCAACATGGGTTATAGGTCAAAAGTTGAATGAACGAGAACTTATGTCCTTTCGTTTTCTTACAGGTTGAGTTGTTGTTGCCCATAACACGCTAGCATTGTGCTAATGAACGCTGATTGGTCAGTGAAGGACTGATTACGACCAGATACCGCTTGACGGCATCGTGGCATCCGAAGCGGGACCAGAATGTTAAGACGGACTTTTTCGCCCAAGTTTTTTTTTTTTCGGCCCGGTCTTTTAAAACAACAAAACAGAAACTCTTCTAGCACGATTATTTACCCGTGTCAGCTGTGTTGTCCATGCCTCGAGAGAAAAGAAAGTGCAGAGCGCGAAAGCACCAAAGCAGTGACTGAAGGATTGCCGTAAAGCAGTATCTGGTCGTACGATGTGTATGACGTCATTGACATTTTAAAATACTTTTTAAAGCAAAATAAGTGACTCTAAAAAATCTAACACCCAGCAGTGTGTCATTTCTTTGCATCTCCTTTCAAATTCAATATTCAAATTACTGCACAAAAAATTATATCCTGAGAAAAGTGGATTTTGAGGGGTACTGCTCCATAGACCGCCGTTCATTCTGCACTCGTCCTGAGAGCGCCCTCATATGGAACCAGAGTGGAACTGCAACCAGTTCAGAACCCGGAAGTTCAGTGAGAGTGGAAGTTCTCCCCATATTAGACGTTCTCTGTAGAAATCCGTCTCCGTAATAGAGAGGCGAAGTCCCGCCCCCTCTACTTCTGGGTTATGGGACCTATCGTTCGAAAAAATATGAACGGCAGTCTATGGCGAAAGATAAATTATTTTCTGGTCCCGATCGACTTGTGCCTTGGATTATACATATGTTGTTTTTCAGAATAAAAAATGATTTTACATGTCAAGAATGTCACAGTTTGTCGCAAGATAGTTAAGTAAAACGCTATGGAAAATACGTAATTAAACGAACTACAAGTCCCGCATGCTGGCGCGTACAGAACCGACCAAAACTCCCTTCGTGTAACTACAGCTCTCGACATGACCCGATTTATAATGATTTTCACCTCGTTTCATGCTTCTGCCTTCGTCCTGGAAGAAGACGGTAAAGCTCAACAAGGAGACAGCCATAGTTCTCAGACGAGAGATGTAGTTCACTAAGCGATCTCATACAAAACCTAATATTGTTCAGCTTATTTATGTCAAATAATTTATCTCTTGACGTGAAAAATTATCTTTTAAATCCACACACATCATATGTGAAATTCATGCCACAATTCAATCGGGACCAGAAAATAATTATGATCTCGCCATAGACTGCCGTTCATATTTTTTCGAAAGATAGGTCCCATAACCCGGAAGTAGAGGGGCGGGACTTCGGCTCTCTATAGGCGGATGCTTATTTTGAGGTTTAAAATCATTGGAGTTCCTTAACCAATCAGCAACGTTTGGTAATGACGTGTATTGTGCACCGGAATTCAGGCTCCGCTCTCAGTAGTAACAGAGAACGTCTAATATGGGGAGAAGTTCCACTCTCACTGAACTTCCGGGTTCTGAACTGTTGCAGTTCCACTCTGATTCCATATGAGGGCGCTCTCAGGACGAGTGCAGAATGAATGGAGGTCTATGGAGCAGTACCCCTCAAAATCCACTTTTCTCAGGATATAATTTTTTGTGCAGTAATTTGAATATTGAATTTGAAAGGAGATGCAAAGAAATGACACACTGCTGGGTGTTAGATTTTTTAGAGTCACTTATTTTGCTTTAAAAAGTATTTTAAAATGTCAATGACGTCATACACATCGTACGACCAGATACTGCTTTACGGCAATCCTTCAGTCACTGCTTTGGTGCTTTCGCGCTCTGCACTTTCTTTTCTCTCGAGGCATGGACAACACAGCTGACACGGGTAAATAATCGTGCTAGAAGAGTTTCTGTTTCGTTGTTTTAAAAGACCGGGCCGAAAAAAAAAAAACTTGGGCGAAAAAGTCCGTCTTAACATTCTGGTCCCGCTTCGGATGCCACGATGCCGTCAAGCGGGATCTGGTCGTAATTAGTCATTCACTGACCAATCAGCGTTCATTAGCACAATGCTAGCGTGTTATGGGCAACAACAACTCAACCTGTAAGAAAACGAAAGGACATAAGTTCTCGTTCATTCAACTTTTGACCTATAACCCATGTTGAACTTGCAAAACCTACCATCAAATCTGAGATTTCTCAACGACAATCGGGTGAAAGAGACACATTTAGCCGTTTAGCTCCATAGAGTCCCATTCATGTTGCACTCATGGCGATCGCCCCCAGTGGAAATCTGGTGGAACTGCAACCAAAATTCGTTACAATGGGACTTAATAGAGAGTGGGAAGGCTCTCCGTAGACGGGCTCTGGTAGTAAACAGACCGCTGGCTATGTTGTACCGGTTTTTGAATAAAAAAAATAATAGAACTTGTTTCAGTTAACCACAAAACTGTATGCTATGCAGACTCACCATTTGTACGTGACATGAGCCTCGTCCACGACAACGCCAACAAGGTTTTGTTGATAAATCGGCGTGTTTAGCGTCTCTTCCTCCTTCGCTGGACTACAAGCAAGCCTCGGCAGGCAAGTTCCGCGTCATCACTCAACTGTTCGCTGATTGGCGTGTCCTCACGCGAACCGCAGAGGGGCCACCATGCCAGACTAAGTTTCAGACCGAAATCAAATTTCGGGCGGAAACGTAGGATGGTGACGACCAGGCTAGGGCGGCACGAGCACTTGGGAAAAAAAAAAAATACATCTGCGCCGCTACGTGGTTTTCTATTATCTGTCATATCTGTGTGGGGAACTGGCAAATTGTCGCCTCCTGCAGCTGCAGGCGCCCCTGCTTTCTGAGAAGGTGCCGTGCACAGTGAGAAAGGGAAAGGGGAGGGGGGGCAGTTCACCTGTGGGTCTCTCCCAAATTGAACGGGGGGGTTACAGTGAGTTTTTTTGCCGAAATGCCGAATAAATGCATTTTATTTTCAAACTCAAAAAGAATCGTTTGAAGAATCGTGATTTCAATCTTGACCAAAAAAATCGTGATTCTCATTTTTTCCAAAATCTAACAGCCCTAATTTAAGGTGAAGATGTGAACTGGGTAAAGCTTGTATTGGGGCTCTCCAATGATATGATTTCATCAGCAAATGAGCAGATTTTTGTTTCTGTCTTTTAATATAAATGCCTTTAATTCCTCATTCTGTCATACAGCCTCAGGGCGGCTGTGACAGGGTTAGTGGTTCCATCCCTGATACATGGACCACATGCCCAAGTGTCCTTGATCAAGACACTGAACTCTGAGTTGTTCCCAGTCGTTGGCACTAGTGTGAATGTGTGTGAATGGATGAATAGAAGTGTCATTGTGACTGTAAAGAGCTTTGAACAGCAGTAGGTAGAAAAGCTCTCTATAAATATAAAACCATTTACTGGAGGCAAAGAGGAGGGAGCTGTCAGGGTGGAGGTTCACTACTGAACCCAGAAGAGCCTCGGGTTGAAATCATGTGTCGCGGCTTCAACAAAACCTCGATTGCCCATCACAAATTACAGACACAAAAATCAATGCATCACACATTATGTGGTGAAGAGCTACAGCTGCCTGTGATTATACACCTGGCCAGTAGGTGGTGTCGTGTGCACATGAAGCTTCGAGAGATGAACCCTTTCTTGAGCCAACTGGTTCGATGCCTCATGAGGCTTCATCTCGCCATCACTAGTGATGAGATGGAGGGAAGCCTGGAATAAATAGTGGAGTTGATTGAATCACTAAGAACTGGTGAACTACTCCTGTCATCTGACTCCACTCCTGTAATTAAACACAAGAAACAAAGAAAAGAGAAAGAGCCTCCACATCAGGAGGCAGAGGACATGAATGCCATTGATTCTTATTCTAGTTGTAGACTTTTAATAAATAGTTTGAATGGATTTAATTTTTTATTATGGTGGAATAGAGATGGGTCCCCAGGAAACCAATAACAGAAAAGTCCTGAACTCTGTATCAAGACTCTACTACTGCACTTTAAAACCTGAAAACATCTGATTATCAATTATTTAATCTACATCTTTTATTCTTTATTCAGATTGTTCAGCTGCAGTTTGTCAGAGACCAGCTGTGATTCTCTGGTCTCAGCTCTGAAGTCCAACCCCTCCCATCTGAAACATCTGGACCTGAGTGACAATGACCTGGAGGATTCAGGAGTGAAGCATCTGTGTGGTTTTCTGGAGAGTCCAGACTGTAGACTGGAGATTCTGGGGTCAGTTCACTGTCTGTTACTGTTGTAGATCTGATATGTTTAATCACCAACTGAATCTAATTCATGTTCCTCCATAAATCTGTAAATGTCCTTTAGTTCATCTTTTCTGTTTCCTTGTCTCCAAGTGTTTGTAGCAGAAAGTGTAGAAAACCTCCACTGTTAGTTGTTGAAATCAATGAATGTTTCTGATTAGAGCTGAAGAGTCAAATCTGGATCCAATTCAATTCAATTCAATTTTATTTATATAGCGTCAATAACAATACAAATCGTCTCAAGACGCTTTACAAAAACCCGGCCTGAAACCCCCAGAGCAAGCCTGAAGGCGACGGTGGCAGGAAAAACTCCCTTTTAACAGGAAGAAACCTCGAGCAGAACCCAGCTCATATGGAGGGACCCATCTGCCTAAGGCCAGAAGATCCTCTGAACTCACATTTGTTTCAACTGACTAAGTTTTCTTGATAAAGTCCAAATATTTCTTTGGTTTCTGTTTATTTCAAAGTGACTTCACTGATAATGTCTGATCATTGATATTGATCCTGTAATGAGGTCAGCAGCATCTTATTGATCTGTGTTGACATGAATAGTTGTCTGAATGTTGTGCTGATGTTTGGATGATGTCTGTAGAAGGCTGACATGATGAAGATCCACAATAACACAAGGACAAAGTCACTCTACTCATTTTAGAGAACAGCTCATTGATCAGGACACATCATCTTTTCATTTCATCTTTTATTCTTTATTCAGACTGATTGACTGCAGTTTATCAGATATCAGCTGTGATTCTCTGGTCTCAGCTCTGAAGTCCAACCCCTCCCATCTGAAACATCTGGACCTGAGATACAACTACATGGAGGATTCAGATGTGAAGCAGCTTCTTGATCTTGTGAAGAGTCCAGACTATAAACTGGAGACTCTGGGGTGAGTAGAGGGTTCCAGTCAGTCCATGCTGCTTTCATCAGTATTGTCCTAAACACAGTTAGTATCAAAGATCCAGTGTTTCCTGTAAACCTGATGCTTCTCAGTGAAGCTGTGATAGGAGAATGGAGACAGGCTTCAGGATTGGACAGAAAGACAGAGAGAGAGACAACAGTCAGCCAATCAGATGAGCCAGAAGCTTGTTGTGATCATGTGTTTGAGTTGATGTGAAGACGACTGTTGTTGTTGTTGTGTTGATGTGTCTGGAAACATTCCTTCACCTCCTCTCTTCTTTCTCCTCCTCTCTACAGATGGAAGGAGTCACGGTGGTAAACAGGGCGGTGTGTGTTGTGAGAGGATGAGCTGTGTCCTGATGATCCAGAGGTTGAAGCAGACTCTGACTGGACCATGTTACTGGGAGGTGGAGAGGAAAGCTTCATCCACATGGTCTCCATTTAAGACCATCAACAGAGCTGCACTTCAACTCTTCACAGAGCTCCAACAAATCAAGTCCAGTCCCTCATGAATGATTCAGACACATCCATCAACAACAAACCAAATATTGTCTCCTGCTCGTTACCTTCCTCCTCATTCATCCACTCATTTATTGGATTAGAGCAGGAGCTGCAGCGAGCAGCATCTATGGATTTGTCAGATGAGGAGTTGAGTGTTTCCTGATTCTATAGCTGCTGGTGAACTGTAGGAACTGGTGAGTTTAGAAACTGCAGCAAAGAAACAGCTCAGTCAGACCAGAGACTCCATCAGATCTTCATCTTCATCTTCATCAGATCACATGTAGTCATTTTTAACAGTGTATGACCTGGTTGTCTGACATTTTTACAGTGCATCTGTATCATCTATAGTGAATGTTCTGGTGGCCATGTTTTTATAGCCTATATGTTCCTATCTCATGTTTGTCAGATGTTTTTACAGCATATTCAACGTATATCCTTTTTTGTACAATGATCATTACCAGGCAACCAGACAACACCATCCATTACAAATGGAGTAAGATGTTTTACGGTAGTATTAAAGGTTTTAAATGGTTTAAAGTTTTATGGCAGTTTTATTCTAAAATTGTTTTAAGAATTATAAGGTGGTATTACAATTTTAAGACGATATGAAAGTTCTAAACTTTAAGGCCATATTAAACATTTACGATTATATTTAGTTTAAAGGTGGCCTCAAGTTTTAAGGCAGTATTAAATAGCATGTTAGTCAGTTTTTACAGTGTATTTCCTGGTTATATTTTTCAACTGTCCCTGGTAGTCATTATTTACAGCGTGTTGTTTATCTGCAGTTCCTCTGCGTGGCCACCAGAGGGCAGTGAACACTCATCAGTCAGTCTATCAGTGTAATAATATGTGTTCATTATCAGCCTGATGAACATTAGAGCTACAACACTGCAGTCAATGAATATCAGTATTATGGGATGTGGACTGTAGTTACTGACAGTGACCACTGGAGGGCAGTGATCACCATAGTTTCTATCATCCCAGCATACACTGTAAAACTGTGGGAGGATGTCCTGTGTAAACCAGAACCATCCAGATGATGATGACCAGTAGCAGTTGTAGGATGAAGCTGAACCTGGATTACCTCCTGGAGAGTTAGCAACGTGACTTAGCTGATGTTTACAAATGTTTATAAACTGAACTGGCTAACATAAAGTTGTCCAATGAACTGAGATGAATTCTGTAGCATAATGTTAGCACACTGAATTGTTTAGCATAACGTCAGATGGATCCTCTTGAATTTCATTCATGTCATTTAACATGAGAACAGATGGAAACATTAAATGAACATCCAGACGTAGCAGAAACAGCTTCTTTAACAACAGGTCTGACCTCTTGTTTCTCTGACAGGAAGTAGTTCACCAGCAGGTGAGTGACCTCTGACCCTTCTCATCCTCCTCCTCCTCCTCCTCCTCCTCCACCTCCTCCATCCTGCAGCTGACCATGTTTCTTTCAGACTCAACTCTGCATTCAGTCTCTCAAACAGCAGCACAATAGCTCCATTAAATATTCAGCAGGCTGTGTTGGGTGTAGGAGAGGGGGCTGGGTGGAGGCTGGGTGGAGGCTTCAGGCTCCAGAGATCCAGAGACAGAGTCTGAGGCGTCTGAACAGGCTGGACCTGGAGATGCCTCAGAGATGTGGGATCAGAGTTGAGCCTGGACGGAGAGATTAGGACTAACCTGAGGAGGAGGAGGAGGAAGAGGAGGAGACAGAGGTAGGGTTGATGTGACACTTGATGCTGCTGAGTGTCCATGTTTCACCTGGAGGATTAGAGTTGTTGACTCAGAGATGACAGTGTTTTTATCACTGACTGTTAATTATCTCTACGTGTTTTCTTGGATGTGATGAACACATGAACCGAGCCGTTCACAAACCTGACTGGATCAGAGTCACATGTTTCCTTCAGAGGCTGAAACATGAAGGAAACAGATAGAAACATTCATTCCTGTTGATCTCTAACGTTTTAAAAACACATTTCATTTGTTCATAACGCACCACTGAGATAAACTGATGACAACATGAGACTTAGGTTAAAAACAACTCTGAGTCCAATCTGCTGGATGCTGTCACAGAGGTGGACATGTATTTATGGTGCATGCTAATAAAGGGAAGCTAAGCTAACTAGAAAAGCTAACTAGCATAGCTTCCTTTATTAGCATTAGTGTAGGTGGTTCTCTAGAGGCTTTGTGCTGCTGCTGCATCATTTAAACAGATATACAGGTTAATTAGCCTGATCAGCCATAACATTATAACCATTATGGTTCTCTGGTTCTGGATTCATCCTTTCATCCTCAGAGTTGATGTTAGAAGCAGGAGAAATGTTCCAGTGGAAGGATTTGACTTTAAAGACTGGGTCAGAACATCTCCATGTTCCTGGTCTGCAGTGGATCAGTACTAGAGACAGTGGTCCAATGAAGGAGGAGAACCAGAGACAGTGGTCCAAGGAAGGAGGAGAACCAGAGACAGTGGTCCAAGGAAGGAGGAGAACCAGAGACAGGGTCACTGAGTCTGACCTGAGTGGTTCTGGTTCTGATAGAAAGGAGTAAGAACACTCAGTGGATCTCAGATGGTTTAATGGGGGATGTCCGTCTCCCAGAAGATTACCCAGAAGTCATTGCTGCAGACCATGTCCACCCTTGTCCCTGATGGCCTCTCTCAGCAGGATGATGCTCCCTGGTTCAGGAATGGTTTGAGGAACAACCAGTTCAAGGTGTTGACTTGTCCTCAGTCCAGTCCAGCGTCTGTGGGACGTCCTGGACAAACGGTGTTGGGAGTAACGCATTACAAAAGTAATGTAATTACTGTAATGTATTGCTTTTTGCTGTAACGCGGTAATGTAAGGCGTTCCAAAAAAAATTTGGGGAATATTTTACTTGGTACAAAGGTCAGTAACGTGCGTCACAATGCATTTTAACCTGACATTAAGTGGTGTTTTGTTTTTATACTATTGCCAATAACACCGTGAGATCATCAGAGGAGAAAAATTCAGCGCAACGTTTCTTCCTGTGTTACGTTACTGGTAAAAGATGACTACGGCTGAAGCAGGCTCGGCATCAGACGGTTTTCAAGATGGACACACTCATTATTTTCAGTTTGTTAGATACAAAGATATGAGGAGCATAGTAGTTAAGTGCACTTTATGTGCGAAACCAAAAGATCTATCTATTTCGTGAAATAGCACAAGTAATCCAACGAAACATTTAGAGCGGTGTCACGCTAACGTTAAGGTAGTGAAAAGAAAGCAAACTGAGGACAAAAGCAGAGACAAAGCAGTTAAACGTCTGTTTTTAACTAAATTCTGGCTATGATTGTTCCTTGTATTGCATTACGAGCCATCACTGCGCCCATAGGCGTGTCTAGCCCGTTGTAAGGGGTGTTCAAGCACCCCTAGACTTTGTCCCAGCAGCCCTAAAAATAAGAGTTGACAATAAAATTGTTGGTTGTTTTATTTTAAAAGAGTTTGTCTGTGATAAGATCAAACAATCAAAGAAAGTATGTGGTTTAAAAATAATATTTTAATGAGGATGTGCTGATGTTAAAGCCAAGGTTTAAGACTAATACTGCCTATCAGCATCTGTAGAGGACGCTAACATTTACAGCTTTTGCAATGATAACAAATGTAAAGGGGCGGGGCTTTGGTACCTGTCATCCATCAGTTAAATGAAATCTTAAAAATAAAAACTTATTTAAAAAAAATGTTATCAGCATTTGGTGGGGGGTGCTAAAAGCTCTGACCCTAGAATCGCCCCTGACTGCGCCTATTACATTCTTCTGTTGTTAGCCTTAAGCCTAGGAGCATAATAAGATACATTTAGAATTATATTTACAAATATATATATATATATGCAGTTACAGTATTTGAAATGACAGTAACAAGTAATACATAATGTATTACAGTTTTGAAGTAACTTGTCCAACACTGTGGACAAACTAGTCTGATCCATGGAGGCTCCACCTCTCAACCTGCAGCTCCCCTTCAGAGGACTAGAGGAGTCCAGGCCTGGAAGCTTTAACCAAGCTCTACGAGGTTCAGATGTAGTTTGCATCATGTTTGCGTCCTCTACAGATGCTAATGTAAAGACAGCGTTCATTAAACTAGGTCATAGAGCAGATAGTAGTGTCCTAGGAGACATGACTGAGAGGATTTCTTTGTCTCTTCTGTCCTCTGCTGTCTCAGTCTGCTCATTACATGCAGCTTCTAGTCTGACCTGAGGAGCCGCTCAGCTGATCTCACCTGGTTTGTTGTCAGAGTTGAACTAGAAATAAAGCGTCTGTTTGCTGGATCAGGTTCCGTCCGTCAGACAAAGAGCAGATTGACTCGTGTGTCTGTTTATTGAGCCGCTGAGAATATCAGAACAAAGAAAGGCTTTGTTAGTGTGGATGGATCATATGTTCTCACTGTGTGACACAACGCTCAGATAAACTCTTAGATTAAATCAATAATTATATGAATTAATATTAGAATATACTTTTATTAAAGTGTAATGTTAAATAAAGTTAGATGTATTAAATGTGTCTCGATGCCACGGAGCATTAACTCTTCATGCAGCAGCCTCAGTGTTTACTCACATGTTCAGAGAGAAACCTAATCGCTGCTCTGATGCATGGACTGATGTGAAAAGAGTCTGAACCTGTGCTCTCTGTTGTACCTGTGCCCTTACCTGTACAGGTAATTACTGAAGCAGCTCATGTTCACCACTAAAGGCCCATTGTAAACATTTGAGTAGAAGTCATTAGAGGTGGTCTGGTCTATATGAGTCAGAGTCAGAGTCAGAGAGAGGTCTGATCATCAGGAGACCAGGAGGTGAGCTGATCTAATCTCATTATTACTGTCAGTATAAATGTTGTTCTGGAGGATCATTAGTGGCTCTATAGAAATGATGAGCCTTTATTTATAACACAGTGGGGCAATGTGCAGTTTATAGGAGATTAAATAAATACAAAAAAATAGAACAATTAAACAATAGAAATGATAAATATGATGAATTGAAATGAATCCATATATTAGATTTATTATTTTAAATAGAAGTGAACGTTTCTAGTCCAGACATAAAGACTCCACCTTCACATCTAAACCATGTCTGAGTCGATTTCTCTGTTTATAGGAGCTGTAGTCATCATATACATTATATTATAATAATGTATTATATTATTAAACATTTAAACTTCAGCTGTTTAACCAAACTGCTTGTTAAAACCATTTTATTCAGTATTTCACGTTCATTTAATCTCTACCAGCTGCTGTTATTTTAGTGTTTGCTAACAGCCACCTGGTCATCACCTGGTCATCAGCTGGTCATCAGCTGGTCATCAGCTGGTTATCAGCTGGTCATCACCTGGTCATCAGCTGGTCACCAGGTGGTCTTTAGTTGGCCATCAGCTGGTGATCAGCTGGTCATCAGCTGGTCATCAGCTGGTCACCAGGTGGTCTTTAGTTGGCCATCAGCTGGTCATCAGCTGGTCATCACCTGGTCATCAGCTGGTTATCAGCTGGTCATCACCTGGTCATCAGCTGGTTATCAGCTGGTCATCAGGTGGTCTTTAGTTGGTCATCAGCTGGTCATCAGCTGGTCATCACGTGGTCTTTAGTTGGTCATCAGCTGGTTATCAGCTGGTCATCAGCTGGTCATCCGCTGGTCATCACCTGGTCATCAGCTGGTTATCAGCTGGTCATCACCTGGTCATCAGCTGGTTATCAGGTGGTCTTTAGTTGGTCATCAGCTGGTCATCAGCTGGTCATCAGGTGGTCTTTAGTTGGTCATCAGCTGGTCATCAGCTGGTCATCAGGTTGTCTTTAGTTGGTCATCAGCTGGTCATCACCTGGTCATCGCCTGGTCATCAGCTGGTCATCAGCTGGTCATCAGCTGGTCACCAGGTGGTCTTTAGTTGGCCATCGGCTGGTCATCAGCTGGTCATCAGCTGGTCATCAGCTGGTCATCAGCTGGTCTTTAGTTGGTCATCACCTGGTCATCAGCTGGTCATCAGCTGGTCACCAGCTGGTCACCAGGTGGTCTTTAGTTGGTCATCAGCTGGACATCAGCTGGTCATCAGCTGGTCATTGGCTGGTCATCAGCTGGTCATCAGCTGGTCATCAGCTGGTCACCAGGTGGTCTTTAGTTGGTCATCAGCTGGTCATCAGCTGGTCATCAGCTGGTCATCGGCTGGTCATCAGCTGGTCATCAGGTGGTCATCAGCTGGTCATCAGCTGGTCATCAGCTGGTCATCAGCTGGCCATCAGCTGGTCATCAGCTGGTCATCGGCTGGTCATCAGCTGGCCATCAGCTGGTCATCAGCTGGTCATCAGCTGGTCATCAGCTGGTCACCAGGTGGTCTTTAGTTGGCCATCACCTGGTCATCAGCTGGTCATCAGCTGGTCATCAGCTGGTCACCAGGTGGTCTTTAGTTGGTCATCACCTGGTCATCAGCTGGTCATCAGCTGGTCATCAGCTGGTCACCAGCTGGTCACCAGGTGGTCTTTAGTTGGTCATCAGCTGGTCATCAGCTGGTCATCAGCTGGTCACCAGGTGGTCTTTTGTTGGCCATCAGCTGGTGATCAGCTGGTCATCAGGTGGTCTTTAGTTGGTCATCAGCTGGTCATCAGCTGGTCACCAGGTGGTCTTTTGTTGGTCATCAGCTGGTCATCAGCTGGTCATCAGCTGGTCACCAGGTGGTCTTTAGTTGGCCATCAGCTGGTCATCAGCTGGTCATCAGCTGGTCATCACCTGGTCATCAGCTGGTTATCAGCTGGTCATCACCTGGTCATCAGCTGGTTATCAGCTGGTCATCAGGTGGTCTTTAGTTGGTCATCAGCTGGTCATCAGCTGGTCATCAGGTGGTCTTTAGTTGGTCATCAGCTGGTTATCAGCTGGTCATCAGCTGGTCATCCGCTGGTCATCACCTGGTCATCAGCTGGTTATCAGCTGGTCATCACCTGGTCATCAGCTGGTTATCAGGTGGTCTTTAGTTGGTCATCAGCTGGTCATCAGCTGGTCATCAGGTGGTCTTTAGTTGGTCATCAGCTGGTCATCAGCTGGTCATCAGGTGGTCTTTAGTTGGTCATCAGCTGGTCATCACCTGGTCATCACCTGGTGATCAGCTGGTCATCAGCTGGTCATCAGCTGGTCATCACCTGGTCATCAGCTGGTTATCAGATGGTCATCATCTGGTTATCAGCTGGTCACCAGGTGGTCTTTAGTTGGTCATCAGCTGGTCATCAGCTGGTCATCAGCTGGTCATCATCTGGTTATCAGCTGGTCACCAGGTGGTCTTTAGTTGGTCATCAGCTGGTCATCACCTGGTCATCAGCTGGTTATCAGCTGGTCATCATCTGGTTATCAGCTGGTCACCAGGTGGTCTTTAGTTGGTCATCAGCTGGTCATCAGCTGGTCATCAGCTGGTCATCAGTTGGTCATCATCTGGTTATCAGCTGGTCACCAGGTGGTCTTTAGTTGGTCATCAGCTGGTCATCAGCTGGTCATCAGCTGGTCATCAGTTGGTCATCAGCTGGTGATCAGCTGGTCATCAGCTGGTCATCAGCTCTCATACTCAAATATTAACTTCCAGCTGACTCTGAGACCTCTTGGTCGTACTGTGACGTCTCTTCTGTATCTGATCATTCATGTAAAGTCTGAGTGTTGCTCTGAGCTCTTCTCTTTAATCTGAAGCAGTGATGGTTTATTTATAGTGATCAGTTCATCCATGCGTGGCTGTTTGATCAGGCCCAGGCTGATGTGACAGTCGAGGTTAAACCCTGAATGGAGCTTAAAGGTTTATAGGAAACCTGAGTCCATCCTCCTGATCCTCCTGCCTCACCTGCTCTCTCCATCCTGCTCTTTAGGCTTCATGTACAAACGTCTCTGAGGCTGATTAAAGGCTGGATCCTCTCCAACCAATCAGAGATATTAAAATTATTTCACCTGACACCTATGACTACTGTCATCACATGAAGCCCCGCCCACACGATCTGATTGGCACAGCAGATGTTTGTTCTGATGGTCTGGTCTGGTCTGGTCTGGTCTGGGTCTGGGTCTGGGTCTGTGTCTGGTCTTGGTCTGGTCTGGTCTGGTCTGGTCCTGGGTCTGGTCTGGTCTGGTCCTGGGTCTGGTCTTGGCCTGGGTCAGGATGAGTTAAATATATCGTACATGTTGACCAGGGAGTCAGTGTCTCATACGGAGGTTCTACCAGGAATAAACCTGTTATTCCTGGTAAAGTGTCTGTTGTTGGATCATATTTTAATTTCCTCTTCTCTAAACGGCCTCAATAAAATAAATGTTAAACTTATGACAAGAATCTGTCTAAAGTTTTACATAAACTTTAAAACTTCAGTCGTCAAGATGAGTAGTAGTAGAAACTAAAACATTAGTTCTCTCAAGTTAAAATGAAGCTGATATGAATTTAGTTAAACTGATCTGAAGTTAGTTAATTAGACAATAAAATGAAATAAAATAAAATGTGACATAATCAGTTGTTTTAACTCATAGTAAATGATCGTTGGTTATAACCAGTAGTCGAGTTGAGGGGGGATGAAATAAAAACGATCAAAATCATCCCCCCTGTAAAACTGCCATTCGCTTTTTGCTGTAACGTTGTAATGTAAGGCATTTTACTCGGTACAAAGGTCAGTAACGTGCGTTACAATGCATTTTAACCCGAAGAAACACCTGAAATTAATTGGTGTTTTGTTTTATACTATCGCCAACAACACCGCGAGATCAGCAGAGAAGAAAAATTCAGCGCAAATTGTAAGCAGGCTCGATGTCGGACAGTAGCCCGTTTATAGGGGTGCTCAAACGTAAACTTTGTCCCAGCACCCCTAAAACTTGAAAACAAAATGGTTGCTTTATTTTAAAAGGGTTCGTCTATGATAAGATGACAAAAATAGCGCATTCGAAGAAAGTTTGTGGTATAAAAATAACGAGCAAAAGCAGCCCCCCAGTGGTATGATCCACCTCTCTCGTTTACCCCTCCCTCCCCCACGTACGCAGCGCGCACACACCTTAAGGTTAGATTATGCTTCCGCGTAGTGATCACGCAATGGCCACGCAGTTGCTCGGACGCAGTTGTGAGACCGTGATGGTTCTGCGTGGGGTTTACGTGTCGAAATGCATGCCACACCGGTAGAGGGCGCTATGATTTATTGTGACCGACCGGCCGAGACTCTTGTGACTATCTCGCCTCGTTATTTACCTTCTGGCTTTTGTCGTAGTCACAGTGTACGATGGACACCGAGACAGAGAGACTGGCGTTGGAGCTCCAAATTATTCAAGCAGAGGAAGAAATACTTCTTTTGCAAATTAGGGCACGACAAAGGAGACAATTATGTTTATGAGTGGAAACCGGAAAAGCGGTCTCCAGCGGATGTAGTTAGCGGACCAATCACAGCCAATGCTGCTGCGTTGCTGCTGCGTTGCTGTTGCGTCGCCTCGACGCGCGTCGAGGATTTTTGGGAGGTGCGCGTCTGGCCCTTGCGTAGGACGCACGGGGGTCCGCAAGGACGCAATAGGTCCGTAATAGGTCCGTACGCACGGACGCGCTGTGTCAACGCGGAAGCATAATTTGGGCTTTAGGTTTGTCTGACCACCTGAGGGGCGTGGCTCCTATAAATTACCAAACGACCTATTTACTTTATCACTCAGCACCAACAGATTCCAGTCATTAGCATCAGCCCTAACTTTTACTGTTGTTGTTATTGTTCAGTAGGAGTTTACTAGCTGACGTTTCTCTCTCTGGTGCTAATAGTGCAGGTTGTCAATCAACCTTTGTCCACAGTTTATATTAAGCTTTTGGTTTGTGCATATGTGTTGATGTTAAAGCCAAGGTTTAAGACTAATACTGCCTACCAATGCAATGATAACAAATGTAAAGGGGTGGGGCTTTGGTACCTTTCTCTTTCTCGTTAAGGAAAATGTCATCCATCAGTTATATGAAATCTTTAAAATAAAAACTTATTTAATTTTTTTTCAGCATCCTAATTACCTTACAAAGATTGGGGAATAATAAAAAAAAAAATTGTGATTGGATGATATTTTTTTTCCTGGTAGTCAGGAGGTTAGCTTGCTAGGGGTTGCTTTTTTGACGTTTATTGACCTTAAATTTGTTTTGCACTTATTGTTCCTACCTCATCTTCTTATTTAAATGCAATTTCTTTTCTTTATTTTGTAAACGGTGCCTATTACATTCTTCTGTTGTTAGCCTTAAGCCTAGGAGCATAATAACATTTAGAATAAGTATATATATATATATTTCCAGTTCTTTATGGGAAAGTAACTTAACACACACACACACACACACACCTTTTTCTTAAGGTGAAAAAAATTGACCATCCCCCCTGAATTTTTTTTACAACTCGACTACTGGTTATAACTGAGCTGGTTGAGATGAACCAGAGGTTGTCTTCAGGTTGAGTTGAAGGTTTGAGATTAAAGCAGCAGCTGAACTAAGTTTTACTGACTTGAAGTGTTTTACAGTGTAGGAATGTTTCTGTGTCCAGGATCAGCTGATCGTCCAAACAAGGCTGGTCCACATGTTGTTGTTATTTAATGGAAGTTGTTCAACTCGTTTCCTCTAAAGCTGAAACGTTTTCAATCTGTACAACATGATCAGGTGTGTGTGTGTGTGTGTGTGTGTGTGTGTGTGTGTGTGTGTGTGTGAGCACCGTGTCACTGAGTGCGTCGACTGAAAGCTTGTTGTCACTGAATGTCACGAACATGAAGACACTCTCACCTTCATCACTCCCTCTCTCTCCATTATCTCTCTCCTCCTCTCCTCCTCTCTCTCGTCTCTCCTGACGTTAGTTGAAACCAGCTGTTTGTTTTGTTTGTGTTAAAACTATTTTCAGACGCGTTGCTGTTTCCCTCCATCTGCTGTGTGAAGCTAACCCGTATGTATAATACATGGTCGGGGGCGAGGCCCGGCCGGGGTTGACCCTGTGTGATATATTTAGAGGAGCCTGCGATGAATGTTTTATCCTGGCTACGTAGGAAGAACACAGCGCCACCATTAAACATTCATATCTGCCACTGAGATGACCTCCTGGAAAACCAGACCGTCATCAGTGACCATCACACCTGCAGCACATGCTGCTATTACACCTGCTGCACAGGTGAGGGAGGAAGGAACGATGGATGATGTTTACAGAGAAAAGCTTCAGATTTTAGTTTCTGTAAATTCATTTGAGTAACTCATTCAAACATAAACAGTGACGCCCTGAGTGATCCTTCCTTCATCCGTCATGTGCAGGTGTGCAGGTGTGTGTGGTCATGTGGTGATGATAATGCTGCTGCTGCTGCTGCTGCAGGTGTGTGTGTTTAGTCTCAGTGTGGCTTCACCTCTCAGACACAGTTTAGCAACAGCTCAGCCAGCCTGCATTATTCATTCAGAAGCGAGCCGGTGGATAGTGTTACCCCGAGGCAGTATAGCCGGTATATTAAGGTGCCCTTTGTAAACGTAACTGGGGATCCTCACTCTGATGCACAACATACACTCAGACATATAATACATATGTGCCTACACATGCATGGAGGATGTGTTGAGGGCTCGGGTTGAGGCGGGCGGTGCCGTTTCAGTAACCAGAGAGAGGAGCAGGAGGTTGCAGGAGGTCAGAAAGGCAAGCTGACGTGGGTGGATACAACCACAAAGAAGAGGACACCCCGAAGGCCGAGACTCACGCCGGCACAATCACATCGTCTCTCCTAGCCCGGGGGACGTCCTGCCAAAGTCGGTGCAGTGGCCAAGATGAGGATTCACTGCGGGACTCACAGGACGGACTAACAATGGGAGACACACAAAGGACTACACAGAGTCTGTCACCGGCAGAGCAGGGTCTTTCATTCAGCTCATGACCCCTGGAAGTTACTTACAAACCAGGAACTACTTGGACTTGGTGGATATGTCACTTTTAAGGAGCGGAGGCAACGAGTTGGTAAAACTGAGAGACATAAATCTGCAGCTGTTTTTATTTTATTTACCAGCCTTAGACGCTTAGACGCTGTTTGTCTTTCCACACACAGACATCAGCCTCTTCCCTGCGGAGGATTCAAAAAGTACTGTAACGTCAGCGAGCTCCGATGGCTGAGATTCCGACTCCATTACTAGATCGTGTTTTGAAGGACTGTGGTTTGTCTCGCTGTGCGTTATACAACAACTTGAGTGTGTGAGGTGTCCCGGCGGCAGATCAGATGAAGGACAACGGAGACAAGACATGAAAACTGTTGTGGATGAGACGATGCTGCTGCAAATCCTCATCAACCTGCTTTAGCACACTCTTGTTTAGATGATCTGAGACATCATGCCACCCAAAAAAGGTGACAAAGCTGCCAAGAAAGGCAAGTCAGAGGAGCCAAAGAAGGGAGGAAAGGATGATAAGAAGGGAGGAAAGGATGATAAGAAAGGGGGGAAGAAGGCTGAGGAGCCACCAGCTAAGGGGAAAGGGAAAGACGATGGAAAGAAGGGAAAGGGAAAGAAGCCTGTCAGCGAATCAGAGGAAGGGTCAGAGGAGGAAGAAGAGGAGATGAAGACTGAGGAAGAGGGAAGTCAGGAAAGCGAGGAAGAAGTAGTGACCAAAAAAGGGAAAGGGAAAGCAGCTCTGAAAGGTGCATCCAAGGCCATGGCTGTGAAGGGCTTTAAGGCTCCTAAAACTCCATCTGGAGACGAGGAGAAGGGGAAGATGCAAGGGAAGAAAGGCATGAGTGCAGTGAACCTGAAGAAGATGAGCGACGTCAACATCAAAGGAGCCTCCAAAGCCATGATGGGCTTCGCTGCAGAGGGACAGAAGAAGACAAAGACCCAGAAGACACTGGATGCAAGTTCTCAACTGAAAGGAGCTTCCAAAGCTCTGTCAGGCATCAC
Source organism: Chelon labrosus (assembly GCF_963514085.1). Taxonomy (NCBI): domain Eukaryota; kingdom Metazoa; phylum Chordata; class Actinopteri; order Mugiliformes; family Mugilidae; genus Chelon; species Chelon labrosus. The sequence continues at coordinate 24,239,386 of NC_140354.1, forward strand.
AGGAAAGGCCTCTCCCTTCAGCATGCCCTCAAAGCAGCCGGACAAAACCAAACCAAAGAGGAACCTTAAAAGCACCTCTCGTCTCTTCCTACGTCTCTCCAAGAAAAAGAAACCGTCTGCAGGTGGTAAACCACTTCTAGGAACCAGCAAGCTCTTCTCTGGATTTGGGGCCAAGTCGTCCGGTGACAAGAAGCCAGGTCTGTCTGGCTTCGGCATGTTCGGTAAAAAAAATGAGAAAGAAGCCACGCCACCTAAAAAGACGATAAATCTGTCTGGTCTAGGGGGTCAGGGGAAGATGGCTACGGAGGCAAAGGGTCTAGGAGGGAAGTTTAAAGGCATGTTTGGGAAAAAGAAAACAGGAGCAGGGTTTAAGAGTAAAAGCTGGATGGTAGGAAGGATAGCTGCAGCAACCAACTGGTTGACAGGGAGGTACCTGACGTCTAAGAGCCAAGGTCAGCTGGGCGGACAGGCGGGAGGACGGGGGAGGAAGGCCCTTTCGATGGCGAGCAGAGGAACCAGAGGGAGAAACACACATTACTACAACGAGGCCTATGAGTATGTTGATGATGAGTATGGATACGAGGAAGATTACCCCAGAGGCTTCCAGAGACAACACACGACCTATGACCCCTACGACCCCTATGACCCTTACGGAGAGGAGATGGATTACTACGACGATGAAGAGTGGGAGGATGAGTATGGTTACTATGACGACGAGGGCAACTTTTACTACGATGATGAGTTTTACTACGACGATGACGTGGATTACTACGGCTACCCTCACGGCTACTATGACGATGAGTATGAAGACTACTACGGTGACGAAGGCCTGGACTACTATTACTATGGCGATGATGGGATGCTGTATGCTGTGGAGCCAGAACCATACGGTTACTATGGTGATGGCATGGATGGTTTCTATGACCCGTATGACCCCGTGCTGTATGAAGACTACTTTGACCACAACATGGGATTTAATTATGGTCTGTCAGATGGGATGGGTCATGTGATGGGCCTTGGGGTGGGCCATGGGGTGGGTCATGGGGTGGGCCATGGGGTGGGTCATGTGATGGGTCATGGGATGGGTCATGGGGTGGGTCATGGGGTGGGTCATGGGGTGGGTCATGGGGTGGGCCATGGGATGATGAATGGTGGCTATGCTGCTGTTTCAGGTCTGTTTAATGACCCAGCGCTAGGATACACTCAGTCTGCTCCTATCTATAACTCCTCCTACCAGCAGCCCGTCTACATGGACCCTGGACTGGACCCGGTTGACACTGGACAGCTCTATGGACACGAGCAGCTTTCTTACCCTCCAGCTGATGCATTTTCAGCAGAGCAGTTCAGGGTCCCCCGGCCCCAGGTGATGCTGTTTGGAAAAGACCGACTGGAGGTGGAAACCCTGCCACCACCTCCTGTTCAGTCTCAACCTTCCTTTCCCATGATGCATCCCTCCTCCCCAGCTCTGGCTCTCAACAATCTGGAGATGGTGTCAGATGTACATTATGATCAGCTGACACCCTCATATCATCCTGCACAGCCTCATAATCCCGCCACCATGAACCAACAACAGACCTCCATTATTCCTGGCTACGCCCCCTCGCCAGCAGCCATGACCATGCAACAGGAACCGTTTCCTACTCACCCTCCTCTCTCTGTAACTCCCAGTCACTTGTTCCAGTCTCCTCCACCACCTCAGTTTGCCCCTCAGATGTACCAAACACCCCTCCCACAGGAACCACAGATATTCCAGATGGGGCAAATGTCACCAATGGTTGCACCAATGCAGCCATTGATGCATTCACCACTACATTCACCAGTGGCTTCACCGAGGCTGATGCGACGTATGAGTCCTCTTCCATCTCCACAGCTGTCACTGAGGCCGGGGTCATTGAGGTCGATGGCGCCTCCATCGCCCCACTTCCTGCCACATCACATGGACTACCAAACAGGCTTCCAGTCAGACTCCCACTTCTCCCCTCGCCTACAGAAGCGGGGGCTCCCTCATCGAGCATCAATGGCTTCACCTGTCGACAGGCGAAGACCACCCAGCCCACCTCCTTCTCTACCACACCAGAGGAGGGGGATGTCAATAAGGCCTCAGCCATCTCTGACAAGAGGAAGGGCAGGAATGGGGTTGCGCAGGGCTCCCTCGGCTGTCCGACCCCAATCCCCACTTTCTAGCCCCCTAGCTTCTCCCCGAGGATCAATGAGGAGGAGAGCAAGCCCACCTCCTTCCCCAAGACTTTCTTTCAGACAGCAACCCCCTCCAGATGCAGTCCCTCTTCCACCTACCAGACCTCATCTGTTCAAAGGAAGGAAACAAATGTCTAAGATGAGGCGTTCCCCCTCACCGTCCCTACAAAGGCAGAGCCCCCCTCAGCCTGAAAGACCTCAGTCGCCCCTGCAGTCTTTCCGCCCCACCTCTCCCCGTCGTCCTCCCTCCCCTTCCCCATCTCGTGTTACCAGTCGACCCCTTCCCACCCGCTCGTCTACTCGCAGGATGAGAGGTGGTCCTGGTCGAAGTCACGTTCCCATGGGGGCAGTGAAACCCTCCCCAGCCAATCCCTATTTACAGCGACGCAGTAGACATGGCCCCCCTGTCACTCAGCAAGTAGCCCCATTCAGGTCCTCCATCCATAGTGGCCCTGGCCCCCCTTCAGGCACTGTAGCTGGAACTCCCATGTTAGCCAGGGCAGGCTCCCGGCCTACGGGGTTAAGGGAGTCCAAACGGATAGGTGCTTCTCAAGGAGGCTTCCACAGACCCGTGGGTAGGGGACAGCCACTAGTTCGAATGCCCCGAAGCCAGCCCTCCCTTCAGTCCAGGCAGTCATTCAGAGCACCTCCCGCGGTGCCTCCCATTCATCCACAGCCATCTTTGAAGCAGAGTGGTCCTCCTTCTCCCCAGCCATCAGTGCGTAGGCTGCAGAGTAGACCTCCATCTCCACAACCACTCCACCGTCGATCTCCTCTGCCCTCCCGTTCAGCCTCCCCCATGCATCCTCTGTCTCACCCACCCTCTCCTTTGCCCCCCAGGTCAATGAGTCGGCAGAGTCTGGGACCAACATCTTTTCAGTCTCTACTACCTCATCCCAGGCTCCCTCAATCACAAAGCATTACCCAGTACGACTACACAGTGATGGACCCAGGCCCGTCCCCGATGCTTACAAATGCTTTACCACACTCTCAGGTTGTAGGAGCTCACTTTCCTCCTCCTTTTCCTCCGCCAACCCCTTACCCCACAGGTGCTTACCCCTCTCCTTTACAAAGACCCTCCTCCCCCCTAACACAACATGCAGTCTACCCCCAAAACCTCCCTCAACAGGCACCTTTATCACCTAACATGGGACGCAGACTCCAGAACCCTTATCTGCAAAATGTCACCGACACCACACCTTTACAGAGAAGCCCCTCCCTCATACCTGGTGGCCAAGAGGTGATATCAGCTAATGTACAGGAGAGCCAAGTTGTGAGTCCATATGGCCGTTTTGGTATATCCAGTGTTTTGATGCAGAACTCCCAACTCCGAAGTGCATCCTATGCATCTCCTCTTCAACGCAATGCCAGCCTTTACACAAATGTCCTGTCGCCCCCCGAGGCTGAAGCTCCCCCCGCTACCTCCGTACTGTCCTCCTCACAGCTGTCTTCTGCTATGCTAAACTCTCAGCTACGTAATGCTTCCTTCACTTCACCTTTTCCACGGCACCTCTCCCCCACATCGGCTCCCTCTCCTGCTCCTCCTTCCACCCTGCCACAGCAAGGAGGTGGTAGAGGTAACTCCATTTTCTCTGGTGGACTGCCGACCTCCCAGATCCAGGGATCCATGTTCAAGCTTCCAGGTGGCACTTTGACAATGTCCCGGGGCCAGGTTGAGGCTCCAGCAGAACCTGGTGGTGTGGGCAGGAGTCTGTCACCCTCTGCTCTCTCCAATGCTCTGCTGAACCCAAGTCTACGCCAGGCCACATATCGTTTGCCTGATGGCACTCTGGTAACCAGGACAGAAGCCGCCCCTGCATCGTCCCCTTCCTCTTCTATGCTCTCCTCTGCTATGCTCAATGCTAATGTCCGTAAGGCCTCTTATCGATTACCAGATGGATCCATTCTGATGCGTCCAGGAGAGGAGGCACAGAGTTCTGAGAGTGTAATCTCATCACCAGGACTATCAGGCGCCCTTATGAATGCTAACCTGCGTAAAACAAAGTTTCAGCTCCCAGAAGGATCATCGCTGTTTTCACGGAACCAACCTCAACCTTCCTCTCCTGACACCTCCCCTGGCCTCCTCTCTGGTGCCTTGTTGAACACTAACGTCCGCGGTGCCTCTTACAGACTCCCAAACACATCACTACTGAGGCAGCCGGGTTCTGCTGATACCTCCAACCAGCGCGGTCTTGATCTTTCCAACGCTCTACGCAACCAGAACCTTAAATCTGCCACTTACCGTTTGCCGGACGGGACTCTCATGACCCGCCCTCAGCCCGCCCCTGCATCTAGAACACTTGACTTGTCCAATGCTTTAACAAAGAACCCAAACCTTCGTGGGGCAAACTACCGTCTCCCTGATGGTAATATAATGACACGACTTGGTGCCCCCAGCACCCCAGAACCGCGCTCACTTAACCTCTCCGGTGCTTTGCAGAACCCTCACCTAAGGGGGGCCTCCTTCCACCTCCCCTCTTATGCTGTAGTGTCACCCCAGGTGCAGGGGCCTGGCCCTGGACAGCACTGGGCACATGGTTCTGGAGCTGGAACACAAGATGTAGATGTGTGGGGGGCAGAGAGGGTTCTACCTCATGGGACAGTGCAGAACCTCAATAAATGGTCCATGTATAGGGATGGGGAGCTGCTGGACCCCCACAGCCTGATGGGACAAGGACACTTGGGGAATGAACCAGGGGAGTGGAATCTTAGCAGGGAGGGGGAACCACAGGGGAACTGGTTTGACAAGGTAATAAATCTGAAATCACACAACTGTCAACCTGTAGTTTAGGTTGTTTTGTTGCAGGGCAAAAATAAGTTGTTCTGGTCACAATCAACCGTAGAATAATTCATCAAAGAGAGAATCATATATATCATTATACATTATAATGAGAGCAGAGACCTGTGTACTTACACCATCATTACTGTTTTAGATGTACTCGATCAGAAGCATGCCCACCATGGCTCACCGGGACCAACGAGAGGAAGATGGTGTGGAAGACATGACACAGCTCGAGTAAGTAAACCTGAGGTCTGAGGCCCCATTAGGGGACACCAAAGATCACAGGGCTGCTCTTTTTCAGAGTTTGTTAAAGTTAAACGTGCACATGTTAAATAAAACTTAATAGTATGTAGTGGTTTGATTTGGTGCCGCTGGCTCGTGAGCTTATACCGGCTCCCTCTTGTTTTACTGTTTTATTAATGAAACAACATCAAAGAGCTGAGGACTCATCAGTTTTCAAAAAAAGACAGTCAGGGGGGAGTCTCCAGAGTTAGTTTAACACTGATTGAAGGTCAGAACCTGGACACAAAGATGTGGACCAGATTAAACATTAAGACTGAATATCTCAAACGATGGTTAATGGAGTCACTCGGTTCTGTAACATCTTAAATCACTTCCTGCTTCCTTCCAGGGAGATGCATGAAGCTGCCGTTCTGACCAACATCAGGAAAAGGTTTGAGCGAGAGATTATTTATGTAAGTATGTGAATGAAACCTCTGATAAACTCTGATTACCTGTTGTTAGCTTCACAGATTTCTCCGTCTCTGTTTGACTTTCCTTTCCTCCTTTGGTCTTTTCCAGACATACATCGGTAGTATTCTGGTGTCTGTGAACCCATACAGGATGTACAACATCTACGGGACGGACCTGGTGCTGCTGTACAAGGGTCGGGCTCTGGGAGAGAACCCTCCGTAAGTCAGGACCAAACCATGGAGACATAACTATGTTTAAATGAAATAAAATAGATCCAGTTCTGAAGTTTAAAGCATACCAACAACTACCAGCATCTATCAACTCAGACAGGAGCTGCTTAGTGTTTCTTTTAGCTAAAGGGAGTTGGTTCTTGATGCAGTTCTGTAGGTTTCAGGTTCTGGGTTCTAGAAAATGTCTTGAGACTATTTGGATTGATACTGACTCTATAAATAAAACGGAGTTAACTGTAGAGGATTAAAACATTCTTCTCCCTGTTCCAGACATTTGTTTGCCATAGCAAACGCTGCCTACTCCAAAGTGATGGATGCCAAACACAACCAGGTCATAATAATCAGGTAAGAGGCTCAGCAGGACGTAGGTAGGTCACGGTGGCATCGTGGTCCAGCTTTGACTCATTTAGTTGAATGATTGGATGAATCTCTGTGAAGGTTCCAGGTCATCCAGGTCACAGTTCCTCCATAAAAACTCAAACTTAAACTCACAAACCTGGACGTCAGCTCAACTTCATCAGCCCACACATGTTTAGTCCAGGAAGAGTCTCTCTGTTGGGAACTGATTCTGCTCCAGTAAAGATCTGCAGCGAGTTAAGGTTCTGAACATCTCGGTTCCTAAAGTTGTTGGTGATTAATGGTTCCTTACATCAGTTCCTGTGAACGTTAGAGCACGATGATGGATCTGTTGGTAGCGTGTCAGTAAATCCTAGATATTTTTATTTTGACATTTATTTCTAACAAGTTGTCTCATCCTGAACTTTGTGATTCCAACAGATTGAAGGTCTTGAATATGTAATGAGTTAGTACTTCCTGGTTTTCTTCATTTTTACAACTTTCTAATTTGGTGATGGACGGAAGAGCAACATTAGTCAAACACGTTTCTGATTGGTTGGAGGATTATCCAGGTGATGCAGAGGGTGGTGCACCACCCACACACAAGATAAGATAAGATAAGATAAGATAAGATCATCCTTTATTTATCCCACATCTTCAGTCTTTGTTCCAGCTGATGTTGCTGTATCATTAAAACCTCTTTAGTGGTGTAACGCTGACGTTCTCAACAGTCAGGTTTCCATCCACCGTTGTAAATTCATGAGAGTCTGTCTGTGGTTTACCTGCCGACAAACTCAAGACTGATCCATCGCTCACTTCTCCCACGCCCCATCTGTCAATCACAGGAGGAGGACACACACACACACACACACACACACGGTAGGCGTGTGCTTTTACGACCATAAAACACACAAACACCTCTACACACACAGCTGGAAGGAGACACCTGTAAGGAAAGCCCAGCCGGGTCTGGGCCAGGACCAGGTCAGGTTTCACAGGGATGTGTGTGTGTGTGTGTGTAGGTGGGTGTGTGTGTGTGTGTGTGTGTGTGCGTGTGCGTGTGCATGTGTTCAGGGGTAACTGAGGTCCGGTGTTCAGTGACCAGTAATGGTCCAGTTTTTAGCTAACTGGCCTCAGACCTGAAACCTTACGCTGGACTGGTAACGGTACCGGTGTCTCTGAGCACACACACACACACAACCTTCTCTTTCTATCTTTATGATGACATTCCAGTGTCATAATGCATCCCCTAACTCTAACCCTAACCCCTGACCTTCACCCTAAAACTGAGTCCGAACAGGTTTTAACCTTTAAAGAGTTCTCAGACCCAGAACAGTGTCCTCATAACCTTGGTATTCCTGAAGGCTTTGGTCCTCACAACACAGTAAAACACACAGCATTTAGTGGTGAGCTGCTGGCAGTCTGCGCTGAGACTGTTTCAGGTGGTTTAACACAAAAGTGGAATTGAGCCTTTGCCTAAAGTGAGATTAGTCTGCTCTCACTTCACTGAGTCACTTTAAACCAAACACTCCTGCAGCCTGAGGATCATTAAGTGATGAATAAACGGTCACACTGAGTCAACGTCATTAATTAGCCTGGCTTTATCCATTAGCAGCTACCCTTTAGACACTTTAGAATAAAGAACCAATATATGTGCATGTGTTTGGTCGGAACCCACGGAGGCTGGACGTCCCAACTCTGCAGACAGTTTCAAACCCTGGAGCCTCTGTCACATGAATACAGTCATAGAGAAACACCAACTCTAGAGTAACGTATATAAATATTTAAGAGGACTTACTAAAAACTAGGTATGAGATCAAGCTAACAGGCTAACAAGCTAACAAGCTAACATCACAGCTGTTAAAACCAACAGACTCAAATACATGACACCAGGAAACAGGAGCAAAACTTTACATGATCTCACGTTGACTGGAGTAAAAGTTAAAATGTTATAAAGACAAGAAGAGACCAGAGACCACTCGACTGAACGTGAAGCTACGCTGGTATCAGGACCGAGAGATACCTGGACCTGGAACCACAGCAGAAGTTAGAGACGAATGAAAACCAGAAACCTCCTCTAATGACTCGTCACTGTTAAGGACCTGAGACCTTTGACCTTTGACCAGAATGTGTCTGAGGACGGGATCTGGATCAAAACACTGACCTGAAGTGAGACGTTTAATCAGTGGGGTTGATTCTGGGATGAGACGTTAATATATAATAACACTGATGCTGAATGAACTAGTTCTAGTAATGAAGTGATTAGTGTCTCTGGTCTCTCTCCTCCTGTTCACTGTGAACTTAAATAAAACCAGGAACGTCTTTAATAAATGTCCACTCACTACAGATTAACTCCGATATATTCTTATATTGTCTTGCTGGCCCGGTTCTTCCTGGTTCCTTTTGGTTCATCTTGGTTCTTCCTGATTCTTCCTCCTCACAGTCAGGAAGGTCTTTCTTTTCACACTAGTGTCCCTCCAGTGTCCTCCTCTGTCTTCATACCTGTTGAAGCTGTCAGTTGTTCATTGTGTCTGTTTCCTGTTTCAGTGGAGAGAGCGGATCTGGAAAAACCGAGGCCACCAAACTAGTCCTGCGCTACCTAGCAGCCGTTCATCACAAGTGTAACCTTGCTCAGCAGGTACGTGAACACGACCGGTTCTAGTGTCAGGTGTGAACATCTGCAGACATTTAAAGGAGGAGGAAAGTCTCTGAGCGTCTGTGTTGCTTCTGTCTCTGCTGGCTCTCCTCTGGCTCTCCAGATTGAGGTAGTCCAGCTCCCTGCATGCTTTACATTTGACGTCTTTGTCCCAGGTTGCTGTGTTTTAACCTCTAAGCGATAGATGAGCCCGTTCATTCCCGTTGACTCGTTGCGTCCGTGTCCACAGATACTCGAGGCTGCTCCTCTGCTGGAATCTTTTGGAAATGCCAAAACTGTGAGGAACGATAATTCCAGCCGCTTCGGGAAATACATCGAAGTGTTTCTGGAGCAGTGAGTATGACCCAAACACTCAGACCTCCCTCATCTCATCTTAGACCTGCTCCTGTCTGAGTCTCCTGTCTTTCCCTGTGTGTGCAGTGGTGTGATCAGCGGTGCCATAACCTCTCAGTATCTACTGGAAAAGTCCCGCATCGTCTTCCAGGTGAGACGCCTGGACGCTGGCATGTCAGCTCTGTGTTTTGTCTGCGTGGACGCGTTGAGGTGAACGTGAGTTTGTGTTTCAGGCCAAAGACGAGAGGAACTATCACATCTTCTACGAGATGCTGGCAGGTCTTCCCTCACAGCAGAAACAGGCTTTCTATCTGCAGGGAGCTGAAACCTACTATTACCTCAACCAGGTAGACGACGCACAGTGGTCACAGGGTCTACTTTATTCTTCAGATCAAGATCCAGGTCTGTCCTCTGTCCTCTGTCCTCTGTCCTCTGTCTCTCCACACAGGGAGGGGACTGTGGGATAACAGGGAAGAACGATGCTGAGGACTTCCTCCGTCTGCTCTCTGCCATGGAAATCCTTCACTTCTCCCCAGAGGACCAGGCGGCCATCTTTAGAGTCCTCTCGTCCATACTGCACCTGGGCAACGTCTACTTTCAGAGACACGAGGTCACATCTCCACAGCAGCCTCTTTACGTCCCGCTGTGTCTCAAGTCTTTTATTTCACCTCCGTGTGTTTTTCTGTTGCACCGCAGGCCGACGGCCAGGAGGTGGCGTCGGTGGTGAGCGCTCAGGAGATCAGGGTGGTGGCCGAGCTGCTGCAGATCTCACCGGAGGGACTCCAGAAGGCCATCACCTTCAAAGTCACAGTCAGTATCACACGTATGATCCGTCATGTGATCCCTCATGTGTTCATCACGTTAAAGTGACTGAGTTTAAACTCTACAGATCTTGGTTTTAGATGTTTTCCTCATTTAAGATGTTTGTGGATGAGTTGAATTTTCTTTTAGTTCAGTTTAGTTTGGAGCAGCACCAAATGTTTCCTGCTCCACTAAATAAAATAATCATTAAACTACAAACTGAAGCAGAGACAAGTGGACGAGTAGAATTTTTTAAAGATGTTTCATCAGACAAAGACTAAAACTCATTTACAGAGAAACGAGGAACCTCTACTAGTCAGCTGACATTAAAAACACAGACAATAAAAACTAAACCAGATCATTTAAATCCAAACTGAGACAGAAAGCCCAGATTGTCCAGACGTCACTGACTCAATGTCAGATAATAAAACAGTCGTCGTCTTTCACTTCTTTAAAATAACAATAATAAATGAAAGAATGAAGAAGAAAAACAAACAGTTATTTAATGAATTTGATCAATAAATTAAAAACCAAAGATGATGAAGTTTAGTTTGTCTACGAGACGACGTCACTGAACTCTGTCTGGACTTCAGTTTGTGTCTCATTCATTCATTCATTCATTCATAATAATAATAATAATATTAATAATAATAATGTAGGTCACCATGAATCAGACATATCTGACTGTATTTAGAGTCTAGACTCTATTTAATCTATTTAATCTCTGACTCTTTTAGTTTGTCTTGATTTTATTTTACATATATATCAAATATAATCTTAATATAATCTTATATGTTATATGTGAGCTACAGTAGCTCCTGGAGATAAACAGAAATTCTTCTTTCTTGGTCTAAAACAGATTTTTATTTCATTTATTTTTTTCCAGAAGCGAAGAGATGAAACGTTTACTGTGTTTAATTTAACTTGTCTCCTCAGGTCAGGACACGTTAACGTTCTCAGGTTGTTTCAGACTCGTTGAACTAGAAACCTTCTCTGCATCATCGCCTGCTTCACTTTTTAATCTTGAGATGAAAAGCTTCAGTTTTCTGGAGGATGTGAAGCAGCTGTCATCCTCATCATCATCATTAATCTCCAGATCAGCAGCTACGAGGAAACAGCTGAATGTGAACTTTAGATGAAGATGAAATGATCACTGCTTCTTCTCCTCAGGAGACCATGAGAGACAAGATCTACACCCCTCTGACTGTAGAGAGCGCTGTTGATGCCAGGTGAGGTGAATACCCAGCATGCACTATGTGACAGTATCTGGGTGTTTCATTTCCTTTTAAAATGTTGATGACTCATCCTGCACCCGGGGGCGTGGTCTAATTTTGTGTCCAGTTAAATGCTTTCTTGAATTTTATGCCCATCCCCCTGAGCCTCTCCTTTAACAGCAGCCCAATCAGAGCACACGTTTCAGGAGGGGGCGTGGCCTCTATAGTTGTGTCTATAACAGGGAACAGCTGTTTCAGGACTTTCATGGATGAATTATGGAATGTCGTTTCCATGGAAACAACGCGTCTTATTCTGTGATGATGAATCTTTGTCCAGAGATGCTGTTGCCAAGATCCTGTACTCGCTGCTCTTCCACTGGTTAACAGAACGGATCAACGCTCAGGTTTACCCTCGCCAACACACACTCTCCATCTCCATCCTGGACATCTACGGCTTCGAGGTAAAGTTGGTCCTCAAAATGAGATTATTATTCATTTAAAACCTCAAATCAAATGATGACGCAATCATCCTACAGCTTCAGAACAACCAGTAGAAAATAACCTCAGTCACTTAAAGACTCCTGTTGGTGAATGACATGTTGCAGCGCCACCTTGTGGTCAAATCTAAACATCTAAAGATCAGTTTCATCTCAGAACAGTTTTATCAAAGTAACTAAACTAACTAAACTGATCTGAGTGGAGAGTTATCACCTGGAACCAGAACCTTCCCTCCTGATAAACCTCCACACACAGCGCTGCTTAAACGGTCCTGTGTCTTTCAGAAGTTTCTACATTTCTACATTTTATTTCTGGATCTGTGGGTTCCAAACTCTTTAGAGATGGTTCTGGAAACTTTTCCAGCCTGATGAGCAACAACAACTCTTTCTCTGAGCTCCTCAGAAAGCTCCTTTGTCCACAAACATGTGTTGTGAAGATCAGACTGAGACAAATCCCTGATTTATTGAAACTAAACCAGGAACTGAACCACACCTGAGTCTCATTACATTGATGGAAACACTTCTGAACACATGGACTCTGATTGGATCCTAGAGGAGCTCCTCTCTGATATGTAATATTAGTGTATTTTAGTCTCATGCTTCAGTTTGACTCGGTTCTTTGTCGACTTTCAGGATGTCTTGAGTCATTTTTATGTGTGTCTCTCTGTGTGTGTGTGTGTGTGTGTGTGTGTGTGTGTGTGTGTGTGTGTGTGTGTGTGAACAGGATCTGGCCTTCAACAGCTTTGAGCAGCTTTGCATTAATTATGCAAACGAGTACCTGCAATTCTTCTTCAACAGGATCGTATTCAGAGAGGAACAGGTGGGTCCACATCACACCTGCAGGTACACACACACCCGGCCACTTTATTAGGTACACTAGTGAAGTCGATCTAATCTGAATAGCATAGCCCAGTGACACAGCTGAATCAACAAACCGAAGCTGAACACCAGTTACTGTTCACTGTTTACGCTAGCGTACCTAATAAAGTGGCCTAGATGTTAACATGTTGTGGATGTGACTCAGGAGGAGTACGGCCGGGAACAGATCCCCTGGCAGGACATCAGCTTCAGTGACAACCAGCCCTGCATCGACCTGATCGCCGCTAAGCCTCATGGGATACTGAGGATCCTGGACGACCAGAGCAGCTTCCCCCAGGTGAGGAGGAGGAGGAGGAGAGAGCCTGAACAGAAAGAAACACATCATCTGAAATAATGTATGTGTTGCTCAGAATCTGATCATTTGTTGCCAGGCAACCGACCACACCTTCCTCCAAAAGTGTCACTATCACCATGGCAACAACCCGCTCTATCAGAAGCCAAAGATGCCCCTCCCAGAGTTCACCATCAAGCACTTTGCTGGTCGGGTCACCTACCAGGTACTCAGCTCCTCACTGACCCGTCGGTGGCTTTCTATTGGCCGGCGGGTCACAGAAGGAATCTGATTGGCTTAAATTCATGTTTTATCCATCAGTGCTGCTAGTACAGCAATGGAGACGGTACCAGTTACTGCATCAATCAATCAATCAATCAATCTGCTGAACTAACAGGTCTGTGGTGTCACTGATGCAGGTCAGCAAGTTCCTCGATAAGAACTACGATCAGGTCCGACAGGACGTCCTGGACCTGTTCATCCAGAGCAAGAACAAGGTGAGAGGACGGTCCCACGCCTGCACGACCTTCACTCTCAGTCACCTGATCTCATCCCATTAATAAAGTGAGTGTGTGTGCAGATGGTGTCAAACCTCTTCCTGGCTCACATGGAGGTCGTAGGTCAGCAGAGAGGAGCTCACGTAAGGAAGAGCAGCACCATCACCAGAAGGTACCAGGCCTCCACCGTCAGCAGTAAGTTCCAGCAGTCGCTGCTGGAGCTGGTGGAGAAGATGGAGAGGTACCTCGCCACTTTATAGAACAATGTTAGAAAGAAACGAGCTGCTGACTGACGTCTCCCTTCTCTCCTTTGTCTTTTTCAGTTGCAACCCTTTCTTTGTTCGCTGCATAAAGCCAAATAATATGAAGGTAGATCTTCTGACGGTCGTTTACGTACGTGTCAGTCCATACGTACAGTAACGTGTTCATGATCCGTTCTCAGCATCCAGGCGTGTTTGAGGATGAGCTGGTCGTCAGCCAGCTGCGACACTCTGGAGTCCTGGAGACCATCCGGATCCGCAGAGAGGGTTATCCCATCAGAATGCCGTTCTACACCTTCCTGTTCAGGTGAAGGAGAGGTGTTGACAGGCTGCACTTAAATCAGAGGCTGATGAGTCAGTTTTATGAAGATGTTCAATCCCATGCAGGTATAAGTCTCTGGTCGGCCTTCAGGAGCTCCCTGCTGCTAACGGAGACAACTGTGTGATACTTCTCAGTAAACTGTGTCCACTGCGACCGGGAATGTTCCACGTTGGAGTCACAAAGGTGAGAACATTCACGAGTCTTTCCCAAACTACAGAAACAGAACAGAACCATCTGGAGTCAGTAACATGTGGATGTGATGTGCAGCTGTTTCTGAAGGAGGACGTCTACCAGCTGCTGGAATGTAAACGAGAACGTTCTCGGGAACTGGCCGCTCTCACGCTGCAGCGTTACACTCGCATGTTCTTCGTCAGGCACCGCTACGTCGCCTTCCGCAGGAAGATCGTCGGCTTTCAGGCGTGGTCCCGCGGCTTCCTGGTCAGGTGAGCTGTCCTACACACATCCAAGACCCCAGGTCATCACTGCTCTACATGTGGAGTTTATATCTTATTCAGTTTGAGTGTTGGGCTTAGAAATGAGGATCTGTAGCCTGGTGACGATAGACTCAATAACTCCTGATCCAGAGATCAACTGGATCCTCCTCCAACCAAATGGAGACAGTTAGTTGTTTATTAATCTGAAGCTGTTCCACGGGACGTCCTGGATCATCGTCTTCAGTCTCTGTCCAGGTTCTGTTCCAGTTTAAAGAACCATCTGACCCAGTCCAGTCCAGATACACGGACATGTTCTGGACCCGTTTTATTGAGGACACGTTAATAAAACGTTCTCCAGAATCTGTCCTGAAAGTCTGAGCTGTCGACCCGTGTGGAGTCAGGATGAACTGTACAGTAGAAACGTTTTAATGAGTAAACGTCCCGTCCTCCAGGAAGAGCTACGTGAAGATGAGGAAGAGTCTGGTCAAGTTCCGCTCTCTGGTCCACATGTTCGTCAACCGCAAGCAGTACATCAAGGTACATGTGTCCTTCATGAATGATTTTATAAACGCTTTCAAATAAAAGTCACCCTCACGCAGCCTCTCGTTCTGTTTGTAGAGGAAGTTTGAAGCTCGGAGGAGAGCTGAGGAGGAGAGGAGGAGGAGAGAGAGGGTAAGACGATGGTTTAGTCAGACGCTAGATATGAATGAATGAATGAATGAATAAATGAATGAGAAACATGAAGTAGAGTTTCTGACCTACAGCAGGCCATACTGCTGATCACTTGTGTGTAAATGACTGGAGAATTAAAGTGAGTCAGTGTTTCAGGAGCTGACCAAGAGGGAGGTGGTCAACGTCACTCACCTGGTGATTCCTGCAGAGCTGGGAGCTTTGCTGCAGGCGGCAACAGGTCAGTCGTCATTATGATAATAATGATCCATTAGATAAATGTGTACGCCATTAAAGGCACCAAAACAATATGAACGATCCTCCAGACTTCCTCCAGACTTCCTCTAGACTTCCTGCAGAGACTTCCTCTAGACTTCCTCCAGACTTCCTCCAGACTTCCTCCAGTCTTCCTCCAGACTTCCTCCAGTCTTCCTCTAGACTTCCTCCAGCCTTCCTCCAGTCTTCCTCTAGACTTCCTCCAGTCTTCCTCCAGACGTCCTCCAGTCTTCCTCCGGACTTCCTCCACTCTTCCTCCGGACTTCCTCCAGTCTTCCTCTAGACTTCCTCCTCCAGTCTTCCTCTAGACTTCCTCTAGACTTCCTCTAGACTTCCTCCAGTCTTCCTCCAGACTTCCTCCAGTCTTCCTCTAGACTTCCTCCAGACTTCCTCCAGTCTTCCTCTAGACTTCCTCCAGTCTTCCTCCAGACGTCCTCCAGTCTTCCTCCGGACTTCCTCCACTCTTCCTCCGGACTTCCTCCAGTCTTCCTCTAGACTTCCTCCTCCAGTCTTCCTCTAGACTTCCTCTAGACTTCCTCTAGACTTCCTCCAGTCTTCCTCCAGACTTCCTCCAGTCTTCCTCCAGACTTCCTCCAGACTTCCTCCAGTCTTCCTCTAGACTTCCTCCAGACTTCCTCCAGTCTTCCTCCGGACTTCCTCCAGTCTTCCTTTAGACTTCCTCCAGTCTTCCTCCGGACTTCCTCCAGTCTTCCTCTAGACTTCCTCCAGTCTTCCTCCAGACTTCCTCCAGTCTTCCTCCAGTCTTCCTCTAGACTTCCTCCAGTCTTCCTCCAGTCTTCCTCTAGACTTCCTCCAGTCTTCCTCCAGACTTCCTCCAGTCTTCCTCTAGACTTCCTCCAGTCTTCCTCCAGACTTCCTCCAGACTTCCTCCAGTCTTCTTCCAGTCTTCCTCCAGACTTCCTCCAGTCTTCCTCCAGTCTTCCTCTAGTCTTCCTCCAGTCTTCCTCCAGTCTTCCTCCAGATTTCCTGCTTTGCTGTTGTAACTAACCTGAAGCGTCTGACCTTGTTCTCTCTGCAGTCAGGAGGCAGCTTCACTCCGACTGTCTGGCTCTGCTTCAGGCTCCTCACATCCAGGAGGAGGCTCAGCTCACTTTGCCTCTGGACATCAACAACTACCCCTTCTACCGCTACGTCCAGATCTACTTCAGGGTGAGAAGAGTATCACCGCAAAACCTCTTCTCTGCTCAGAGTGGTTTAGATTGGTTTGCATTTAAAGGAATCTTCTGTTGCCGTAGGAACCAAAGTTTGGGATGTTGACGGCTCCTCTGGAGTCACCTCTGACCCGACTAGAGGACGACCTGAGAGCAGAAGCTCTGGAGCTCTTCATCATGGTAGAATATGAGTTTATATTTTCGTATAAATCATTAAATTTATTAACTAAACTAGTTAAATTAGTATTTTATATTAATTTGATTTAGTTTAGTTTAGTAGGCCTATAGTTTAATTATTTCATTTCATTTATTTCATTTCATTTGTTTTATTTTTATTTTACTATATAGTTTTGTTTGATTTAGTTTAGTTTAGATAAATTTCATTATTGTTTAATTTATTTGTTTTATTTTTATTTATTTTATTCAGTTTAGTTTAGTTTAATTTGAATATTGATTGAGTGTTTTTTTATTCAGCTGTTTTTAAATGAACAGCTGTTAGACAGTCGGTCTGTGTGATTCTTGCAGAGGAAACATTTTCATTCTCACACCTTTCCTCTGTCGTTGAGAGACACTCACAGTTTGTCCTCTGTGTCCAGGTGTTACGGTTCATGGGGGACCCTCACCTGAACGGGGCACAGGAGAACATGTTTGGGAACTACATCGTCCACAGAGGCCTGTTGTCTCCAGGGCTACGGGACGAGATCCTGGCTCAGGTGGTCAACCAGGTGTGGAGGAACGTGAACACTGAGAACGCAGAGCGAGGCTGGCTGCTGCTGCTGGCCTGTCTCTGCAGCTTCGTCCCGTCGCCAAAGATGGACAAATATCTGCTAAAGTGAGGACTTGTGTCTTTTAGATTCATGTCAACAATACAAATAATTAATTAAAACACCTCCCTCCACCTCTGCCCTCCAGGTTTGTGTCGGACAGCGCCCCCGCTGGCTGTCAGGCACTGCTGCAACACAGACTCATCCAGGCCAATCAGAAGATGCAGATGGGCTCAGGCTCCGCCCCCGACACCGCACGGACCTATCCACTGTCGCTGCTGGAGTGGACGGCCAATAGGAAGAAGGCTAACATGGTGCTGCAGGTGCACTGCTTTGATGGTGAGTGTTTCTCAGCGTCCTGTCTGTTATTAAGTGGGATCAATTACAGCCGCTGGTCATGGATTATTTAGTGGAGGACGCTGGGATCAGGTGATCAGACCTCAGGCTTTAAAATGATCGTTTAACACAGTTTGACTGGACGCGGTGTCAGTTCCAGTTTATTATTTATTCATTAACGTCTGTGATGGAGGGTCCCTCCTGTGTTCGGTTCATTCAAGGGGTGAGATGAGATGAGATGAGATATATATGAAATATGAGATGAGATATGAGATGAGATATGAGATGAGATATGAGATGAGATATGAGATCTGAGATGAGATATGAGATATGATATATGAGATATGAGATATGAAATGAGATATGAGAGATGAGAGATGAGAGATGAGATATGAGATGTGAGATGTGAAATGAGATATGAAATGAGATATGAGAGATGAGAGATGAGATATGAGAGATGAGAGATGAGAGATGAGAGATGAGAGATGAGATGAGATATGAGATATGAGATGAGAGATGAGAGATGACATGAGATATGAGATATGAGATGAGATATGAGAAATGAGATATGAGATATGACATATGAGATATGAGATATGAGATGAGATATGAGATATGAGAGATGAGAGATGAGATATGAGATATGAGATGTGAGATGTGAAATGAGATATGAAATGAGATATGAGATATGAGAGATGAGATATGAGAGATGAGAGATGAGATGAGATATGAGATATGAGATGAGAGATGAGAGATGATATGAGATATGAGATATGAGATATGAGATGAGATATGAGAAATGAGATATGAGATATGACATATGACATATGAGATATGAGATGAGAGATGAGATATGAGATATGAGAGATGAGAGATGAGAGATGAGATATGATATGAGATGTGAGATATGAGAGATGAGAGATGAGATATGATATGAGATATGAGATATGAGAGATGACATGAGAGATGAGATGAGAGATGACATGAGAGATGAGATAATCACACAGATGATATAAAAGGTTTTCCTGCAGGGGGGTCGTTCCTGTGTCCCGTTCATTCCTGGACCAGTGGGGAGGATTTAGCCGGAGACGTCCTGCGTCACAGGTGCTGGTCTTAGATTGAAGGATTGAGAGGTTGGTGAATAATGAGGAGTCAGTGTTAACAGGTGTCTCCTTGTAGAGGAGTGTCTGATTGGTGGAGAGGGAGTTCAGTCCTGATGAAGGAGCTGGGTCAGTGGGTGGAGCTAGCTGGTCACGACTACGTCATGGACCTGATCTCAGACCTGGAGCTTCCTGCAGAGTTCCCCAAACAGAAGAGCTACTTCATCATCAGCACCGACGACCCGACGAGAGTCAGAGCCAACGCCAGCCTGTCAGTGGAACACACACTCTGGAACACACACTCTATAACACACACTATCAGTTTATAGTATCAGATCAAAGATCCTCATGTCTGAAGAGGTCTCTCTCGTCCCTGGTCTTCAGAGCTCTGTTTGGAGCTGGTTTTGACTCTGATGAGGAGCTTCCTGTCGGCAGCAGACCAGTCTACAGTCTCCATGACTCTGATGGTTACTACAGCCACGGTACTCACTCACTCACTCACTCACTCACTCACTCACTCACTCACTCATTCATTCTCTCTTTCTGGTGGTGAGTCCTCAAGTTAGAGTGAAATGCTTCCTTGTGTTGCTCTGTGCTCATCAGAGTCTGACGGCTTCAGTGATGGTCAGACTCAGAGAGGGATGGACCGGTACCTGGACAGTCTGTTTGACCCGGTTCTGTCCGACAGCAGCACAGTGAGTGATGTCTGGTCTTTAATCATCTAGATCATCTACCTTCACTCCCTCCTCATCCTCTCCTCCCTGCTCTGTAACTTATAACATGAAATATGAACCTGTTGAATCAGAAGGGCTCTGAAGGTCTGAAGGTCTAAAGGTCTAAAGGTTTAAAGGTCTGAAGGTTTAAAGGTCTGAAAGTCTAAAGGTCTGAAGGTCTGAAGGTCTAAAGGTCTGAAGGTCTAAAGGTCTGAAGGTCTGAAGGTCTGAAAGTCTGAAGGTCTGAAGGTCTAAAGGTCTGAAGGTCTGAAGGTCTAAAGGTCTGAAGGTCTGAAGGTCTAAAGGTCTAAAGGTTTAAAGGTCTGAAGGTTTAAAGGTCTGAAAGTCTAAAGGTCTGAAGGTCTGAAGGTCTGAAGGTCTGAAGGTCTAAAGGTCTGAAGGTCTAAAGGTCTGAAGGTCGGAAGGTCTGAAAGTCTGAAGGTCTGAAGGTCTAAAGGTCTGAAGGTCTAAAGGTCTGAAGGTCTGAAGGTCTGAAAGTCTGAAGGTCTGAAGGTCTAAAGGTCTGAAGGTCTAAAGGTCTGAAAGTCTGAAGGTCTAAAGGTCTAAAGGTCTGAAGGTCTGAAGGTCTAAAGGTCTGAAGGTCTAAAGGTCTTAAGGTGTCTACTGTGCTGTGCTGTGCTGTGCTGTGTTGTGCTGTGTTGTGTTGTGTTGTGTTGTGCTGTGTTGTGCTGTGCTGTGCTGTGCTGTGTTGTGTTGTGCTGTGCTGTTTTGTGTTGTGCTGCCTGTGTGTTGATGGATGCACCATGTGACCAGCTGCCTCTGTATGAATGGAGCAGCCTGGATCAGGTTTCTGTCTGTAGCAGTAAACTGCTTCACATGTTGTTTGGGACTAAAGGACCTTCAGAGGAGTCAGGACAGACACAGCAGGTATCCTCACACCTGTTGTTGTCTTAGCTCTAATTCTTTCATTTCCTCTTATTGAATGTGGTTAGTGGGTCGGCCATGTTGGCTCCAGAGTGAACGGTGCTTCCTCTACTCAATCAACTCTGTCTCTCTAGGACCTGGAAAAGACTGGGAGTCTGTCAACGAGGATGAAGGGAGGAGGAGGAATAGGTATAACAGGAGGAGGAGGAGGAGGAGGAGGGGGGAGTCACACGTCTCCCAGCCGTCCTTACCCACCAGGGATACATCCTGGAGGTAAAGCTTTTCTCCGTCCGTCTCTTCCTCTCTAACTCGTTCTCTCTCCAGACATCAATAATTCAGCTGCTTCTCTCTGGGTCTGAGTCCTTCAGAGTTCACTGAACTCCTTTAAAATCAGTCCTGTCTGTCTCTGTCTGTCTCTATGTGTCTCTATGTCTCTATATGTGTCTCTATCTATGTCTCTATATGTATCTCTATGTGTGTTTCTATGTGTCTCTATGTCTCTATGTGTGTCTTATCTGTGTCTCTATGTGTGTCTCTATGTGTCTCTATGTCTCTATATGTGTCTCTATCTGTGTCTCTATATGTGTCTCTATGTGTGTCTCAATGTGTCTCTATGTGTGTCTTATCTGTGTCTCTATGTCTCTATGTGTGTCTCTATGTGTGTCTATGTGTGTCTCTATGTGTCTCTATATGTGTCTCTATGTGTCTCCGTGTGTCTCTATGTCTCTATGTGTGTCTTATCTGTGTCTCTATGTCTCTATGTGTCTCTATGTGTGTCTTATCTGTGTCTCTATGTGTGTCTCTATGTGTCTCTATGTGTGTCTTATCTGTGTCTCTATGTCTCTGCATGTTCTTATTCTATCATAGCTGATTTCCTGGTACTACAGCTCCTGTTTTCTTTCTCCTGAGTGAATTCTTTGAAGCTGAACATCTGCTCAGACATTCCTGTCCATTAAATGTCTTCCTCATGTCTTCCTCATGTCTTCCTCATATCTTCCTCATGTCTCAGTGTGAAGTGGTGGACGGTTGGACGTCTGGTCCTTTGTAAACCTGATCTAAACAGATAGAGGACAGAATGTGTCCCAGTAGTGACTAACGTTCCCCCTGTTCCCTGCCTCAAGCGGTGCCGGTGCTCCCAGTAGCAGGAGGGATGATGCCCCCTGTCCCGGCCATGCCCATCCCGTCCCACCACCACCACCACGAACAGCACCACCAGCAGCAGGAGGAGCAGCAGGAGCAGTTCCACCAATACAACCGGCCCCAGCAGACCTCCTCTACTACCACCCATGTAGTACCCGCCCCATCACCCACTCGCCCCCCTGCTGCCCCAGCGCCTGCCCCAACACCTGCCCCTGACCCCTACATCAGTGCTGTCCCTGGCCTGTCGGGGGTGCCCTCACTGCCGGGGACGTCTGTGCTCCCAGGCTTACCTGTGATGACCGGTGTGACAGGTACAGTCAAAGGGTGTGCAGTAGGTGTTCCAACATGTGTGGCCTGTAGCGTGGGCGTGGCTTGTAGCCTGGGTGTGGCCTGTAGCGTGGGCGTGGCTTGTAGCCTGGGTGTGGCCCGTAGCGTGGGTGTGGCCTGTAGTCTGGGTGTGGCCTGTAGCGTGGGCGTGGCCTGTAGCCTGGGTGTGGCCTGTAGCTTGGGCGTGGCCTGTAGCCTGGGTGTGGCCTGTAGCGTGGGCATGACCTGTAGCATGGCCGTGGCCGGTAGCCTTGGCGTGGCCTGTAGTCTGGGTGTGGCCTGTAGCGTGGGCGTGGCCTGTAGCCTGGGTGTGGCCTGTAGCTTGGGCGTGGCCTGTAGCTTGGGCGTGGCCTGTAGCCTGGGCGTGGCCTGTAGCTTGGGTGTGGCCTGTAGCTTGGGCGTGGCCTGCAGCCTGGGCGTGGCCTGTAGCTTGGGCGTGGCCTGCAGCCTGGGCGTGGCCTGTAGCCTGGGCGTGGCCTGCAGCCTGGGCGTGGCCTGTAGCTTGGGCGTGGCCTGCAGCCTGGGCGTGGCCTGCAGCCTGGGCGTGCTGGACTTTCTTTATCCTCAGAGTTTTATTGTGTTCCTTCACCTCATTCTTATCTAAGTGTTTGTGTTCCTCAGGATCGGAGCAGACGGTTCTGACTCAGCAGCAGCAGGCCATCATCAACCAGCAAGCCATCATTCTGGTCTGATTCTGGTCTCATTCATGAAGTTAGCTGCTCAGTAGCTCCTCCCTCACCTGTAGTACTCAGCTGATGTTAGAGATGAAGAACTAGTGCTCAGTGTTTTCACATCAGTACATCAGTTTGCTCTCTCTGCAGAGTGATGGATGATTATAAGACCTTTCAGGTTTAGAATTATAATATTTATAACAGCTGCTCAGTGACTCATGTCCATGTGTGTTGGTGGGACAGGCCCAGCAGATGACCATGCAGGCCATCGCCATCCAGCAGCAGATGTTGTCCTCCTTCCCCCCTGTAGCTCCAGCTCCACAGTCTCCACCTTCACACCATCACCTTCCATCTCACACTCCCAGCCCCGTGAGCAAACACCTCATCCATTCATGTTGTGTTCATTCACTCAGGCGTCCACATATTTATGACATGTTCCTGTTTCTCTGCAGAACAAAGACAGGGAGGAGTCGTCCAGACCGAGTCCTGGTGCAGCTCAGAGGAAGATCAGTACGTATAGAGACTGTTAACCCCCCCCCCCCTTCATGTGTCCATGATCTAACAGAGGTTTATACTTCAGGTCCAAGCCACGCCCCCCCTCCTGACCACGTGGTCCGATCCAGTGTGAGTAACGCTGAGCGCATGGAGCCCAGTCATGACATCAAAGACATCATCAAACAGCACCAGCCTGCAGAAGCTCCGCCTACTGGCCCCCCAGCTCCAAGGTAACACAACACACACTCATATACACCACACACACTCATACACACAACACACACTCATATACACAACACACACTCATACACACAACACACACTCATACACAAAACACACAGCACCAGCCTGCAGAAGCTCCGCCTACTGGCCCCCCAGCTCCAAGGTAACACAACGCACACCTATTCACACAACACACGCTCATATACACAACACACACTCATACACACAACACACACTCATACACAAAACACACAACACCAGCCTGCAGCAGCAGTGCCCCCTACTGGCTCACCAGCACAACACATCTATACACAACACATCATACACACAACTCTCACAGTCCAGTCATATGTCGATGTGTGTGTCTGTGTGTGTGTGTGTGTTTATGTGTGTATGTGTGTGTTTATGTGTGTATGTGTGTGTTTGTGTGTGTGCAGGAAGAGTGAAGGGAAGATGTTTACCAAGAAGCCTGACCCTCATGATGAAGCCATGGAGATCCTTAAAGATCAAATGACAAACCCACCACAACCGGTAACACACACTCAGACCCACACCCCCCCACACACACACCCCACACACACACACACACACACACACACACACACATTTAAGCTAAATGTTTTCATGTCTCAGACTCAGAGGAAGCCTCAGTCCTCCCAACGCAAGGAAGAGGGAGGAGTCAAGGTCGCCAAGACAACCAAGCCCCGCCCAGCAGGTCCAGCTGACTCTGACATGAGCCCCGCCCCTCCTCCAGGTGAACACCACACACACAGTATACCCTGTGGAGAAACTACTGCACCACAGATGAGATGAGATGAATGAGATACTATTAGATGAGAACATGACACAGTGAGATACGATATGATCTGACATGACAGAATATGACTATAGGGTTAGGTATTACTGTACACCTGGTCCTGATAAAGACCTGGTCCTGCTATAGACCAGGTCCTGCTATAGACCAGGTCCTGATGAAGGTGTGTTTTCAGTGAACAGAGATCTGCCGGTGGAGGAGGAGGTGGCTCAGACTCAGCTCCACAGCAGAACCAGTGATGAATACTACACCTACTCCAACGTCCAGTGGAAACTCTTCATGAGGAAAGAGGTCGGTTCAACAAGGTTCATGTGTTCACATTCATGTGTCATCAGATTCTGTTTTTACATCCTTATCTTTACCTGCTGACAGGTTTTCTATCCTAAGGAGACGTTCAACAACCCGCTGGTCCTGGACCTGATCTTCAGACAGGTCAGTTTATCTCTGAATAAAACATGTGAAGCTTCAAATATTCAAATATGATTGAACACAGACTTAATAACTGATCTGTCAGGTCGTCCATGACACCTTCTCTGAGGCTTGTATTCGCATCACGCAGGAGGAGAGGCAGAAGATGAAGGCCCTGTTTGGTATGACTACCTTTACTCTGAGTTATAAGTCTCATCTGGTATCTGTGGTAACTCTTCTTCTGTTCCTCCACCAGCGGAGAACAAGGTGGATCAGGTTTCAGGAACACATGATGAAACTGTGAAGAGGAAGGTGGTGACCATGGCCAGAGACACCTGGGAGATCTACTTCTCCCGCCTCTTCCCAGCCTCAGTGAGTTTGTCCAGCGTGGGTCTCAGTGAGGGTTGGGTTGTCGTTAACTGGAGATGTTTGTGGGTTTCAGGGCAGCGTGGGGACAGGAGTCCAGGTTCTGTCTGTGTCTCATAAAGGCATCAAGCTGCTGAAGATGGTGAAGAGCAGCTCCACGGCTTCAGACTACTTCAGAGTGCTGAGGCCGTACAGGTGAGCCTCACACCTTTACATTAGTGTCAGTTGGACACATGTCCTCTGGACTTATCTAACATTCAGGCTGATTGCTTTGACCGTTAGGGTTAGGGTTAGCGTTAGCGTTTAGCTGACTTCCTGGTTTGACATATCACTTCCTGTGCAGCTACTCGGACATCCTGTTTGTGTCCATTCCATCTAAGAACATGCTGGAGTTCAACCTGACCAACGAGAAGCTCATCCTGTTCTCTGCCAAAGCTCCTCAGGTCAAACACATGATCGACTACTTCCTCACCGAGCTCAAGAAGGTCAGAGACACTTTATCTGTGGGAGCTGTAGGGGCTTATTTTACATGGGATGCTGACCCTGTGGGGCCACGTTGTCCAGTTTGAGGGTTAAAACCTGTTCAGACTAGGCTGGAGGGTTAGAGAAGCCTTTATGTCAATGGAAGGTCCTCACAGAGTCTGTGTGTCCATGTTTGTCAGGACTCGGAGTACGTGGTGGCGGTGAGGAACTGCATCAATGAGGACAGGACTCTGCTCAGCTTCCATAAAGGAGACATCATCAGACTGCAGCACATGGACGGACTGGAGGCCGGTGAGACTCAGTGACTCTGACCAGAGCCGTTTCCATGGAGACCTGATCAGATGTTTGAGTTTACATCCAAACGTCTGTTTCTGGAGAACGTAAACAGTTCTCCTGCTGTGGAACATCACATACATCAGTTATGACGTCCTGCAGCAAGGTCTCAAACAGGTTGAACACAAACAACTAAAATGAATCTGATTGGCCGGGAGAAACCATTCCGTAGGACCTGGTCTTCCCTAGAGACCTGAACCCTAATTATAAAATAACAGGAGAAAAAGAAAGACCTCTAGGTCCGTCCAACAACAAATCACCGAATCAAAAACCACAGCTCCTGGAGGGAGACGAGAGACAGAGACAACTGGTTTGACACCTGATCAGCAGTCTGGTCTGAACGGTGGAGGTGTCTCTGCTTCATGTCCATGTCCTTGTGTCTTCAGGGAAACATTACGGCTGCATTGTGAGGAAGAAGGTGATGCTGCTGGAGGAGCTGAAGAGGGACACCCCTGAGTTTGGTGAGTGACTGTTTTTATCAGCTTTAACTTTATATTTTATTTAAAAGATTTAACTTTTTAATTTTCTCTCGAAAGCTGAAAAACTGAAAAACAAGACACACTTAGTTTTATGTTGCTTCCAGTGACCGTGTCTCCTTCCTGGTGTCTTCATACAGGCTGGCGGTTCGGTGCCGTGTACGGGAGGTCAGGACTGTTCCCTGGTGAGTTCGTCCGTCCCGTGGCAGCTCCAGACTTCCTGGTTCTTCCTGCCGAGCGCCTGGAGCCTCGAGACCGCCACGGACGGGTCGCCGCCTCGGCTGCTGTTGCCGTGGCGATGGGCTCAGCTGTAGCTGCTCATGAGCTCGAACTCTCCACAGAGGTACGGCCCGGGATCGTGTTCACGTGTTTTATAGCTGCAGGTTTCATCACCCCGTCCACACGACGACACGACGACCCCGGTAACGAGTTGAGAATGAGTTTTACCTAAGAAGGGTTAGGGTCCTTACAGACCAGGGTCTATAGAGACCAGGGTCCATACAGACCAGGGTCTGTAGAGACCAGGGTCAGTGTCATGGACCCGTTAGTGGCTGAGGTCATGGTCCCTTTAGTGACTGAGGTCATGGTCCCGTTAGTGGCTGACCTCATGGTCCCGTTAGTGACCGAGGTCATGGTCCCGTTAGTGGCTGACCTCATGGTCCCGTTAGTGGCTGACCTCATGGTCCCGTTAGTGACTGACCTCATGGTCCCGTTAGTGGCTGAGGTCATGGTCCCGTTAGTGGGTGACCTCATGGTCCCGTTAGTGGCTGACCTCATGGTCCCGTTAGTGGCTGACCTCATGGTCCCGTTAGTGGCTGAGGTCATTGTCCCGTTAGTGACTGTCCTCTTTCTGTTGTGTTTCAGGTGGTGAATGAGACGTACGGTGACAATCTGAGCGTCGACCTGAACGCCGTGCCTCTGCAGAGCGGCCAGTATCACATGACTGAGTTTGCTAAGAAGTACTTCAGAGAGGCCCAGAGGAACAGAAGGTCTCTGTCGCTCACCTACTTTAATAACATCTCATTCTATACATTACTGACCAGCTGCTGTGTGTCTGTCCTCTCAGCGATCAGAAGACCAAGAAGGGGAAGGAGGCCCGGGACCCTGCTGACATGGTTAAATTCTCCAAGGTGATTTTGGTGTGTTGACCCATCAGTTTGTGTTTCTGTCTCCTGGTGAATGAAGCTGTAAATACTTGTCTGTCCAGTCTCCGATCCAGGAGTCTCTGATCGACTTCTCAGACAGCGGCATGAACAGAGTGGCGGCCGACATCTTCTTAGGTGACAGATTAATAATCTGCACATTTAGACGTGTTGTTGTCTCAGAGAGGTCTGACTGATGGTTTTAATCCAGCTATCATGAGGTTCATGGGAGACGCCCCCCTGAAGGGACAGACCGAGCAGGACCTGGTCACCAGCATCCTCAAGGTACTAACCCTAACCCTGTCATATGAACGTGTGAGGGTTGAATGAACGTGTGAGTGTTTAATGGCGTCATATGAACGTGTGACTGTTTAATGGCGTCATATGAACGTGTGACTGTTTAATGGCGTCATATGAACGTGTGAGTGTTTAATGGCGTCATATGAACGTGTGAGTGTTTAATGGCGTCATATGAACACGTCTTCATGTATGTTCTCGTTGATGTAGTTAAGTGACGACCACGGCCTGATGAAGGATGAAGCTTACTGCCAAGTCATGAAGCAAGTCACCGCCAACACCAGCTCCAAGCCGTAAGACCTCAGGGGAGGGGGGGATGGGAGGAGGTGGGAGGAGGGGGGAGGAGGCCAAGGCTCACGTCAGTGTGTGTGTGTGTGTGGTGATGCGTTCAGGGACAGCTGTCAGAGAGGATGGAGGCTGCTCTACATCATCACATCCTTCCATCGCTGCTCTGACGTCATGAAGCCGTTTCTCCTCAAGTTCCTGCAGGAGGCCTCAGCCAGTCCTGGACTACAGTACCAAGGTACCATTCATCCATTCATCCATTCATCTGTTCATCCGTTCATCTGTTCATGCATCCATCTCTACATTCATCTATCTGTTCATCCATTCATCTATATATATAGTATATATAGATAGTATATATAAATCGTACGTACTGATCGTAATGTTTCCATGTATTGCCAGTATATAGATCGTACGTACCGATCGTATATATAGATCGTACGTATTAATCGTACGTACTGATCGTAATGTTTCCAGGTATTGCCAGTATATAGATCGTACATATAGATCGTACGTATTAATCGTACGTATTAATCGTAATGTTTCCATGTATTGCCAGTATATAGATCGTACGTATTAATCGTACGTACTGATCGTAATGTTTCCAGGTATTGCCAGTATATAGATCGTACATATAGATCGTACGTATTAATCGTACGTACTGATCGTAATGTTTCCAGGTATTGCCAGTATATAGATCGTACATATAGATCGTACGTATTGATCGTACATATTGATCGTAACGTTTCCAGGTATTGCCAGTATATAGATCGTAGGTACTGATCGTATATATAGATCGTACGTATTAATCGTACGTACTGATCGTACATTTCCAGGTATTGCCAGCGCATGTGAGCAGAATCTGAGGAGGACTTTTCAATATGGCGGACGTGTGCAGTATCCCAACAGCATGGAGCTTAAAGCCATGCTGGTGAGTGTCTCATTCAGCCAATCAGTGTTGTTGCTCAGTAACAGCTGTTCACTGGAGTGACGCTTCCCTGTGATTGGCTGTCTGTGTACAGGCTGGGCGGAGCTCCAAGAGGCAGCTGTTCCTGCTCCCCGGGGGCATCGAGAGGCACCTGAAGATCAAGACGTGTTCTGTGAGCAGCTCAGAGTCAAACAGCTTCCAGCTCCACCGGTAAAAACAAAGCTCTGACGGGACGCTCTGATTTCAGGTCGCTCTGGACGCCATCGAGGAGCTGTGCTACGAGATGGGGCTTCAGAGGGTGGAGGCTCTGGACGAATACGCCGTCTTTTTGGTGACTCACAGAGGTAACGTTGATCCACACCACAAACACCTGAGCAGCTTTAACAAGATGCTGTGAATAAACAGACGATAACTGATCCCAGGTCAGAACGTCCGTCCTCTCAACAAGCGTGAGTACATCCTGGACATCGCCACGGAGGCCGAGCCGGTCGACCCCAACTACAGCCTCTGGTTCAGAAGAGTCATCTGGAGTCTGGCTCTCAAACTGGACAACGAGCTCTACGTCACCATGCACTACAACCAGGTACACACCTGGACACACCTGGACACACCTGGAGGCTCAGCCAATCATTCACACTAAAGTATCTCCACAGAGGTGTCCTTGTTCAGTCTCTCAAACATCAGCTTGGTTTATAGCCCTGGAGCAGATCAGCATCGACCCAACGTCGTTCTAGTCTTTTCTACTCGTCCTCTAAAGTTCAGGTTGAGTCTCTTCATGTTGGAGCTGATAAATGTTGATCAACAGAAAAGAGAGAAGACATCTGAGTAGATGGTGGAGGAGGGGGAGGAGGAGGAGGAGGAGGAGGAAGAGGAGGTGGAGGAAGAGGAGGAGGAGGAGACCAGAATGAGTAACTGATTTCAGAGCCGTCCCAGATGATGAGGTCTGGAGTTAAGATGAATGAATGTATCTTGAGAAGCAGAAGACAGATGTCCTCCTCTCTGCCTCTCAGTGACAAACAGAAGAACATCACCTGTGTCTGTGTCTTCTCCAGGTGTTGCCAGATTACCTGAAGGCTCTGCTCAGCGTGGTTCCTCAGGGTAAAGCCAGCGAGCAGCATCTGCAGCAGATATCCAGACTGGCTGCTCTCCAGCATCGTGCCAAGGACACCGTCTACCTGCCCACCATGTACGTCCACATCACCACCAGGTTTGTCTCCATCAGGTTCAGTTATTGACCTTGTCTCTTCTGTTCAGGCGTGAGGTGCAGGAGTGCGTCCCCCCTCAGTTCTACGGTAAACAGGGTTCTCAGCCGTGGCTGAACATGACCACGCAGCACATGCAGCAGGTCCAGCCTCTAAACCCTCATCAGGCCCGAGCACAGTTCCTCGGTGAGACGCCAGCTCTGACAAATCAGCATCACTTCGTCCTGTGTGTCAGACCTGGAGCTATATAACATGTAACCGTCACCTCCTTCAGGTCTGGTCAGTGCCTTCCCCATGTTCGGCTCCTCCTTCTTCTACATCCAGAGCTCCAGCTCCTCCTCGGTTCAGGCTCCCTGCATCCTGGCCGTCAACCTGAACGGACTGCACTTCCTCAACAAGGACACTCATGTACGTCACTGACTCAGTGTCAGGCTGCGCTCTCACTTTACTTCATTCATTCATCGAGGATCAAAACAAACCAGGCTCCTTTAAACACTTTACTCAAAGCATGCGTCTCCCTCTGCTGGTTATCACAGCTGTTTAATTATTACTGAGTTCCACCAGGTTCAGCAGAAGCTCCTGTAACTAGCTGCTAGTCAGTCTGTCATACAACAAGGTCTCTAAAGGATCAGGCTTTAAACTATAAAAACAACTGTGAACAAGTGTACTTTATGTATTTTGAGAAAACATGCAGCCAAACAGCATGTCTGAACGTCTTCTTATCATCAAATCTAAAAACAACTGACAACTAATGTAACTGATCTAGTTTTATTATCTTCTGTCCATCAGAGTCTATCCACATGATTCTCCATCAACTACCACATGGTGACTTGACTGATAGAATCTGAGCCCTGTGCCTCTATTTCATACATGGTCCTCTACCTCCATCTAGTGGTCTAATGGTGGTACTACAGATAATAAACACAATGCAGCCATCTAGTAGTGACAGTTAGCTTAGCATTGCTATGTAGCATGCCTTGGTGACTGGTTTCCCTGGGGAGTTCCATGTGTGAACAACATGGAGGAAATCTCCATCTTCTTCTGGATTGTATAATGATCACAATGGTAGAATGTGATGATGTCCAGGATAAATAAAATGTGTGTACGTTGCCTCCTGTAGTGGAATCAGTAGGATTTTGTAGCCAGATTCTCTTTCAAGAGGTAAGAACCCAACGTGGAACACTTGTGTAGTTCTACTAGAACCTCCTGCAGATCTTTGCAGGACCACAGTCAGTTCCCTTCAGAGAGACTCCAGACCAACCTACTGCTGCAGGATGTTTTGGTTGGAGTTAGCTGAGGCTTCCAGGCTGTAAAAGATATTTAATGTTGTTGAACCTTGTGTTGGTTTGTGACCAGGAGGCCATGGTGCGTTTCCCTCTGAAGGAGGTTCAGTCAACTCGCACCCAGAGACCAACGTCTGGCTCCAGTTACCCGTACGTGGAGATCATGATCGGAGACCTGCTGAACCAGCGCGTCATACAGCTGCAGCTGGAGCAGGTGTGTGTCTATTATATACAGAGTATATGCAGTATATGCAGTATATGTGTATATATATGTATATATGTACAGATATGTTGTGTTTCAGGGCCTGGAGCTCTGCAGAGTCGTTGCCATGCACATGGAGAACATGCTGTCGGTCAGAGAGAAGAGACTCACGCTGCCACCAAGTGAAATCACTCTGCTGTAACTCTGACAGGTCATCAATGAATCTGCTTCTACCTCCTCACAACACGACTTCTACATGTTCTACATGTTCTACATGTTCTACATGTCTCACTGCATCACAGTGATTCTGGAGAGTCTTCATCAGTCTTTTCTTTGCTTCATTACTTTGAGTTTTTCAGTCATTAATGTTTTCACACAGAATCATTTAAAGGGCCAGAGTGATGTTGAACATCAACATTTACCTCAGACATAGAATGAAATCTTTAAATGTCCGTCCACCTCCACGTCTCTCAAACATCACAGCCTGTGAGGACATGAAACCACAAGAGGGCGCTGCTCACATGGTCCTCAGAGGTTAAACCATCAGAGGCTTCAGGTCATAACGCTCCTTTAAAGACGGCGTCTTCATCCTCAGGCTAACATGCTAACTACTCCTGGTTGGTTGTGTCTGGTTCATCGATCTGATTGGTTGAAGTCAGCTGTGATAGCTTTGTCCAATCAGCTGCTATTTATTTATTCAGTCTGTCCTTTGTCTCTGAAACGACTCCACGCTCTGATAGATTTAAATGATTCTAATAAATCCAACGGTTCATCTTTAAACGTGACGTCCACTGATGGATCCCAGCCTGGTCCTTTAACATCTGTGTCAGAAGAACGTCACTGACCTGACTTGACTCTAGAGTCACTGAACACAGCTGAGCCACCGGTTATTAATAAGAAGTATTCATTCATTCATATTCATCATGTCAGAAATCACTGAGGAATTATAAATAATTCTAGCAGATAAAGTCTGAGGCCACATAAACGAGGAGTTTGCACTAATTATTCATTTATACCTGTTTATTTTTATAAGCTGCTGGTGTCTGTAAAGAAGAGTGAGAATAACTCTGTACATTAAAGTTTGTGATATAAACATCAGACGTGTCAGATTCTTCTTTAGATAGAAATGAACACAGACATTTAATATAACAACTAAACAAAGAGGAAGTTTAATAGAAAGTAAACAATGGTCACTGTAATGAAAATAAAATCAAATTAATCAGAGAATTACGTTTTAAAACATGTTTAAAGGTTTTAAACAGATTGTAAAGGTAGACTTTATTCATCCACAATGGAAAGATCTTGGAAAGATAAAATAAAATGAGATTAAAATTAAATTAAAATATTAGTAAAATCTAGTAAAATACAATAGTCTGAGCATAAACGTGTAAAGTTTCTTTCCGTTAAAACGTGTTTCCTTGTTTTTTCGTTTTAACGGGGTGCGTTTCATTTCGTTGACGTCACTCGCCGGCTGTCATTCTGTACGTGCGCGCGCGTTCGGACGTGCCGTCGGCGTGCCTCGTGCTACAAACCGAGCCTCTCCCTGCCTGTGGGCGTGTCTGGGCGGGTGCCCGCAGATTCCTTGGCTCTGATTGGTTGAGGGATAACGGGGTCCGTGTGAACCGGGAAGAGGGGGGGCTGCGGTCAGAGAGCCGCCGCCGCAGCCTCCGCGGGCTAGTCCGCTAGCTAGCTAGCTTAGCATCGTCCGTCTGCGCCAGCCGCCTCTCCGTGCCCCGGTCCGGACTCCCTCCCGCCCCGCTCCAAGATGATGAAGTTCAGGTTCCGTCGGCAGGGAACGGACCCGCAGAGAGAGAAGATCAAACAGGAGCTGTTCGCCTTCAACAAGGTAAAAGTAACGGGACGAGGGGAGGCTGGAGGCAGGAGGGGAGCGAGGCTCTGCTGCCCCGCTCTCCTCCTGCCTCCTCCCCGCTCTCCTCCTGCCTCCTCCCCGCTCTCCTCCTGCCTCCTCCCGCTGACTACAAACTCTCCGTGTTGGTCTCTATCGATCAGATCGACTCAGATCGATCAGTGATCGATGATCAGGGATCGATGATCAGGGATTGATTGACGCTGTCTGTCTGTTCGTGTATTGATCTGGAGGACGGTGTCAGGTTTCAGGATCAAAGTCTGATCACATGAATCGATCAACAGCTGCAGGAGGAGCTCGCTGATTGGCTGATTGGTTGATTGATTGATTGATTGGTTGATTGATTGATGGGGCAGCTGGTCTCTATTAGAGTTTGTCTCTGATCAGCTGATCGACTCTTTATTGACGTGTCCAGAGGAATCACCTGTAGAGGGTTAACCAACTGTTTATCACTCAGTTAGTCAGTTAGTTAGTTAGTTATTTGGTTAGTTAGTTAATTATTCGGTTAGTTAGTTAGTTAGTTGGTTAGTTGGTTAGTTAGTTAGTTGGTTAGTTGGTTAGTTAGTTAGTTAGTTAGTTAGTAGTGATCATGATGCTGGTCTGATAATAAAGTTTAGATTGTAGATGTTTGATTAATCAGTTTATTTGTTCATCAGTTATGGCTAAAGGAGGTATCTGGGGATGATCCCATCAGGTTATTTTGCCCCTGTCCCTGTCCCTGGTCCTGGTCCTGGTCCTGGTCCTGATCCTGATCCTGTCCCTGGTCCCTGTCCCTGGTCCCTGGTCCTTGATCCTGTCCCTGGTCCTGTCCCTGTCCCAGGTCCTGGTTCCTGATCCTGTCCCTCTCTGATCCTACATGTCTTAGAGTTGGTCTCCTGTGTCTTCCTAAAGTCTGTCCTTGTCTTCCTTGTCCTAGAGTGGACTGGGTTCAGTCCAGTTAACGTGGGGTGGAGAGTCTGGTTCCTTGTTCCCTCTGACCCTGTTGTTGTTTGGGTTCAGCCTTTGACTGAGGGACCGACTCATGGATCCTCTTCTGTCTTTTATTGGTTCTCGTATTAAATGATGAGGAACCGAGCCAACATGGCCGTCCAGCTGGACGTGGGTCCAGACCTTCAGCCAGAGCGTAGATGTTCTTCTTCGGTGGTATTTCCTCTGATGTGGGCCGAGGCTTGTTTGTGATGTGTCTGGGTTCAGGGACTGTTTGTTCTGCTGCTGTTTGAGTTAATGTTTGACTGGATGTTCACAGAAAGAGAAAGAGACAGAGTCTCCTCTGTGTCTCACATTAATGTCTCTCCTCTGTGTCTCACATTAATGTCTCTCCTCTGTGTCTCACATTAATATCTCTCCTCTGTCTCTCCTCTGTGTCTCACATTAATGTCTCTCCTCTGTCTCTCCTCTGTGTCTCACATTAATGTCTCTCCTCTGTGTCTCACATTAATGTCTCACATTAATGTGTCTCCTCTGTCTCTCCTCTGTGTCTCACATTAATGTCTCTCCTCTGTGTCTCACATTAATGTCTCTCCTCTGTGTCTCACATTAATGTCTCTCCTCTGTGTCTCACATTAATGTCTCTCCTCTGTGTCTCCTCTGTGTCTCACATTAATGTCTCTCTGTCTTTTCCTGTCAGACGGTAGAACATGGCTTCCCTCATCAGCCCAGCGCTCTGGCCTTCGACCCCAGACTGCAGCTCATGGCCATCGGCACCAAGTCAGGAGCCGTCAAAATGTATCCTTCATCATCATCATCATCATCATCATCATCATCTTCATCACCTGCAGGTTACGTGTTCACGTCCGTTCAGACTGAAGCATCTTGTTTTATTGATCATGAACTTGGAGGAAGCTGCTCATTAAACTCATTTAGTGTTTAGTCATTTAGCCCCGCCCACTAATCATCAAGTTCCTGTCCTGTCTGTGACATCATCTGGTCACATGTTCTCCTCATGGTGACAGAGGCGTGGCCATGTCAGAGCGTTACCACGGAGACGTCAGGACCGAAGCATGGACTAGATACATTAGCTGCTAGCTAGTTAGCTTCCTCGCTAACAGAGCTCTGTGGTCCAGGGGTCAGGGGTCAGGGGTCAACATGGGCACCCTGACCGGTCTGAGATCCACTGAGTGTCCTGACTCCTTCCTGTCAGAACCAGCAGAACCACACGGGTCAGACTCTATGATCCTTGGTCCATGACCCGGTCTCTGGTTCTGATCCAGTGCAGACCAGGACCGTGGACATGTTCTGACCCGGTCTCTGGTTCTGATCCAGTGCAGACCAGGACCGTGGAGATGTTCTGACCCGGTCTCTGGTTCTGATCCAGTGCAGACCAGGACCGTGGAGATGTTCTGACCCGGTCTCTGGTTCTGATCCAGTGCAGACCAGGACCGTGGAGATGTTCTGACCCGGTGCAGACCAGGACCGTGGAGATGTTCTGACCCGGTCTCTGGTTCTGATCCAGTGCAGACCAGGACCGTGGAGATGTTCTGACCCGGTCTCTGGTTCTGATCCAGTGCAGACCAGGACCGTGGAGATGTTCTGACCCGGTTCTCCTGCTTCTAACATCAACTCTGAGGATGAACAGAACCAGAGAACCAGTGGTCATAATGTTATGGCTGATCACAGTCTCAGCCGACATGAAAACAGTCGAATACACGAGATCAGCTTTTAGAAAGAGACGGTACCAGGCACCAGCTGAGAGGAGGGGGGAGGGAGAGGGGGAGGGGGGGAGAGATAAACAGAGGGGAGAGACAGAGAGACGGAGGGAGAGAGACAGAGGGGAGAGACAGAGGGGAGAGACAGAGAGACAGAGGGGAGAGACAGAGGGGAGAGACAGAGGGGAGAGACAGAGAGACAGAGGGGAGAGACAGAGAGACGGAGGGGGAGAGACGGAGAGACGGAGAGACGGAGGGAGAGAGACAGAGAGACAGAGGGAGAGAGACGGAGGGAGAGAGACAGAGAGACAGAGGGGAGAGACAGAGAGACGGAGGGGGAGAGACGGAGGGGGAGAGACAGAGAGACAGAGGGGGAGACGGAGGGGGAGAGACAGAGAGACAGAGGGGAGAGACAGAGAGACGGAGGGGGAGACGGAGGGGGAGAGACAGAGAGACGGAGGGGAGAATAATTCAAAGCTGCTCCGACTCAGAAAATGTCTGACACCTTCAACATCTGCCGTCAGCTGATCAACATCTGGAGGGTTGTCAACCTGTGGCCCAGGGCCTCCTGGAGGGTCCTGCAGTTAACAGTGAGGGTCATGATGGAGTTGATAGAATAAATAATATTAATAATCAAACTGATCCAGAGTTCAGGTGATGGATTAATAATCAGCTGAGGTCTCCAGTCTGTGTCCTGTGGAGGAATGCTGCCCTGGGTTAACCCCCCACCCCCCCCACCCCCCCACCCCACTGAGTGTGTGAGAGCTTTGTTGCTGAGTCTTAATAAAGGGAGCTTTTCAAACGGTTTCCAAGGCAACCAGCTCAGTTGGATGAGAAGTGGCTGCAGACTGAAGCAGCTCGGATCATCGCGACCATCGCTCAGAGCACAAACAGGTCATTCCATTGACATGAAGAGCCCCCCCGGCCCCTCCAGCCCCCCAGCCCCACAGTCCCCCAGCCCCCCAGTCCCCCAGTCCCCCAACCTCTCAGCCCCTCAGCCCCCCCAGTCCCCCAACCTCTCAGCCCCCCAGCTCTCCAGCCCCCCAGCCCCCCAGCCCCTCCAGCCCCCCCAACCCCTCAGCCCCACAGCCCCCCAGCCCCTCCAGCCCCCCCAGTCCCCCATCCTCTCAGCCCTCCAGCCCCCCCAGCCCTTTAAACCAAATCTGAACAGATTCTAACCCTCCAAACAACAC
Organism: Chelon labrosus; assembly: GCF_963514085.1. Taxonomy (NCBI): domain Eukaryota; kingdom Metazoa; phylum Chordata; class Actinopteri; order Mugiliformes; family Mugilidae; genus Chelon; species Chelon labrosus. Next base: position 24,276,481 of record NC_140354.1, read on the forward strand.
GTCCCCATAACTTCATAAAGACAGGAGCACATGCTGATGTAATGTAATCAGCTGATTCAAACTGAAGCTGTGACCCACACACCTGTTGGTCCATCAGATCTCTGTTAGCATTAGTACGCTAGCTAATTTCGTCACTTATAATTCGTAAACTACCAGCCTCCGTCGTTAGATGAAACCACCAGATCCATCATGACGATAGCCCCGCCCACACACTGGACATGTTTATATGAGGGTTACCTAGGCAACCAGAGCCTGGGATGCCTCTACAGAGATATGGGGGCAGGCTAACAGTTAGCAAGCTAACAGGAAGGAGGATATGAACACATGATAAATAAATTCAGTTTCTGAAAACAAAACACCAGAGGGCGCTGGTCACGTCAACCTTCACTGAGAACTTAAGCTAGTTAGCATCGATTGAACTAATTAGCATGAGACCAGTGGAAATCCAGTGTGTGTTGACTGTTAGCCTGGAAGCTAAGCTAACCTCTAGCAGCTAAAACATTTGTGTATGCTACAGAGACATGGACGACCAGAGGACAATAAAAGTTGGAGAGGTTCAGAGTTTGTCTTCACTGGAAGCCTGGTCCTTGTGTCTGCTGATCGTCTCCTTCCTGTCCGTCCTGCTCTGTCTCTAGTGTGTGTGTTGTGTCCTCATGGAGGACAATGGCCTGTGTTTGTCTGTATTCAGACCGTGAAATCGCTTTATCCTTGTTAACTCTCTCTCTCTGCATCACCGGGCAATTACTCCGTGTCTTTGTGTGATTCAGTGATTAGGAGTTAGTGTCGTCCTCCACAGTCTGAACGTGTAGATCAGCTGATTAACCCGTTATGAATCATCTAGACGTCCTGTTGTCCAGACGCTACATTAACCTGGACCCATCGAAACGCTGACTCAGTGTCTTCAGTGTCTTTGCCTCTTCTCTGCTGTCATGACCTTCCTAGCCTCCCAGCTAATAGTAGCTCTTCCTAGCCTCCCAGCTAATAGTAGCTCTTCCTAGCCTCTCAGCTAACAGTAGCTCTTCCTAGCCTCCCAGCTAATAGTAGCTCTTCCTAGCCTCTCAGCTAACAGTAGCTCTTCCTAGCTTCCTAGCCTCCCAGCTAATAGTAGCTCTTCCTAGCCTCTCAGCTAACAGTAGCTCTTCTTAGCTTCCTAGCCTCCCAGCTAACAGTAGCTCTTCCTAGCCTCCCAGCTAACAGTAGCTCTTCCTAGCTTCTTAGCCTCCCAGCTAACAGTAGCTCTTCCTAGCTTCTTAGCCTCCCAGCTAACAGTAGCTCTTCCTAGCCTCCCAGCTAACAGTAGCTATTCCTAGCTTCTTAGCCTCCCAGCTAGCAGTAGCTCTTCCTAGCCTCCCAGCTAGCAGTAGCTCTTCCTAGCCTCCCAGCTAACAGTAGCTCTTCCTAGCCTCCCAACTAACAGTAGCTATTCCTAGCTTCTTAGCCTCCCAGCTAACAGTAGCTCTTCCTAGCCTCCCAGCTAACAGTAGCTCTCCTAGCCTCCCAGCTAACAGTAGCTCTTCCTAGCCTCCCAGCTAATAGTAGCTCTTCCTAGCCTCCCAGCTAACAGTAGCTCTTCCTAGCCTCCCAGCTAACAGTAGCTCTTCCTAGCCTCCCAGCTAATAGTAGCTCTTCCTAGCCTCCCAGCTAACAGTAGCTATTCCTAGCTTCTTAGCCTCCCAGCTAATAGTAGCTATTCCTAGCCTCCCAGCTAACAGTAGCTATTCCTAGCTTCTTAGCCTCTCAGCTAACAGCAGCTCTTCCTAGCCTCCCAGCTAACAGTAGCTCTTCCTAGCCTCCCAGCTAATAGTAGCTCTTCCTAGCCTCCCAGCTAACAGTAGCTCTTCCTAGCCTCCCAGCTAATAGTAGCTATTCCTAGCTTCTTAGCCTCCCAGCTAATAGTAGCTATTCCTAGCCTCCCAGCTAACAGTAGCTATTCCTAGCTTCTTAGCCTCTCAGCTAACAGCAGCTCTTCCTAGCCTCCCAGCTAATAGTAGCTCTTCCTAGCCTCCCAGCTAACAATAGCTCTTCCTAGCCTCCCAGCTAATAGTAGCTCTTCCGAGCCTCCCAGCTAACAATAGCTCTTCCTAGCCTCCCAGCTAATAGTAGCTCTTCTTAGCCTCCCAGCTAATAGTAGCTCTTCCTAGCCTCCCAGCTAATAGTAGCTCTTCTTAGCCTCCCAGCTAATAGTAGCTCTTCCTAGCCTCCCAGCTAACAATAGCTCTTCCTAGCCTCCCAGCTAATAGTAGCTCTTCTTAGCCTCCCAGCTAATAGTAGCTCTTCCTAGCCTCCCAGCTAACAGTAGCTCTACCTAGCCTCCCAGCTAACAGTAGCATACACTGACTACTTCCACCTTCAGGTATGAAGAGTTATTTCCTCTGCAGATTGTACCCTCCCTGTCCACTTCATTACACCAGTGAATCCATCCTAACCCTTTAGTTTCTGCTTCACGTCAGCTGCTGCTGGAACAGAGGACGTTTATGAGACCGGTTCTATGTGTCTGAGAAACACGACCAAGTCATCAATGGGTTTATGGGATTAATCCATTCAAAGCTTCACCTCTTCCTCCTCCTCATCCTTCTCCTCTTCCTCCTCTTCCTCCTCCTCCTCCTTCTCCTCTTCCTCCTCCTCCTCCTCCTTCTCCTCTTCCTCCTCCTCCTGCCCGTGCTCCGTCTCCTCCTTGTAGATGTGCTCCTCTTCATCAGTTGTTCTGTCATTGATGTTTTGATGTGAACACATGATCACATCGTTAGATTTAGTCTCCATGGAAACCGATCAGGTGTCCACAGACGTCTCATGTTTCCTTGACGACGTCCTCCCAGATACGGAGCTCCTGGTGTGGAGTTCACAGGACGACACAAAGACCCCACCGCTGTCACTCAGATCCACTTCCTACCTGGACAGGTAAGAAGAAACACCTGCAGAACCAGTGGACGATGAACGAATGAATGAATGAATGAATGAATGAACGTGTGGTCTCAGGGGCGTCTGCTGTCCCTGCTGGACGACAACACCATCCACCTGTGGGAGCTGGTGGCCAGGCCTTCCAGAGAGGTGGGCGGGGCCAGGAAAGAGGGCGTGGTCTCTCTCCAGGAAGTGGAGACCTACAGCCTCCCAGGCAGACCAGGCATCGAGAGCTGCAGGTAGATGTCTCGAGGACGTTTAAGGTTCCGGTGTTCTGCAGGTACCTGTAACTACTTCCTGTCTGTCTCAGCGCCACCCGGGTCACCGTCCTCCTCCTGCTCCAGTCATGTGACCTGCTGTGCATCGGAACAGAGGGAGGAGGCGTCTACTTCCTGGAGATGCCCCGCCTCCTTCTGAAGGACGACCAGACGCTGCTCCAGGATCAGATCACGCAGAGGTGAGACGGATTCACCTCTAAACGTCTCTGGTCCTCTGGTCCATGTCTCTGTAGAGGACAGTCTATGGTGGACGTCCTCTGATTGACATGTTTGAGTCACACGTCAATCAGTGGCTCCCATTGGTCAGTTCAGCTTGGCCCCGCCCACTTCCTGTCTCCAGAGGTTTCATTCATGGTCTCTGGTGGACACTGGTCGTCTCGTCCTCCAGGACAGACCTTCAGAGGGACAGTTATAAATAACAGCTGATCATTGAACATGTTTATGTGTTGTCTGCTCCTGTGTTACTGTGTGTGTGTTACTGTGTGTTACTGTGTGTGTGTGTTACTGTGTGTTACTGTGTGTGTGTGTTACTGTGTGTGTGTTACTGTGTGTTACTGTGTGTGTGTGTTACTGTGTGTGTGTGTGTTACTGTGTGTGTGTGTTACTGTGTGTGTTACTGTGTGTGTGTTACTGTGTGTGTGTGTTACTGTGTGTTACTGTGTGTGTGTGTTACTGTGTGTGTGTGTGTTACTGTGTGTGTGTGTGTTACTGTGTGTGTTACTGTGTGTGTGTGTGTTACTGTGTGTGTGTGTTACTCTGTGTGTGTTACTGTGTGTTACTGTGTGTTACTGTGTGTGTGTTACTGTGTGTGTGTGTTACTGTGTGTGTTACTGTGTGTTAGTGTGTGTGTGTTACTGTGTGTGTGTGTTACTGTGTGTGTTACGTGTGTGTTACTGTGTGTGTTACTGTGTGTGTTACTGTGTGTGTTACTGTGTGTTACTGTGTGTGTTACTGTGTGTGTTACTGTGTGTGTGTGTTACTGTGTGTTACTGTGTGTGTGTGTTACTGTGTGTGTGTTACTGTGTGTTACTGTGTGTGTGTGTTACTGTGTGTTACTGTGTGTGTGTTACTGTGTGTTACTGTGTGTTACTGTGTGTGTGTTACTGTGTGTTACTGTGTGTGTGTTACTGTGTGTTACTGTGTGTGTGTATTTACACAGGGCGTGTGATGCGTTCAGTGCAGTAGTGTTGGAGTAGAAGTAGTGCTTGTAGTTAGTGCATGTTGCATGCCACTTCTGCTTGCTGCCTTCCGCTTTCAGCTACCGCCGCCGGCTAGTCCCCTGTTTCAGGGGTCGAAAAGAGGAGCCGAGTGCGTAAGCCTCCTCTGCCGGTACACAGCCTCTCCACTGCCAAGACTCGTACACGCCTCCTTGTGGCCACACACGGTAACTGGTACCTCACGGTTCCAGGCAAAGTTGTACGGGATCTCGGAGTAGCAGGGGACCCCAGAGACGCGGCACGCAGGCCCACTAGTATGTGGATATGCTCTGCTGCCCGTCAACCTCTGCCCCAGCTATGGGCAAATAGCGAAGACCTCAACGGCGGACCAGGCGGAAGATGGCAGCAGTGAGATGCACAACAACGGCTGAGAAGGCGGATGAAGGCTGCAACAGAGGGCGATCTCCAGTTGTCTTGGATTCCATGCCACTGGATCCAGATCCCTCTCTGCCAAGGATCGTGTGGTGGCTGCAGGCGCATCAGTCTCCCCACGTTAAAAGATGCCACGCGCAGGCGTCCTCCCGAAAGGAAACCCATCCTTTTCACACCCTGGGAACCTGGAATGTGCGAACCCTCATGGACAACCAAGCCAGTGAACGACCCGAAAGACGAACAGCCATCATCTCCAGGGAACTAAAAAGGTTCCAAATTGACATCGCAGCTCTCTCTGAAACCCGCCTGGCTGATGAAGGGCAGCTGAAGGAGAAAAAAGGTGGCTACACTTTCTTCTGGAAAGGAAAGCCTGTCGATGAGCAGCGAATCCACGGTGTGGGTTTTGCCATTAAAAACAACCTCGTCAACCACCTTCATGAACTACCTGTGGGCATCAGCGAGCGCCTAATGACTATACGTCTGATGCTTGCAAGCAGTCAGATGGCCACTGTTATTAGTGCTTATGCCCCAACACTTGATGCACAGGAGGATGTAAAGGAGGCCTTCTATGCTGACCTGGACACAATAATATCCAAAGTCCCCAAGGAGGATAAGCTAATCCTTCTTGGGGACTTTAATGCTAGAGTCGGGCGAAACCACGATCTGTGGAGAGGCACACTGGGTAGAGAAGGGGTTGGAAACACTAACTCCAATGGCTTATTGCTGTTAACCAAGTGCTTCGAACATGACCTGACCATCACTAACACACTTTTCCGTCAAAAGAACAAGTTCAAGACATCTTGGATGCATCCCCGATCTAAACGCTGGCATCTCATTGACTATGTCATTGTCCGCTCCCAAGACCGTCGAGATGTGCTCAGCACGAGAGCAATGATCAGCGCTGATGAATGCTGGACTGACCACCGCCTCATTCGCTCCATCATGTCTATCCGTCTGATGCGGAAAAGAAGGCAGCAGAAAGGACAGACCCGCCGAAGGCTTAATATCGAGCGATTGGGAGAAACCACCTACCAACAACAGCTGCAGGCAGCCCTCAGCGCAAATTTGCCAGACCAGTATCCACAGGATATTGAAAAGCATTGGGATACCCTCTCTGCTATCATCATGAACTCCTGCAAAGCCATCCTTGGTCACAAAACGCGGAAACATCAAGACTGGTATGAGAATGATACCGAAATCCAGCGGCTTATTGACAACAAGCGGAAAACTTTCATCACTTGGCAAAATGACATCAATTGCAAGGATAAAAGAGAAGCCCATTCCAAAGCAAAGGCAGCTGTTCAATCACAGGTTAGGACACTGAAGAACCAGTGGTGGACACAAAAGGCCCTGGAAATCCAACAGCTTGCTGACTCTGGAGACACCAGAGGCTTTTATGAAGCCACGAGAGCGGTATATGGCCCTAGCCACCGTTGCCTAACCCCCCTTCGCTCTAAGGATGGACTCTCCCTGATGAAAGATAAGGAGGCAATAACACAGAGGTGGAAGGAGCACTATGAAGAGCTTCTAAACAGGGACACTACTCCTGAGTTTGAGGCCCTGGACCAACTCCCCCAACTGCCCATCATTGAGAGTATGGAAGAACCACTCAGTTTGGAAGAGGTGCAGGACGCTATCAGGACAATGAAAAACAACAAGGCTGTCGGGCCTGATGGCATCCCAGCTGAAGTCCTAAAAGAGGGTGGGCCTGTCCTCCTTGAGCACATCCACACCCTGCTCCTCAAAATATGGGAAAAAGAGGAAATCCCTGCACAGCTAAAGGATGCTTTAGTCATCTCCCTCTTTAAGAAGGGTGACAAGGCAGACTGTGGAAATTACCGTGGTATTTCCCTCCTCTCCACCATAGGGAAGGCGTTAGCCCGGGTGTTGGCCAACAGACTCACCCCCCTGTCAGAAAGCATTCTTCCTGAGTCTCAAAGTGGATTCCGCCCAAACAGAGGCACTACGGACATGATCTTCGTTGCTCGTCAGTTGCAAGAAAAGTGCCGGGAACAGAACCAACATCTATACATGGCCTTCATAGACCTCACCAAAGCCTTTGACTCAGTCAACCGTCAGGCCCTCTGGCTGGTCCTGGCAAGAATTGGCTGCCCAGGAAAATACATCAGAGTGCTGCGGCTGCTACATGACAACATGTCTGCCACAGTGCTGAGTGGTTTTGGGGATGAAACAGAACCCTTTCGGGTCGACACAGGAGTGAAGCAGGGATGCGTCATTGCCCCATTGCTGTTCTCCATCTTCATCGCAGGTATCCTCCATCTCACAGGAAACCAGCTGCCACAGGGAGTCAAAATTATGTACAGGACTGATGGACTTCTGAACATCAACAGATTCAGGGCTAAAGGTCAAACCACCACCGTATCCATCACGGAGCTGCAGTATGCCGACGATAATGCTATTGTAGCCCTCTCAGAAGAGGACCTACAGTGCACCTTAACAGCTTTTGCGAAAGCATACAAACAGCTTGGTCTGGCCATTAACATCAAAAAGACTCAAATCCTCCACCAGCCACCACCAAACAGCGGCACTCCCCCAAACATCTCCATTGACAGCACCAGGTTGGAAAATGTGGACCACTTCCCATACCTTGGCAGCCTCCTATCATCTAAAGCCACCATTGATGAAGAGGTACACCACCGTCTTAGCTGCACCAGTGGGGCATACTGTAGACTAAAGAAAAGGGTCTTTGAGAATCGGGACCTCCAGTCAAAGACCAAAATCCTAGTCTACAAAGCAGTACTGCTCCCCACTCTTCTGTATGGGTCAGAAGTCTGGACCACATACAGCAGGCACCTGGGAGCACTTGAGGCCTTCCATCAGAGGTACCTCCGGAGAATCCTCAGGATAACTTGGGAGGATCGACGGACCAACACCAGCGTCCTGGAGGAGGCTGGCATCCCTACCATCACTGCCATCATCGCCCAACACCAGCTCAGATGGATTGGCCACGTCATTCGGATGCTGACTCTCGCCTCCCCAAACAAGTCCTCTACTCACAGCTTGTCCAAGGAAAGCGTGCCCCAGGAGGCCAAAAGAAAAGGTATAAAGACAACATCAAAGCAAACCTCAAAAAGTTCCACATAGGCCTTAATACCTGGGAGGCCACAGCAACTAACAGGGCGGCCTGGAGACAACTTGTCCGAGACGGAGCTGCACAGTATAACGACGACCTCCTCAGTGCTGCAGAAGACAAACGCAGACGCAGAAAGGAAATCGCCTCCATCAAAAAGGCTCCACCCAAATCCACAATCGTTATTGCCCACCCATGTTCACATTGCCCCAAAATATGTGGGTCCAGGATTGGCCTTTTCACCCACCTGAAGACCCATAAGGACCAAGAAGGAGGACCGACATACTCGACCACGAGTGTCCGCCGATGATGATGACTGTGTGTGTTACTGTGTGTGTTACTGTGTGTTACTGTGTGTGTGTTACTGTGTGTGTGTTACTGTGTGTGTGTTACTGTGTGTTACTGTGTGTGTTACTGTGTGTGTGTTACTGTGTGTTACTGTGTGTGTGTTACTGTGTGTGTGTTACTGTGTGTTACTGTGTGTGTTACTGTGTGTGTTACTGTGTGTTACTGTGTGTGTGTTACTGTGTGTGTTACTGTGTGTGTTACTGTGTGTTACTGTGTGTGTGAAGGTCTCAGACAGTGAAGCTTTGTTCCAGCTGCCAAAACACAGCGTTCCGGTTGGAAGTGTTTCAGTTGAACATCACACACTAACTGAGACACACACACTGAGACACACACACTGAGACACACACACTGTCTCTCGTCCTCCTAAATACTTGTGGACAGAGACAATGGAACGTTTTGTTTTGCTCTGTTTCCGGAGAGGATCTCCTCCTCCTCTTCCTCCTCCTCCTCTTCCTCCTCCTCTTCCTCCTCCTCCTCCTCCTCCTCCTCCTCCTCCTCCTCCTCCTCCTCCTCCTCCTCCTCCTCTCTCTCTCTCTCTCTCCTCCTCTTCCTCCTACTCCTCCTCCTCCCTATTATTTTTTGTCTTCTTCTCGTCTTCATCATCTTTTCTTCCACTCCTCCCTCTTTCTTTTCTTCTTCTTCCTTCTCTTCGTCCTCCTCTCCCTTCTTCTTCTTCCTCCTCCTCCTCAGCAGAACGTCTCTTTCAGGTTCTTGTGGTTCTTGTGGTTCTTTAACGTGTTCAGAGGAACAGGAAGTGACCTGGATCCTTCATCATTAACATGAACTAGATCAGCAGATGATTCGTCCTTCAGGTCTAAATAATAATCATTAATCATGTTTAACTTTATTCATCCTGTCATCATCATCATCATCATCATCATCATAGAGTCTGCTTTAATTATTCATCAGCTAACGGTCGCTAACACTTAGCACTGAGAGCTGCTTTAGTTTTAGACACATGCTAGCTGTTAGCATCACCATTAGCATCATCTATAGAGTCTCTCCAGGTTGTGACCACCAACCAACCATCAGACTGGACTGGGTTAGTCCAGGTACTGATGCTGTTCTGGTTCTGATGCTCGTCTTCAGATTCAGTTTTAAGGATTCAAACCTCTCGGTTCCTCCGTGGTAACGGTACCGGGTCACGTTCTGTGTTCCAGCCTTCCAGACGACTACAGGTGTGGGAAGTCTTTAGGACCGGTGGAATCTCTGCAGGAACATCCTCAGCAGCCGGGGAAGATTCTGATTGGCTACAGCCGAGGCCTGGTGGTTCTGTGGGACCTGAGGCGCCGGCGAGCAGACCAGCTGTTCCTGGGAAAGCAGGTACCGAACCCGACGGAACCTCCCTGAGCGTCGACTCCACCGGTTCTCATGTTCTGATGTTCTGGTGTTCTTGACGTGTTTGTGCGTGAACCCACAGCAGCTGGAGAGCCTGGTCTGGGAACGATCTGGGAACCTGTTTGTCTGTTCCCATAACGACGGCGGCTACTCGGTGTGGACGGTTACCAACGGCAACGCCTACAACCACCAGGCGGCGTCCTCCACCATCCCCTACGGTGAGAACGCCGGCGGTGAACGTCTGAGGAACGTTGTTCTCAGAGCTCAGAGAGCAGTGACGTGTGTTTGTGGTCCACAGGTCCGTTCCCCTGTAAAGCCATCAGTAAGATCCTGTGGAGGACCACGCAGTCAGGGTGAGTGAGAGCCAACATGGCCGCCGGATCAGTCTGTGTTTACATCAGGACAGAAGAAGAAGAAGAAGAAGAAGTGTGTCCTCCAGACCTGATATTGTGGCGTCTCTCAGACTAAACATTGTCTTGCTCCAGGTCCCCGGTGCTGTTGTACAGTGGAGGGATGCCCAGAGCCAGTTATGGGGACAGACACTGTCTCACCGTCCAGCAGGACAAGGACCACGTCACCCTGGACTTCACCTCCAGAGTGATTGACTTCTTCACCGTCCACAACGTGGATCCAGAGAGAGGTGGATGGGTGGAGGGAGGGAGGGAGGGAGGGAGGGGTGGATGGAGGGAGGGGTGGAGGGAGGGAGGGAGGGATGATGGATGGGTGGATGGAGGGATGGATGGAGGGATGGAGGGATGGATGGATGGATGGATGGAGGGAGGGAGGGATGGATGGATGGATGGAGGGAGGGATGGGTGGAGGGAGGGGTGGATGGAGGGAGGGGTGGAGGGAGGGAGGGAGGGATGATGGATGGGTGGATGGAGGGATGGATGGAGGGGTGGAGGGAGGGAGGGAGGGAGGGATGATGGATGGGTGGAGGGATGGAGGGATGGAGGGATGGATGGAGGGAGGGAGGGAGGGAGGGAGGGATGGATGGATGGGTGGAGGGAGGGATGGAGGGATGGATGGGTGGATGGGTGGAGGGAGGGAGGGATGATGGATGGAGGGAGGGAGGGATGGATGATGGAGGGAGGGAGGGATGGATGGAGGGGTGGATGGATGGAGGGATGGAGGGGTGGAGGGATGGAGGGGTGGATGGATGGAGGGAGGGAGGGATGGATGGATGGATGATGGAGGGAGGGAGGGGTGGATGGAGGGAGGGGTGGATGGAGGGAGGGGTGGAGGGAGGGAGGGAGGGATGATGGATGGGTGGATGGAGGGATGGATGGAGGGGTGGAGGGAGGGAGGGAGGGAGGGATGATGGATGGGTGGAGGGATGGAGGGATGGAGGGATGGATGGAGGGAGGGAGGGAGGGATGGATGGATGGATGATGGAGGGAGGGAGGGATGGGTGGATGGAGGGAGGGGTGGAGGGAGGGAGGGAGGGATGATGGATGGGTGGATGGAGGGATGGATGGAGGGGTGGAGGGAGGGAGGGAGGGAGGGATGATGGATGGGTGGAGGGATGGAGGGATGGAGGGATGGATGGAGGGAGGGAGGGAGGGAGGGATGGATGGATGGATGGGTGGAGGGAGGGATGGAGGGATGGATGGGTGGATGGGTGGAGGGATGGATGGATGGAGGGAGGGAGGGATGGATGGATGGATGGATGGAGGGAGGGAGGGATGGATGGATGGATGATGGAGGGAGGGAGGGGTGGATGGAGGGGTGGATGGAGGGGGTGTGGTCCCAGCTCCGTCCTAACGTCCTCCTTGTCCCTCCCCGTCCTCTCCTTGTCCTCTCCCCGTCCTCCCCATCCCCCTCCCGTCCCCCTCCGTCCCCCTCCGTCCCCCCCCCGTCCCCCCCCGTCCCCCTGTCCTGACAGAGTTTGACGAGCCCTCTGCGGTGGTGGTCCTCCTGGAGGAGGAGCTCGGTGGTGGTTGACCTGCTGTCCCCCGGCTGGCCCACCCTGCCCCCTCCTTACCTGGCTCCTCTCCCACTCCTCGGCCATCACCTGCTCCTGCCACGTCTCCAGCGTCCCCGCCCAAAACTCTGGGAGCGTCTGGTCCACGCGGGACGAGCTCAGCAGGGCCGGCAGCACACGCACAGGGTCAGGACGCCGCTTTGTTGTTTGGAGGTCACGGTGTGGACGAGCTGTGTCCCTTCACCGTCCACAACACACACCTCCTCCTGTACATGTCCTCTCTTTGTGTATAATGTGTAGTTAGATGTGTGTAGAGGAGCAGGACAGCCCTAACTGTCCTAACTGTCCTCACTGTCCTAACTGTCCTAACTGTCCCCTCTGTCTCTGCAGAGCTGGCCGATATGTGGAGGGAGGAATCTGGCTGCTCCACCCAAACTACAAGAGCTGCTGCTGACGGGGTATCTGCACACACACACACACACACACTAACACACACACACACACTAACACACACACACTAACACACACACACTAACACACACACACACACTAACACACACTAACACACACACACACACACTAACACACACACACTAACACACACACACACACACTAACACACACACACACACACACACACACTAACACACACACTAACACACACACACACACTAACACACACACACACACACTAACACACACTAACACACACACCACACACTAACACACACACACACACACACACTAACACACACTAACACACACACACTAACACACACACACACTAACACACACTAACACACACACACACACTAACACACACCACACACAACACACTAACACACACACACACACACTAACACACACACACACACACTAACACACACTAACACACACTAACACACACTAACACACACACACTAACACACACACACACACTCTAACACACACACACACACTAACACACACACACTAACACACACTAACACTAACACACACACACACACACACACACTAACACACACACACACATTAACACACCCACACACACACACACACTAACACACACTAACACACACTAACACACATTGTGGTTGGTGGTCTGATCAGTTCTGATGATTCATCTTTAACAGACTGGTTCTACTCTCATTAGCTAGCGTTAGCCGTTAGCCTGTTAGCCTGTTAGCTCAGAGCTGCCTGACCATAGGTGTGTGTGTGTGTGTGTGTGTGTGTGCTGTTTTCAGGCATGAGGACGGGACGGTGCGTTTCTGGGACGCGTCCGGTGTGGCTCTCTCACTCCGCTCTACAAACTCAGCACGGCCAACGTCTTCCACACCGACTGTGACCCTAGCGACGACCCTCAGGACCCTAGCGACGACCCCGACATGCAGCAGGAGGAGGAATGGCCTCCGTTCAGGAAGGTGAGGAGGAGCTAACCCCCCCCCGCCCCCCCCCCCCCGGGTCCTGATGGGTCTCATGTGTTTGGCCTTCAACGCTTTAATGGTCAGAATCTAAATGAACTGATTTAGAGGAAACGGAGACGAGAGAAGAGTTGGAGACGTAAACCAGCAGGCTCTCCTCCTCCTCCTCCTCCTCCTCCTCTTCCTCCTCCTCCTTCTCCTCCTCTCTCCTCCTCCTCTTCCTCCTCCTCCTCTCCCTCCTCTCCCTTCTCCTCTTCCTCCTCCTACTCCTCCTACTCCTCCCCCCTCCTCCTCCTCTCCCTCCTCTCCCTTCTCCTCTTCCTCCTCCTACTCCTCCTACTCCTCCCCCCTCCTCCTCCTCACTCTCCCTCCTCCTCCTCCTCCTCCTCCCATCCTGTGGTAACAGAGCTGCATGTTCCTTATCCCCCTCCCCCTCCTCCTCCTCCTCCTCCTCCTCTCCCTCCTCTCTCCCTTCTCCTCTTCCTCCTCCTACTCCTCCTACTCCTCCCCCCTCCTCCCCCTCCTCCTCCTCCTCCTCCTCCTCCCCCTCCTCCTCATCCTGTGGTAACAGAGCTGCATGTTCAGGAATGCAGTCTCACATGTGATGAAGAGCTTTTCCCTTTTTTCTCGTCCGTAATGAAAACCAGACGTGAAGCTCAGCCCTCTCTCTCTCTCTCTCTCTCTACTGCTCGTTGTTCTGAGGAGACACTGCCTCCCGTCTGAATTCCTCCAGAGAGAGAGATTAATGTTTGCTGAGCATGAGGGGGAGGAGGGGGAGGAGGAGGAGGGGGAGGAGGAGGAGGAGGAGGGGGAGGAGGAAAGAGTTTGAGACCAAATATTTAGAACATTTCAGAACTAAAAGCTTCTTGGTCGTCGTAGATACGTTCACTACAGCTTCTGTTTTATGGTGAAACGTCAGCGTTCGAGTTAAATGATTATAAAGTTATAAAGTTCTGGATGTTTTTGAGGCTGAAACATGAAACCGACAGGATGCAGTTCCTCTACGGTCCACTAGGGGCTCCACCACCAGAACCGTCCACTTGAGGCTCCACCACCAGAACCAGTCACTAGGGGCTCCACCACCAGAACCGTCCACTAGGGGCTCCACCACCAGAACCGTCCACTTGAGGCTCCACCACCAGAACCGGCCACTAGGGGCTCCACCACCAGAACCGTCCACTTGAGGCTCCACCACCAGAACCGTTCCACTAGGGGCTCCACCACCAGAACCGTCCTCTAGGGGCTCCACCACCAGAACAGGTCACTAGGGGCTCCACCACCAGAACCGTCCACTAGAGGCTCCACCACCAGAACCAGTCACTAGAGGCTCCACCACCAGAACCGTCCACTAGGGGCTCCACCCACAGGACCGTCCACTAGGGGCTCCACCACCAGAACCGTCCACTAGGGGCTCCACCACCAGAACCGTCCTCTAGGGGCTCCACCACCGGAACCGTCCACTAGAGGCTCCACCACCGGAACCTTCCACTAGGGGCTCCACCACCAGAACCGTCCACTAGGGGCTCCACCACCAGAACCGTCCACTAGGGGCTCCACCACCGGAACCGTCCTCTAGGGGCTCCACCACCGGAACCGTCCACTAGAGGCTCCACCACCAGAACCTTCCACTAGGGGCTCCACCACCAGAACCTTCCACTAGGGGCTCCACCACCAGAACCGTCCACTAGGGGCTCCACCACCAGAACCGTCCACTTGAGGCTCCACCACCAGAACCAGTCACTAGGGGCTCCACCACCAGAACCGTCCACTAGGGGCTCCACCACCAGAACCGTCCACTTGAGGCTCCACCACCAGAACCGGCCACTAGGGGCTCCACCACCAGAACCGTCCACTTGAGGCTCCACCACCAGAACCGTCCACTAGGGGCTCCACCACCAGAACCGTCCTCTAGGGGCTCCACCACCAGAACAGGTCACTAGGGGCTCCACCACCAGAACCGTCCACTAGAGGCTCCACCACCAGAACCAGTCACTAGAGGCTCCACCACCAGAACCGTCCACTAGGGGCTCCACCCACAGGACCGTCCACTAGGGGCTCCACCACCAGAACCGTCCACTAGGGGCTCCACCACCAGAACCGTCCTCTAGGGGCTCCACCACCGGAACCGTCCACTAGAGGCTCCACCACCAGAACCTTCCACTAGGGGCTCCACCACCAGAACCGTCCACTAGGGGCTCCACCACCAGAACCGTCCACTAGGGGCTCCACCACCAGAACCGTCCCAGAACCGTCCTCTAGGGGCTCCACCACCAGAACCGTCCTCTAGAGGCTCCACCACCAGAACCAGTCACTAGGGGCTCCACCACCAGAACCGTCCACTAGGGGCTCCACCACCAGAACCGTCCAGAACCGTCCACTAGGGGCTCCACCACCAGAACCGTCCTCTAGAGGCTCCACCACCAGAACCGGTCACTAGAGGCTCCACCACCAGAACCAGTCACTAGGGGCTCCACCACCAGAACCGTCCACTAGAGGCTCCACCACCAGAACCAGCCACTAGGGGCTCCACCACCAGAACCGTCCACTAGGGGCTCCACCACCAGAACCGTCCTCTAGGGGCTCCACCACCGGAACCGTCCACTAGAGGCTCCACCACCAGAACCTTCCACTAGGGGCTCCACCACCAGAACCGTCCACTAGGGGCTCCACCACCAGAACCGTCCACTAGGGGCTCCACCACCAGAACCGTCCTCTAGGGGCTCCACCACCAGTACCGGCCACTAGGGGCTCCACCACCAGAACCGTCCTCTAGGGGCTCCACCACCAGAACCGTCCTCTAGAGGCTCCACCACCAGAACCAGTCACTAGGGGCTCCACCACCAGAACCGTCCACTAGGGGCTCCACCACCAGAACCGTCCTCTAGAGGCTCCACCACCAGAACCGGCCACTAGGGGCTCCACCACCAGAACCAGTCACTAGAGGCTCCACCACCAGAACCGTCCTCTAGGGGCTCCACCACCAGAACCGTCCACTAGAGGCTCCACCACCAGAACCGTCCTCTAGGGGCTCCACCACCAGAACCAGTCACTAGAGGCTCCACCACCAGAACCGTCCTCTAGGGGCTCCACCACCAGAACCAGTCACTAGGGGCTCCACCACCAGAACCGGTCACTAGAGGCTCCACCACCAGAACCGTCCAGAACCGTCCACTAGGGGCTCCACCACCAGAACCGTCCTCTAAAGGCTCCACCACCAGAACCGGCCACTAGGGGCTCCACCACCAGAACCGTCCACTAGGGGCTCCACCACCGGAACCGTCCTCTAGGGGCTCCACCACCAGAACCGTCCACTAGGGGCTCCACCACCAGAACCGTCCACTAGGGGCTCCACCACCAGAACCAGTCACTAGAGGCTCCACCACCAGAACCGTCCTCTAGGGGCTCCACCACCAGAACCAGTCACTAGGGGCTCCACCACCAGAACCAGTCACTAGGGGCTCCACCACCAGAACCGTCCTCTAGGGGCTCCACCATCAGAACCAGTCACTAGGGGCTCCACCACCAGAACCGTCCACTAGAGGCTCCACCACCAGAACCAGTCACTAGGGGCTCCACCACCAGAACCGTCCTCTAGGGGCTCCACCACCAGAACCAGTCACTAGAGGCTCCACCACCAGAACCGTCCTCTAGGGGCTCCACCACCAGAACCAGTCACTAGGGGCTCCACCACCAGAACCGGTCACTAGAGGCTCCACCACCAGAACCGTCCAGAACCGTCCACTAGGGGCTCCACCACCAGAACCGTCCACTAGAGGCTCCACCACCAGAACCGGCCACTAGGGGCTCCACCACCAGAACCGTCCACTAGGGGCTCCACCACCAGAACCGTCCACTAGAGGCTCCACCACCAGAACCGGCCACTAGGGGCTCCACCACCAGAACCGGTCACTAGAGGCTCCACCACCAGAACCGTCCAGAACCGTCCACTAGGGGCTCCACCACCAGAACCGTCCTCTAGGGGCTCCACCACCAGAACCAGTCACTAGAGGCTCCACCACCAGAACCGTCCTCTAGGGGCTCCACCACCAGAACCGTCCACTAGAGGCTCCACCACCAGAACCGTCCTCTAGGGGCTCCACCACCAGAACCAGTCACTAGAGGCTCCACCACCAGAACCGTCCTCTAGGGGCTCCACCACCAGAACCAGTCACTAGGGGCTCCACCACCAGAACCGGTCACTAGAGGCTCCACCACCAGAACCGTCCAGAACCGTCCACTAGGGGCTCCACCACCAGAACCGTCCTCTAAAGGCTCCACCACCAGAACCGGCCACTAGGGGCTCCACCACCAGAACCGTCCACTAGGGGCTCCACCACCGGAACCGTCCTCTAGGGGCTCCACCACCAGAACCGTCCACTAGGGGCTCCACCACCAGAACCGTCCACTAGGGGCTCCACCACCAGAACCAGTCACTAGAGGCTCCACCACCAGAACCGTCCTCTAGGGGCTCCACCACCAGAACCAGTCACTAGGGGCTCCACCACCAGAACCAGTCACTAGGGGCTCCACCACCAGAACCGTCCTCTAGGGGCTCCACCACCAGAACCAGTCACTAGGGGCTCCACCACCAGAACCGTCCACTAGAGGCTCCACCACCAGAACCAGTCACTAGGGGCTCCACCACCAGAACCGTCCTCTAGGGGCTCCACCACCAGAACCAGTCACTAGAGGCTCCACCACCAGAACCGTCCTCTAGGGGCTCCACCACCAGAACCAGTCACTAGGGGCTCCACCACCAGAACCGGTCACTAGAGGCTCCACCACCAGAACCGTCCAGAACCGTCCACTAGGGGCTCCACCACCAGAACCGTCCTCTAGAGGCTCCACCACCAGAACCGGCCACTAGGGGCTCCACCACCAGAACCGTCCACTAGGGGCTCCACCACCAGAACCGTCCACTAGAGGCTCCACCACCAGAACCGGCCACTAGGGGCTCCACCACCAGAACCGGTCACTAGAGGCTCCACCACCAGAACCGTCCAGAACCGTCCACTAGGGGCTCCACCACCAGAACCGTCCTCTAGGGGCTCCACCACCAGAACCAGTCACTAGAGGCTCCACCACCAGAACCGTCCTCTAGGGGCTCCACCACCAGAACCGTCCACTAGAGGCTCCACCACCAGAACCGTCCTCTAGGGGCTCCACCACCAGAACCAGTCACTAGAGGCTCCACCACCAGAACCGTCCTCTAGGGGCTCCACCACCAGAACCAGTCACTAGGGGCTCCACCACCAGAACCGGTCACTAGAGGCTCCACCACCAGAACCGTCCAGAACCGTCCACTAGGGGCTCCACCACCAGAACCGTCCTCTAAAGGCTCCACCACCAGAACCGGCCACTAGGGGCTCCACCACCAGAACCGTCCACTAGGGGCTCCACCACCGGAACCGTCCTCTAGGGGCTCCACCACCAGAACCGTCCACTAGGGGCTCCACCACCAGAACCGTCCACTAGGGGCTCCACCACCAGAACCAGTCACTAGAGGCTCCACCACCAGAACCGTCCTCTAGGGGCTCCACCACCAGAACCAGTCACTAGGGGCTCCACCACCAGAACCAGTCACTAGGGGCTCCACCACCAGAACCGTCCTCTAGGGGCTCCACCACCAGAACCAGTCACTAGGGGCTCCACCACCAGAACCGTCCACTAGAGGCTCCACCACCAGAACCAGTCACTAGGGGCTCCACCACCAGAACCGTCCTCTAGGGGCTCCACCACCAGAACCAGTCACTAGAGGCTCCACCACCAGAACCGTCCTCTAGGGGCTCCACCACCAGAACCAGTCACTAGGGGCTCCACCACCAGAACCGGTCACTAGAGGCTCCACCACCAGAACCGTCCAGAACCGTCCACTAGGGGCTCCACCACCAGAACCGTCCTCTAGAGGCTCCACCACCAGAACCGGCCACTAGGGGCTCCACCACCAGAACCGTCCACTAGGGGCTCCACCACCAGAACCGTCCACTAGAGGCTCCACCACCAGAACCGGCCACTAGGGGCTCCACCACCAGAACCGGTCACTAGAGGCTCCACCACCAGAACCGTCCAGAACCGTCCACTAGGGGCTCCACCACCAGAACCGTCCTCTAGAGGCTCCACCACCAGAACCGTCCACTAGAGGCTCCACCACCAGAACCAGTCACTAGAGGCTCCACCACCAGAACCGTCCTCTAGAGGCTCCACCACCAGAACCAGTCACTAGAGGCTCCACCACCCGAACCGGCCACTAGAGGCTCCACCACCAGAACCGGCCACTAGGGGCTCCACCACCAGAACCGTCCTCTAGGGGCTCCACCACCAGAACCGTCCTCTAGAGGCTCCACCACCAGAACCAGTCACTAGGTGCTCCACCACCAGAACCGGCCACTAGAGGCTCCACCACCAGAACCGGCCACTAGGGGCTCCACCACCAGAACCGGCCTCTAGAGGCTCCACCACCAGAACCGGCAACTAGGAGCTCCACCACCAGAACCGTCCTCTAGAGGCTCCACCACCAGAACCGTCCACTAGAGGCTCCACCACCAGAACCGTCCACTAGAGGCTCCACCACCAGAACCGTCCTCTAGAGGCTCCACCACCAGAACCGTCCACTAGAGGCTCCACCACCAGAACCAGTCACTAGAGGCTCCACCACCAGAACCGTCCTCTAGAGGCTCCACCACCAGAACCGGCCACTAGGGGCTCCACCACCAGAACCGGCCTCTAGGGGCTCCACCACCAGAACCGGCCTCTAGGGGCTCCACCACCAGAACCGTCCTCTAGAGGCTCCACCACCAGAACCGTCCACTAGAGGCTCCACCACCAGAACCGTCCTCTAGAGGCTCCACCACCAGAACCGTCCTCTAGAGGCTCCACCACCAGAACCAGTCACTAGAGGCTCCACCACCAGAACCGGCCACTAGAGGCTCCACCACCAGAACCGGCCACTAGGGGCTCCACCACCAGAACCGGCCACTAGGGGCTCCACCACCAGAACCGTCATCTAGAGGCTCCACCACCAGAACCGGTCACTAGAGGCTCCACCACCAGAACCAGTCACTAGAGGCTCCACCACCAGAACCAGTCACTAGGGGCTCCACCACCAGAACCGTCCACTAGGGGCTCCACCACCAGAACCAGTCACTAGAGGCTCCACCACCAGAACCAGTCACTAGGGGCTCCACCACCAGAACCAGCCACTAGAGGCTCCACCACCAGAACCAGTCACTAGGGGCTCCACCACCAGAACCGTCCTCTAGGGGCTCCACCACCAGAACCAGTCACTAGAGGCTCCACCACCAGAACCGTCCACTAGGGGCTCCACCACCAGAACCGGTCACTAGGGGCTCCACCACCAGAACCGTCCACTAGAGGCTCCACCACCAGAACCAGTCACTAGGGGCTCCACCACCAGAACCAGTCACTAGAGGCTCCACCACCAGAACCAGTCACTAGGGGCTCCACCACCAGAACCGTCCACTAGAGGCTCCACCACCAGAACCAGTCACTAGAGGCTCCACCACCAGAACCGTCCTCTAGGGGCTCCACCACCAGAACCGTCCTCTAGGGGCTCCACCACCAGAACCAGTCACTAGAGGCTCCACCACCAGAACCAGTCACTAGAGGCTCCACCACCAGAACCGTCCTCTAGGGGCTCCACCACCAGAACCGGTCACTAGAGGCTCCACCACCAGAACCGTCCTCTAGGGGCTCCACCACCAGAACCGGCCACTAGGGGCTCCACCCCCAGATCCGTCCACTAGGGGCTCCACCACCAGAACCGTCCACTAGGGGCTCCACCACCAGAACCGGTCACTAGGGGCTCCACCACCAGAACCGTCCTCTAGGGGCTCCACCACCAGAACCGTCCTCTAGGGGCTCCACCACCAGAACCAGTCACTAGAGGCTCCACCACCAGAACCGTCCTCTAGGGGCTCCACCACCAGAACCAGTCACTAGGGGCTCCACCACCAGAACCAGCCACTAGAGGCTCCACCACCAGAACCTTCCTCTAGGGGCTCCACCACCAGAACCAGCCACTAGAGGCTCCACCACCAGAACCGTCCTCTAGGGGCTCCACCACCAGAACCAGCCACTAGAGGCTCCACCACCAGAACCAGCCACTAGAGGCTCCACCACCAGAACCAGTCACTAGGGGCTCCACCAACAGAACCAGCCACTAGAGGCTCCACCACCAGAACCGTCCTCTAGGGGCTCCACCACCAGAACCAGCCACTAGAGGCTCCACCACCAGAACCAGTCACTAGAGGCTCCACCACCAGAACCGTCCACTAGAGGCTCCACCACCAGAACCGTCCTCTAGAGGCTCCACCACCAGAACCGGCCACTAGAGGCTCCACCACCAGAACCGGCCACTAGAGGCTCCACCACCAGAACCGGCCAGTAGGGGCTCCACCACCAGAACCGTCCTCTAGAGGCTCCACCACCAGAACCGGCCACTAGGGCCTCCACCACCAGAACCAGCCACTAGGGGCTCCACCACCAGAACCGTCCTCTAGAGGCTCCACCACCAGAACCGGCCACTAGGGCCTCCACCACCAGAACCAGCCACTAGAGGCTCCACCACCAGAACCGGCCACTAGAGGCTCCACCACCAGAACCGGCCAGTAGGGGCTCCACCACCAGAACCGTCCTCTAGAGGCTCCACCACCAGAACCGGCCACTAGGGCCTCCACCACCAGAACCAGCCACTAGAGGCTCCACCACCAGAACCGGCCACTAGAGGCTCCACCACCAGAACCGGCCAGTAGGGGCTCCACCACCAGAACCGTCCTCTAGAGGCTCCACCACCAGAACCGGCCACTAGGGCCTCCACCACCAGAACCAGTCACTAGGGGCTCCACCACCAGAACCGTCCTCTAGAGGCTCCACCACCAGAACCGTCCACTAGAGGCTCCACCACCAGAACCGTCCTCTAGAGGCTCCACCACCAGAACCAGTCACTAGAGGCTCCACCACCAGAACCGTCCTCTAGGGGCTCCACCACCAGAACCGTCCACTAGAGGCTCCACCACCAGAACCAGTCACTAGAGGCTCCACCACCAGAACCGTCCTCTAGAGGCTCCACCACCAGAACCAGCCACTAGGGGCTCCACCACCAGAACCGTCCTCTAGAGGCTCCACCACCAGAACCGTCCACTAGGGGCTCCACCACCAGAACCGTCCTCTAGGGGCTCCACCACCAGAACCGTCCACTAGGGGCTCCACCACCAGAACCGTCCTCTAGAGGCTCCACCACCAGAAACAGTCACTAGAGGCTCCACCACCAGAACCGTCCTCTAGGGGCTCCACCACCAGAACCGTCCACTAGAGGCTCCACCACCAGAACCAGCCACTAGAGGCTCCACCACCAGAACCAGCCACTAGGGGCTCCACCACCAGAACCGTCCACTAGAGGCTCCACCACCAGAACCAGTCACTAGAGGCTCCACCACCAGAACCGTCCTCTAGAGGCTCCACCACCAGAACCAGTCACTAGAGGCTCCACCACCAGAACCAGTCACTAGAGGCTCCACCACCAGAACCGTCCACTAGGGGCTCCACCACCAGAACCGGCCACTAGGGGCTCCACCACCAGAACCGTCCACTAGGGGCTCCACCACCAGAACCGTCCTCTAGAGGCTCCACCACCAGAACCGGCCACTAGGGGCTCCACCACCAGAACCGTCCTCTAGAGGCTCCACTACCAGAACCGGTCACTAGAGGCTCCACCACCAGAACCAGTCACTAGGGGCTCCACCACCAGAACCGTCCACTAGGGGCTCCACCACCAGAACCAGTCACTAGGGGCTCCACCACCAGAACCAGCCACTAGAGGCTCCACCACCAGAACCAGTCACTAGGGGCTCCACCACCAGAACCGTCCTCTAGGGGCTCCACCACCAGAACCAGTCACTAGGGGCTCCACCACCAGAACCAGTCACTAGAGGCTCCACCACCAGAACCAGTCACTAGGGGCTCCACCACCAGAACCGTCCACTAGAGGCTCCACCACCAGA
This sequence comes from Chelon labrosus, assembly GCF_963514085.1. Lineage (NCBI taxonomy): Eukaryota > Metazoa > Chordata > Actinopteri > Mugiliformes > Mugilidae > Chelon > Chelon labrosus. The sequence goes on from NC_140354.1 coordinate 24,299,387, forward strand.
ACCGTCCACTAGAGGCTCCACCACCAGAACCAGTCACTAGGGGCTCCACCACCAGAACCAGTCACTAGAGGCTCCACCACCAGAACCGTCCTCTAGGGGCTCCACCACCAGAACCGTCCTCTAGGGGCTCCACCACCAGAACCAGTCACTAGAGGCTCCACCACCAGAACCGTCCTCTAGGGGCTCCACCACCAGAACCGGTCACTAGAGGTTCGACCACCAGAACCGTCCTCTAGGGGCTCCACCACCAGAACCGTCCACTAGGGGCTCCACCACCAGAACCGGCCACTAGGGGCTCCACCACCAGAACCGGCCACTAGGGGCTCCACCACCAGAACCGTCCTCTAGGGGCTCCACCACCAGAACCGGTCACTAGGGGCTCCACCACCAGAACCGGCCACTAGGGGCTCCACCACCAGAACCGTCCTCTAGGGGCTCCACCACCAGAACCAGTCACTAGGGGCTCCACCACCAGAACCGTCCACTAGGGGCTCCACCACCAGAACCAGCCACTAGGGGCTCCACCACCAGAACCGGTCACTAGGGGCTCCACCACCAGAACCAGCCACTAGAGGCTCCACCACCAGAACCGTCCTCTAGGGGCTCCACCACCAGAACCAGCCACTAGAGGCTCCACCACCAGAACCAGTCACTAGAGGCTCCACCACCAGAACCAGTCACTAGGGGCTCCACCACCAGAACCAGTCACTAGGGGCTCCACCACCAGAACCAGTCACTAGAGGCTCCACCACCAGAACCGTCCTCTAGGGGCTCCACCACCAGAACCAGCCACTAGAGGCTCCACCACCAGAACCAGTCAGACCGTAGACCTGCAGCTTAAACAGACTGTTCTCTCGAGATAAACCCTCCCTTTAAATCAGGGCTCATGAAGGGGCGTGGCCTCTGTGATGGACAGGTTACTGTCTGTCCCCTGTGCTGGACAGGTTACAGTCTGTCCCCTGTGATGGACCATGCTGGTGTGTGGTTGAACTAAATTAATGTGTGTTTCTGTGTCTCTGTGTGTGTCTCTGTGTCTCTGTGTGTGTGTGTCTCTCTGTGTGTGTGTGTGTCTCTGTGTGTGTCTCTGTCTCTGTGTCTCTGTCTCTGTGTGTCTCTCTGTGTGTGTGTCTCTGTGTGTGTCTCTGTCTCTGTGTCTGTGTGTGTGTGTGTGTGTGTGTGTCTCTCTGTGTGTGTGTGCAGGTGGGCTGCTTTGACCCGTACAGTGACGACCCCAGACTCGGCATCCAGAAGATCAGTCTGTGTAAATACAGCAGCAAGCTGGTGGTGGCTGGGACGGCGGGACAGGTGAAGACCAGTGGGGGGTACGGGGGGTTTGAACGCTGCCTCCTGATCAGAGTCTGAACCTCTGCAGTCCGTTTGTTGACTTCCTGTCTCCAGGTGATGGTTCTGGGTCTGAGTGACGAGCGCTCGGACCACCTGGTGGACGTGTCGGTGATGGATCTGCTGCAGGACAGGGAGGGGTTCACCTGGAAGGGCCACGACCGGCTGGAGCCGCGCCTCAAACCCGCCCCCTTCCCCCCGGGCTTCCAGCCCCTGGTGCTGGTGCAGTGTCTGCCCCCCGCCTCCGTCACCGCCGTGGCGCTGCACGCCGAGTGGAACCTGATCGCCTTCGGGACCAGTCACGGCTTCGGACTGTTTGACTACCACAGAAGAAACGCTGTGCTGGCCAGGTCTGATATTAAACAGTATTAAAGAGCTCTTCTTGTCTTTTGGCTGTCCTCCCCCTCACCGGGACACTTTCACATGAATGAATCTGTTGTGTAGGTGCACCCTGCACCCCAACGACTCGCTGGCCATGGAGGGACCTCTGTCCCGAGTCAAGTCCCTGAAAAAGTCTCTACGGCAGAGTTTCAGACGGATCCGCAAGAGCAGAGTGTCTGGAAAGAAGCGGTCCGTCAGCACGCCCACCAGCAAGGTGAGGGGGGGGCAGGAGGGGGCCAGGAGGGGGGGCAGGAGGGGGCGGGCTGGGGTAGAGATCAGGGTCTAACGTCAGGTGATGATCGTTGTGTGGTCAGGCTCCTCCCTCACCGTTTCCTGCTCCAGTCTTTTCTACAGGTGTCTCTGTTTTTAATCAGGTGATCGTAATAACTGCTACCGCGTTTCTATGGCAACGTAGCGTGTACAGCTGTCGTCCTGTCCCAGGCTGAGTTAGTTAATCTGACATGTTAACAGTAAAACAGAACTGAAGCTAGTTTACCTGAGCAGTCGCCAGCTGCACATGTTCAGGTTCATGTTTATGAATCAGTTTGATGCAGGACGTCCCACATGTCCCAGGACAGGGTGGACTAAGAATCAGTTCATAACTCCATTACTGATTTATTTTTAGGAGCTTTGTGTCAAAGATTCACGAATGTTTCTAAGGGTTACGTTTATATGAGCCCTCTGATGCCTCTAGGTCATAGCTTTCAGGACGGGACTCTGAGAGCAGCGATGAGGAACTAGAGACGGACCAAGGATTGTTTGGAGGAAGTCTGTTTGAGAACCGAGAGAACCTGTGGGTTCTGACTGAGCTGATGTTGAATGTTCTGCAGGTGCAGGAAGCCAACGCTGCCCTGGCCGAGCAGGAGGACGTGGCCCCGGTGCAGCGCAGGATCGAACCTCGCTCTGCAGATGACTCTCTGTCCGGAGTCGTCCGGTGTCTCTGCTTCGCTGACACCTTCCTGAGAGACGGTGGGTTCCCTGGACCGTCCCCCAGAGTTACTGAGCGAGTCCCAACGGGCCCGGGACGTTTTCTGTCCTTTTTATAGTCGAGACTAGTCCAGGCGGAGGCGTCAGGCGGAGGCGTCAGACGGAGGCGGAGGCGTCAAGCGGAGGCGTCCGTGTTGCTGTGAAGTAGTGTTGTTTTTGGCGGCCTGTTTTAATTTTAGTTTTAGGCCCTGTCCACACGTAAACGCAAATACGCCAAAACGGAGTTTTTTTTAATCGTTTTGGCCGAGCGTCCAGACGTATCCTGTAAACGCATTGCCCTAAAACGCACTTTTCTGAAAACGGGTCCCAGGGTGGAGAAATTCGAAAACGCAGCTCCTGCGTTTTCTTGTGGACGGGGAAAACGGGAAAACGATGACGTCATCGCCACACTCCCGAGCAGCCTTCCACCTCCCGCGAGGCGTCTCGTAACAACATCAACAACAATGGCGGACTACATGCTAGTTTTCATGCTGGAGAAGATATTGAGCCTATTAGGGTTACTAGGGCAACATATCACGCTCCTGTGCCACCACGCTGAGCAAAAAAGGCGATTTGTAAACAGCGCTCAAGCTTTGTGCGCATGCTCCGCATCTTCCTCTCCATTTTTGGTGAATTTCTGAAACCGGAACAGCGCCACCTATAGGCCTGGAATAGGAAGTAGCGTTTTCGGTCGAGCTGAAACGGATCCGTGTGGACGCGGATATTTCTTGAAACGATGACGTCAGAAACGGAGAGAAAAAAGATCGTTTTCGTACGTGTGGACGGGCCCTTAGTCTAGTCTTTGTGTCAAGCTGTCATTTTAGTTTTTATTAGTTTTAGTCATGTTCATACTCTTTTAGTCTAGTCAAGTTTCAGTCAACTAACAGTCTGAGCATTTTAGTCTTATTTTAGTCAGAATTATCCGTGACTATTTTCGTCTAGTTTTAGTCAATGAAAACTGTATTTTAGTCTCTTTTTAGTAATGCAATTCTATTTAACCCAGTCAATACAGTATATTTATTTATTTATTTATAACCTTTATTTAACCAGATAAAAAACCCATTGAGATCAAGACCTCTTTCACAAGGGTGACCTGGCCAAGAAAGGCAGCAGCACACGTCATGGTAATCAGGACAGACAAACAACAATAACAAACAACCAGTAAAAGATGAAACATGAAAATATAAAAAATTTAAGATGCGAGAAATAAAGTGCAGAGGTTGTAGGTACAGTAAAAGTTAAGAACATAGGCACTGTTTGAACGATTTCCATTGAAGTTTTTTTAAAATAGAGCGGAAAGCTTCCAGTGAAACAAGTTCTGACATTTTCAGTTCAGATTGGAGGGCATTCCAAGCAGAGGGGGCAGAGAAGCTGAATGCTTTTTTACCCATTTCAGTTCGAACACGAGGAACAGTAAGATGCAGAATGTCATTCGATCTCAGGGCATAACGGCTTCTAGTTCTCTGAAGAAAAGTGCATAAATACATGGGAACCAAGCCAAGAAGAGCCTTATAAACTAAAGTCATCCAGTGTGTATAGCGTCTTATGTCCATATAAGTAGCCTACCTTGTAGTATAGACAAAACCAAAATTTTCTTTTAGCCAAACCTATTTCAAACAAGGTTCTTATTATATTATTGTTACCTTATAGACTCAAGAATACATCCATTCCAGACACGGAAGACGCTGATTTGAATTTACAACATATTTATTTTCCTATTTATTTCCTATTTGCCGCACTTCTCCCTATCTTTCACCACAAGACATTCGGTTTTATTTTCCACTTCGGTGTATTTAAAGTTTTTCCAAATGTCTTCTCTTCTTCTTCTACCGAAGACCCCCGGCTGGCCCGCCATCGTTCCCTTTCTCTGTCACGCTACTCAGTAGCCTACTCACAGTTCTCTCGCTACTCAGTACTCACGCAGAGTCGCAGACTCACTGGAGCAGCTGCATCTTCTAAATAATGCCGCGAGTGGAGCTTGAGGAAGTGACGTCGCCTGCGAGATAAACGGGCTCTGGACACAGGAAACAGAAAAACTACAAAATAATAATAATAACGCGACTAAACAAGACAAAATAACGTTGTAACATTTCGTCTCGTCTCGTTTTGGTCAACGAAAATGGAGAGACATTTTAGCATAGTTTTTATTTTGTAAACCACATTTAGTCTCGTTTTTATTCGTCAACAATATTTGCATTATACATTTAATTATAGTCATCGTCGCATGACCAGCATTTACGTTACGTCTCGTCTCGTTTTAGTCACGTGATAAAGGTTCGTTGACGACAATATTTAGTCATAGTTTTCGTTGACGAAAGCAACACTAGTGTGAAGCAGCCTGAAGGTCTTGACACATAAAGATCATCATGATGAGTATTATGGTCTGTCCTCCAGGTTCTCACCACGGCCCCACGCTCTGGGCCGGCACTAACTCCGGCAGCGTGTACGCCTACGCCCTGGAGGTGCCCGGCGTGGGCCCGGGCCGCGTGGGGGGCGGAGCCAGCGACGGCGGGCTGTGCGTGGAGGCGGTGCTGGGTAAAGAGATCCAGCTGATGCACCGAGCTCCCGTGGTCTCCATCTGTGTTCTGGACGGCCGAGGGAAACCGCTACCGGAGCCGTACGAGGCGTCCCAGGACCTCGCCATCGCCGCAGACATGACCAGCGCCCACTCTGTGCTCATCGCCTCGGAGGAACAGCTGAAGGTGAACTCAGACATCACAGGGGGGTCGTTCTGAGGAGGAGGGTTATTTATTTGAGGTCTGACATCAGACGAGACGGAGAGACGAGTCCATAACCTGATGCTTCTTCTCCAGGTGTTCTCTCTGCCCAAGGTGAGCGCCAAGACCAAGTTCAAGCTGACGGCTCACGAGGGCTGTCGGGTCAGGAAGGTGGCTCTGGTGGTGTTCAGCTCCAGCGCTCAGGAGGACTACAGCGAGCACAGCCTGGTCTGCCTCACCAACCTGGGAGACATGCACCTGTTCAACGTACCTGGCCTCCGACCTCAGGTGACCCCAGCTCCCTCTGACCCCCCACAGTCCAGAACCACCGTCTGCTTCTAACCCCTCATGTCTCTGGGTTCAGGTCCGATACGACTGCATCCGCAAGGAGGACATCAGTGGAATCGCCTCCTGTGTCTTCACCAGGAACGGACAAGGTGAGGGGGGGGGAGAGGAGGGGGAGAGAGGAGGAGCAGGGGGAGGAGGAGGAGGAGGAGGAGGGGGGGGGGGGAGGAGGAGGAGGAGCTGCAGCTTTGATTCAGTTAGGAAGTCAACATCAGTATAACAGCTGGAGATGGAGGAATGATTAATGAATGAATGATGTCGTCTGTAGAAATGAGAGAACCGATCCTTTAAAGAACCGATCCTTTAAATCAGTGATCCCAGCCCCCGGGCCTCGGACCAGTACCGGTCCGGGGGTCATTTGGTACCGGGCCGCACAGAGAGAATAAATAACTTCCATTATTTCCGTTAGATTTATTATCTGAGTCTGAACGATGTTTTATTTTGAAAACTGACCGGATTCTCTCCATGACATCGTCCATGACTCACTCCTGACGCATGTCGAGGCCTCGGGACCATAGGTCACGTGATACGTCCCGCTAAACGAAACGTCTGTTTGAGACAACAGCTCTGGTGTTCTGGATTAAAGCAGAATACCCCGAGATCGCCACAACAGCACTGAAAACGCTGGTGCCTTTTCTGACATCTTGTCTGTGTGAAGCAGAGTTTAATACAGTGACAGCAACAAAACAAACGGAGCAGACTGGACATAAGCAACACACTTCAGGTTTCATTGTCTCCCATTACCCCGAGATGGGACGTCTTGTTGCATTAAAACGAGCGCAGGGCTCCACTGACTCAGTGCTGTTGGGAGGAGCTAGTATTTTCATGCACTTTTAGTGGCCGTCCACACGGAAACGCAAAAACGCAGAAACGCAGAAGTTTTTCATCGTTTTGGCCGATCGTCCACACGTATCCTGTAAACGCACTTTTCTGAAAACGGGTCCCAGGGTGGAGAAATTCGCAAACGCAGCTCTTGCGTTTTCATGTGGACGGCGTAAACGGCGAAAACGATGACGTCATCGCCACACCCCCGAGCAGCCTTCCACATCCCGCGAGGCGTCTCGTAACAACATCAACAACAATGGCGGACTACATGCTAGTTTTCCTGCTGGAGACGATATTGAGCCTGTTAGGGTTACTATGGCAACATATCACGCTCCTGTGCCACCACGCTGAGCAAAAAAGGCGATTTGTAAACAGCGCTCAAGCTTTATGCGCATGCTCCGCATCTTCCTCTCCGTTTTTGGTGAATTTCTGAAACTGAAACAGCGCCACCTATAGGCCTGGAATAGGAAGTAGCGTTTTCGGTCGAGCTGAAACGGATCCGTGTGGACGCGGATATTTCTTGAAACGATGATCGAAAACGGAGAGGGAAAAGACCGTTTTCGTACGAGTGGACGAGGCCTTGTTTTTGTGGTGCGTCTTATTTTGAAGGCATGTTTTAACGTTACCATAGCGACCAGAGAGCGTTGGGGCGGAGATGATGTTACTCATGTTCTGTTGTTGGTGTGACGTTATGAGGACGCTGCTAATAAAGTTGTACATGAATACACAGATTAACGTTTATTATTATTTTATAGAGAAAATACGACAGTTTTTATATCGGTCTGATCATTTTATTTAGTTTTTATCTGCTACACCTTTAGACCGGTCCGTGAACATACTGTCAGACATTAAACCGGTCTGTGGCGCAAAAAAGGTTGGGGGCCACTGATTTAAAGAACCGATCGTTTAAAGAACCGATCGTTTAAAGAACCGTTCATTTAAAGAACCGTTCGTTTAAAGAACCGTTCGTTTAAAGAACCGATCGTTTAAAGAACCGATCGTTTAAAGAACCGATCGTTTAAAGAACCGATCGTTTAAAGAACCGTTCGTTTAAAGAACCGTTCGTTTAAAGAACCGTTCGTTTAAAGAACCGATCGTTTAAAGAACCGATCGTTTAAAGAACCGTTCGTTTAAAGAACCGATCGTTTAAAGAACCGTTCGTTTAAAGAACCGATCGTTTAAAGAACCGATCGTTTAAAGAACCGTTCGTTTAAAGAACCGTTCGTTTAAAGAACCGATCGTTTAAAGAACCGATCGTTTAAAGAACCGACACCAGATCCCAGATCTAATGAAGCTGTTCTCTGTGGTTTCTCTGCAGGGTTCTATCTCATCTCTCCTTCAGAGTACGAGAGGTTCTCTCTTTCTGCTAAAGTCCTGACGGAACCGATCTGCTCCGTTCAGCTGGACCGACCCCTGGAGGCCACACCTGCCAGGTAACCAGGTTCAGACCAGGTCCAGGCCAGGTTCAGGTTCAGACCAGGTTCAGACCAGGTTCAGGTTCAGACCAGGTTCAGACCAGGTTCAGGTTCAGACCAGGTTCAGGTTCAGACCAGGTTCAGACTCAGACCAGGTCCAGGTTCAGACCAGACTCAGACCAGGTTCAGGTCCAGGTACAGACCAGGTCCAGGTTCAGACCAGGTTCAGACCAGGTTCAGACCAGGTTCAGGTTCAGACCAGGTTCAGACCAGGTTCAGGTTCAGACCAGGTTCAGGTTCAGACCAGGTTCAGGTTCAGACCAGGTTCAGACTCAGACCAGGTCCAGGTTCAGACCAGACTCAGACCAGGTTCAGGTCCAGGTACAGACCAGGTCCAGGTTCAGACCAGACTCAGACCAGGTCCAGGTCCAGGTCCAGGTTCAGACCAGACTCAAACCAGGTCCAGGTTCAGATTCAGACCAGGTCCAGGTTCAGACCAGACTCAGACCAGGTTCAGGTCCAGGTTCAGACCAGGTCCAGGTTCAAACCAGACTCAAATCAGGTCCAGGTCCAGGTTCAGACCAGGTCCAGGTTCAGACCAGACTCAGACCAGGTTCAGGTTCAGGTCCAGGTACAGACCAGGTCCAGGTTCAGACCAGACTCAGACCAGGTCCAGGTCCAGGTCCAGATTCAGACCAGGTCCAGGTTCAGACCAGACTCAGACCAGGTCCAGGTTCAGATTCAGACCAGGTTCAGGTTCAGACCAGACTCAGACCAGGTTCAGGTCCAGGTTCAGACCAGGTCCAGGTTCAAACCAGACTCAAATCAGGTCCAGGTCCAGGTTCAGACCAGACTCAGACCAGGTTCAGGTCCAGGTACAGACCAGGTCCAGGTTCAGACCAGACTCAGACCAGGTCCAGGTCCAGGTCCAGGTTCAGACCAGGTCCAGGTTCAGACCAGACTCAGACCAGGTCCAGGTTCAGATTCAGACCAGGTCCAGGTTCAGACCAGACTCAGACCAGGTTCAGGTCCAGGTTCAGACCAGGTCCAGGTTCAGACCAGACTCAGACCAGGTCCAGGTCCAGGTTCAGACCAGGTCCAGGTTCAGACCAGACTCAGACCAGGTTCAGGTCCAGGTACAGACCAGGTCCAGGTTCAGACCAGACTCAGACCAGGTCCAGGTCCAGGTCCAGGTTCAGGTCCAGGTCCAGGTCCAGGTTCAGACCAGGTCCAGGTCCAGGTCCAGGTTCAGACCAGGTCCAGGTCCAGGTTCAGACCAGGTCCAGGTTCAGACCAGACTCAGACCAGGTTCAGGTCCAGGTTCCGACCAGGTTCAGACCAGACTCAGACCAGGTTCAGGTCCAGGTCCAGGTCCAGGTTCAGGTTCAGACCAGGTCCAGAGTGTTGATGAGGCGTTGAGTGTCCAGTAGGTGGAGCTAGTGTAGAGTTAACCTGGCGTGGTGCGTTCACTGGTAGTCAGGATAAATGAACTCCATCCTGGAGTCTGTGTCCTTCAGGGTCACGACCTCCACGGTAACGTCTGTGTGTGTCTGCAGAGACGCCGCCGCCGCCACCACGACCACGACCCACGCCAACGGGACGCACAGGAGCCAGGCCGAGGGTAACACACACACACACACACACACACACTACAGACACACACACACACTACAGACACACAGACACACACACACTACAGACTAGGGATGAGTGATATGGACTAACAATGTTATCCTGATAATTTCTGTTATTTATCACGGTGACGATATAAATATATAAATATATAAATAAACACCAGTTCATTCTAATCTTTTTAACTATAATTCATCATTAGTTTTATCTGAGTTGTTTTTTACTGAACTCTTTGATAAAGTCGACGCTGCTTCTGCATCCTTGTGTATTTTCTGGGACACATTAGTTATGGTGGGACACATTAGTTATGGTGGGACACATTAGTTATGGTGGGACACATTAGTTATGGTGGGACATGGTGGGACACATTAGTTATGGTGGGACATGGTGGGACACATTAGTTATGGTGGGACACATTAGTTATGGTGGGACGGGACACATTAGTTATGGTGGGACGGGACACATTAGTTATGGTGGGACACATTAGTTATGGTGGGACACATTAGTTATAGTTATGGTGGGACACATTAGTTATGGTGGGACACATTAGTTATAGTTATGGTGGGACACATTAGTTATGGTGGGACACATTAGTTATAGTTATGGTGGGACACATTAGTTATGGTGGGACACATAAGTAATGGTGGGACACATTAGTGGGACACATTAGTTATGGTGGGACACATTAGTTATGGTGGGACACATTGGTGGGACACATTAGTTATGGTGGGACACATTAGTTATGGTGGGACACATTAGTGGGACACATTAGTTATGGTGAGACACATTAGTTATGGTGGGACACATTAGTGGGACACATTAGTTATGGTGGGACACATTAGTTATGGTGGGACACATTAGTTATAGTTATGGTGGGACACATTAGTTATGGTGGGACACATTAGTTATGGTGGGACACATTAGTGGGACACATTAGTTATGGTGGGACACATTAGTTATGGTGGGACACATTGGTGGGACACATTAGTTATGGTGGGACACATTAGTTATGGTGGGACACATTAGTTATGGTGGGACACATTAGTTATGGTGGGACACATTAGTTATGGTGGGACACATTAGTTATGGTGGGACATGGTGGGACACATTAGTTATGGTGGGACATGGTGGGACACATTAGTTATGGTGGGACACATTAGTTATGGTGGGACGGGACACATTAGTTATGGTGGGACACATTAGTTATGGTGGGACACATTAGTTATAGTTATGGTGGGACACATTAGTTATGGTGGGACACATTAGTTATAGTTATGGTGGGACACATTAGTTATGGTGGGACACATTAGTTATAGTTATGGTGGGACACATTAGTTATGGTGGGACACATTAGTAATGGTGGGACACATTAGTGGGACACATTAGTTATGGTGGGACACATTAGTTATGGTGGGACACATTGGTGGGACACATTAGTTATGGTGGGACACATTAGTTATGGTGGGACACATTAGTGGGACACATTAGTTATGGTGAGACACATTAGTTATGGTGGGACACATTAGTGGGACACATTAGTTATGGTGGGACACATTAGTTATGGTGGGACACATTAGTTATAGTTATGGTGGGACACATTAGTTATGGTGGGACACATTAGTTATAGTTATGGTGGGACACATTAGTTATGGTGGGACACATTAGTTATGGTGGGACACATTAGTGGGACACATTAGTTATGGTGGGACACATTAGTTATGGTGGGACACATTGGTGGGACACATTAGTTATGGTGGGACACATTAGTTATGGTGGGACACATTAGTGGGACACATTAGTTATGGTGAGACACATTAGTTATGGTGAGACACATTAGTGGGACACATTAGTTATGGTGGGACACATTAGTTATGGTGAGACACATTGGTGGGACACATTAGTTATGGTGGGACACATTAGTTATGGTGGGACACATTAGTTATGGTGGGACACATTAGTTATAGTTATGGTGGGACACATTAGTTATGGTGGGACACATTAGTTATAGTTATGGTGGGACACATTAGTTATGGTGGGACACATTAGTTATGGTGGGACACATTAGTGGGACACATTAGTTATGGTGGGACACATTAGTTATGGTGGGACACATTGGTGGGACACATTAGTTATGGTGGGACACATTAGTTATGGTGGGACACATTAGTGGGACACATTAGTTATGGTGAGACACATTAGTTATGGTGAGACACATTAGTGGGACACATTAGTTATGGTGAGACACATTAGTTATGGTGAGACACATTGGTGGGACACATTAGTTATGGTGGGACACATTAGTTATGGTGGGACACATTAGTGGGACACATTAGTTATGGTGAGACACATTAGTTATGGTGGGACACATTAGTTATGGTGAGACACATTAGTTATGGTGGGACACATTAGTTATGGTGGGACACATTAGTTATGGTGGGACACATTAGTTATGGTGGGACATGGTGGGACACATTAGTTATGGTGGGACATGGTGGGACACATTAGTTATGGTGGGACACATTAGTTATGGTGGGACGGGACACATTAGTTATGGTGGGACACATTAGTTATGGTGGGACACATTAGTTATAGTTATGGTGGGACACATTAGTTATGGTGGGACACATTAGTTATAGTTATGGTGGGACACATTAGTTATGGTGGGACACATTAGTTATAGTTATGGTGGGACACATTAGTTATGGTGGGACACATTAGTAATGGTGGGACACATTAGTGGGACACATTAGTTATGGTGGGACACATTAGTTATGGTGGGACACATTGGTGGGACACATTAGTTATGGTGGGACACATTAGTTATGGTGGGACACATTAGTGGGACACATTAGTTATGGTGAGACACATTAGTTATGGTGGGACACATTAGTGGGACACATTAGTTATGGTGGGACACATTAGTTATGGTGGGACACATTAGTTATAGTTATGGTGGGACACATTAGTTATGGTGGGACACATTAGTTATAGTTATGGTGGGACACATTAGTTATGGTGGGACACATTAGTTATGGTGGGACACATTAGTGGGACACATTAGTTATGGTGGGACACATTAGTTATGGTGGGACACATTGGTGGGACACATTAGTTATGGTGGGACACATTAGTTATGGTGGGACACATTAGTTATGGTGGGACACATTAGTGGGACACATTAGTTATGGTGAGACACATTAGTTATGGTGAGACACATTAGTGGGACACATTAGTTATGGTGGGACACATTAGTTATGGTGAGACACATTGGTGGGACACATTAGTTATGGTGGGACACATTAGTTATGGTGGGACACATTAGTTATGGTGGGACACATTAGTTATAGTTATGGTGGGACACATTAGTTATGGTGGGACACATTAGTTATAGTTATGGTGGGACACATTAGTTATGGTGGGACACATTAGTTATGGTGGGACACATTAGTGGGACACATTAGTTATGGTGGGACACATTAGTTATGGTGGGACACATTGGTGGGACACATTAGTTATGGTGGGACACATTAGTTATGGTGGGACACATTAGTGGGACACATTAGTTATGGTGAGACACATTAGTTATGGTGAGACACATTAGTGGGACACATTAGTTATGGTGAGACACATTAGTTATGGTGAGACACATTGGTGGGACACATTAGTTATGGTGGGACACATTAGTTATGGTGGGACACATTAGTGGGACACATTAGTTATGGTGAGACACATTAGTTATGGTGGGACACATTAGTTATGGTGAGACACATTAGTTATGGTGGGACACATTAGTTATGGTGGGACACATTAGTTATGGTGGGACACATTAGTTATGGTGGGACATGGTGGGACACATTAGTTATGGTGGGACATGGTGGGACACATTAGTTATGGTGGGACGGGACACATTAGTTATGGTGGGACACATTAGTTATGGTGGGACACATTAGTTATGGTGGGACACATTAGTTATAGTTATGGTGGGACACATTAGTTATGGTGGGACACATTAGTTATAGTTATGGTGGGACACATTAGTTATGGTGGGACACATTAGTTATAGTTATGGTGGGACACATTAGTTATGGTGGGACACATTAGTAATGGTGGGACACATTAGTGGGACACATTAGTTATGGTGGGACACATTAGTTATGGTGGGACACATTGGTGGGACACATTAGTTATGGTGGGACACATTAGTTATGGTGGGACACATTAGTGGGACACATTAGTTATGGTGAGACACATTAGTTATGGTGGGACACATTAGTGGGACACATTAGTTATGGTGGGACACATTAGTTATGGTGGGACACATTAGTTATAGTTATGGTGGGACACATTAGTTATGGTGGGACACATTAGTTATAGTTATGGTGGGACACATTAGTTATGGTGGGACACATTAGTTATGGTGGGACACATTAGTGGGACACATTAGTTATGGTGGGACACATTAGTTATGGTGGGACACATTGGTGGGACACATTAGTTATGGTGGGACACATTAGTTATGGTGGGACACATTAGTTATGGTGGGACACATTAGTGGGACACATTAGTTATGGTGAGACACATTAGTTATGGTGAGACACATTAGTGGGACACATTAGTTATGGTGGGACACATTAGTTATGGTGAGACACATTGGTGGGACACATTAGTTATGGTGGGACACATTAGTTATGGTGGGACACATTAGTTATGGTGGGACACATTAGTTATAGTTATGGTGGGACACATTAGTTATGGTGGGACACATTAGTTATAGTTATGGTGGGACACATTAGTTATGGTGGGACACATTAGTTATGGTGGGACACATTAGTGGGACACATTAGTTATGGTGGGACACATTAGTTATGGTGGGACACATTGGTGGGACACATTAGTTATGGTGGGACACATTAGTTATGGTGGGACACATTAGTGGGACACATTAGTTATGGTGAGACACATTAGTTATGGTGAGACACATTAGTGGGACACATTAGTTATGGTGAGACACATTAGTTATGGTGAGACACATTGGTGGGACACATTAGTTATGGTGGGACACATTAGTTATGGTGGGACACATTAGTGGGACACATTAGTTATGGTGAGACACATTAGTTATGGTGGGACACATTAGTTATGGTGAGACACATTAGTTATGGTGGGACACATTAGTTATGGTGGGACACATTAGTTATAGTTATGGTGGGACACATTAGTTATGGTGGGACACATTAGTTATAGTTATGGTGGGACACATTAGTTATGGTGGGACACATTAGTTATGGTGGGACACATTGGTGGGACACATTAGTTATGGTGGGACACATTAGTTATGGTGGGACACATTAGTGGGACACATTAGTTATGGTGAGACACATTAGTTATGGTGAGACACATTAGTGGGACACATTAGTTATGGTGGGACACATTAGTTATAGTGGGACACATTAGTTATGGTGGGACACATTAGTTATGGTGGGACACATTAGTGGGACACATTAGTGGGACACATTAGTTATGGTGGGACACATTAGTTATGGTGGGACACATTAGTGGGACACATTAGTTATGGTGGGACACATTAGTTATGGTGGGACGGGACACATTAGTTATGGTGGGACACATTAGTTATGGTGGGACGGGACACATTAGTTATGGTGGGGACACATTAGTGGTGGTGGGACACATTAGTTATGGTGGGGACACATTAGTTATGGTGAGACACATTAGTTATGGTGGGACGGGACACATTAGTTATGGTGGGACGGGACACATTAGTTATGGTGGGACGGGACACATTAGTTATGGTGGGGACACATTAGTGGTGGTGGGACACATTAGTTATGGTGGGGACACATTAGTTATGGTGGGACACATTAGTTATGGTGGGGACACATTAGTGGTGGTGGGACACATTAGTAATGGTGGGACACATTAGTAATGGTGGGACACATTAGTTATGGTGAGACACATTAGTTATGGTGGGACACATTAGTTATGGTGGGACACATTAGTTATGGTGGGGACACATTAGTTATGGTGGGACACATTAGTTATGGTGGGGACACATTAGTGGTGGTGGGACACATTAGTTATGGTGGGACACTTTAGTTGTGGTGGGACACATTAGTTATGGTGGGACACATTAGTTATGGTGGGACACATTAGTTGTGGTGGTGGGACACATTAGTTATGGTGGTGGGACACATTAGTTATGGTGGTGGGACACATTAGTTATGGTGGGGACACATTAGTGGTGGTGGGACACATTAGTTATGGTGGGACACATTAGTGGGACACATTAGTGGTGGTGGGACACATTAGTGGGACACATTAGTTATGGTGGGACACATTAGTGGTGGTGGGACACATTAGTTATGGTGGGACACATTAGTAATGGTGGGACACATTAGTGGTGGTGGGGACACATTAGTGGGACACATTAGTAATGGTGGGACACATTAGTGGTGGTGGGACACATTAGTGGGACACATTAGTGGTGGTGGGACACATTAGTGGGACACATTAGTGGTGGTGGGACACATTAGTGGGACACATTAGTGGTGGTGGGACACATTAGTTATGGTGGGACACATTAGTGGTGGTGGGACACATTAGTGGGACACATTAGTGGTGGTGGGACACATTAGTGGGACACATTAGTTATGGTGGGACACATTAGTGGTGGTGGGACACATTAGTGGTGGTGGGACACATTAGTGGGACACATTAGTTATGGTGGGACACATTAGTGGGACACATTAGTTATGGTGGGACACATTAGTTATGGTGGGACACATTAGTTATGGTGGGGACACATTAGTGGTGGTGGGACACATTAGTTATGGTGGGACACATTAGTTATGGTGGGACACATTAATGGGACACATTAGTGGGACACATTAGTTATGGTGGGACACATTAGTGGGACACATTAGTGGTGGTGGGACACATTAGTGGTGGTGGGACACATTAGTGGGACACATTAGTAATGGTGGGACACATTAGTGGTGGTGGGACACATTAGTTATGGTGGGACACATTAGTGGGACACATTAGTGGTGGTGGGACACATTAGTGGTGGTGGGACACATTAGTTATGGTGGGACACATTAGTGGGACACATTAGTAATGGTGGGACACATTAGTGGTGGTGGGACACATTAGTTATGGTGGGACACATTAGTGGGACACATTAGTGGTGGTGGGACACATTAGTGGGACACATTAGTGGTGTTACTGTCCTACATGTTGTAATTTGCTGCTCCGCGTCAGACTGTTTAACCCCTTCATGTCTAGTGTCGTGAATTCGCGACGCACTGTCTCCGTTCAGACTGCAGCTGAAATAACACGTGATACTCTGGTGTCGGTTTGAGCACATTCAAAACTTTCCTAGGAACCTTTTTCAAGCACTCGTTTCTCGTAGGACCGACCAGAGTGGTACGCAAAATACAATTATTTAATTTCTTTATATAATTGAAAAATCAGTTGAGGCGTTAAGGGGTTAAAACCAGAGCAGATAATGGAGGCGGAGTCCATGAGGAACCTGAACTCCTTGGTTCCTCCCTCTCAGGTCAGTCTGAGGAACCTCCCAGCCTCCTGTCCTCCCCCGTCCTGGACTCCCCCCTGGACTCCCCCCTGAGTTGTGTTGATCTCACCCTGGACTCGACTGGAGAACTGACGGTGGAGGACGTCAGAGACTTCCTCACGTATGAACACACTGATCCTCCTCCTCCTCTCTCTCCTCCTCCTCCTCTCTCTCCTCCCCCTCCTCCTCCTCTCTCTCCTCCTCCTCCTCCTCCTCTCTCTTCCTCTCTCTTCCTCTCTCTTCCTCTCTCCTCCTCCTCCTCCTCCTCTTCCTCTCTCTTCCTCTCTCTTCCTCTCTCCTCCTCCTCCTCCTCCTCTTCCTCTCTCTTCCTCTCTCCTCCTCCTCCTTATCCTCCTCCTCTCTCTTCCTCTGTCTCCTCCTCCTCCTCCTCCTCCTCTTCCTCTCTCCTCCTCCTCCTTATCCTCCTCCTCTCTCTTCCTCTGTCTCCTCCTCCTCCTCCTCCTCCTCCTCTCTCTTCCTCTGCCGCCTCCTCCTCCTCCTCCTCTCTCCTCTCTCTTCCTCTCTCTTCCTCTCTCTCCTCCTCCTCCTCTCTCCTCTCTCTTCCTCTCTCTCCTCCTCCTCCTCTTCCTCTCTCTCCTCCTCCTCCTCTCTCCTCTCTCTTCCTCTCTCTCCTCCTCCTCCTCTTCAAATTCAAATTCAAATTCAAATTCTAAATGGGCTTTATTGGCATGAAAGTTTCTTAAAAAAACAATATTGCCAAAGCAGAGCATTAAAGTACAATACAATAAATCAAAGATATATACATTATGAACATTCTATTAGTTATATACAGTGTGTGTGTGTGTGTGTGTGTGTGTGTGTGTGTGTGTGCCTCGATCACTCACTGTCCCTCAGGGTGTGGCATGTTAACACATACTGGGCAGCAAGGTGTGCCCGCTCTCCTTCTCCGAGGAGTATTTTTAATTTGGAGAGGTCGTTCAGCTCTTTGAAACCTGGAACCAAAGAGCTGAACTTGTTCCAATAAATTTCTCTAGTGTCATTTAATTTTGTACATTGTAGGAGAAAGTGCATCTCCGTCTCAACCTCACCTGTCCAACAGTGAACACATTTTCTGTTTTCTTTTGGTTGCCATGATTTTTTGTGTCTTCCTGTTTGGATTGCCAGTTTGTGGTCACTGAGCCTGTACTTGGTTAGGATCTGTCTCTGCTTTCTATCTCTGACAGTAGAGAGATATTCTGCTAATTCATAATCTCTTTTAAGGCCAAGATAACATTCCAATCTACTTTGGCTTTTAGTTGTTTCTTCCCAATGGTCCAGATAGCTTTCTTTACATTGTGCTATAATTTGATTTACCCTGATTACTTTTTGTAGAGCAGTGTTGTTGTGAGGCTGGTCAGACTGTGTCTGAGAGGGGGCAGTTAGCCTCAGTACCAACTGACATAGGGGACTCTTCTCTGGGCTCAGCTCTTGGGTTTGGAGGGCTTTGGAGTGGAGGGTGTCTCTGGGGCTGGATTTCAGGTGGTTAAAGAAGTTGAGCGTTCTCTTCTGAATGTTGATTATCAGTGGGTATCTGCCTAATTCTGCTCTACATGCATTTGTTGGTGTGTTTCTGTGTACGTGTAAAATGTATCTGCAGAATTCTGCATGTAGAGATTCTGTTGGATGTTTGTCCCAACGGGTAAAGCTCTGATGACTGAGTGGACCCCATACTTCACTACCGTACAGCGCAATGGGCTGGATGACACTATCAAATATTTTAAGCCAGATTTTTATTGGAATATGGACATTATAAAATTTTCTCTTAATTGCATATAGAGCTCTTCGAGCTTTTTCTTTTAGTGCATTCACTGCCATGTTGAAACTCCCTGATGCTGTTATGGTTATACCAAGGTAGGTATAACTCATGCTGTGTTCAATGACATGATTATTGATGGTAAATTGGTGTTTGTTCTCATGACACCTGGGGCGTTTTTGAAAAATCATGACATTTGTTTTCTTCATGTTTACTGCCAGGGCCCAGTTCTGACAGTACTTTTCTACTACGTCCAGCTGTAGCTGTAGTCCTTGTTCAGTAGGAGACAGTAGAACAAGGTCATCAGCATAGAACAGAGACTTCACCTCTCTATCTAGGAGGGAGAGGCCCGGAGCAGCACATTTATCCAACTCAACAGCCAGTTCATTTATATACAGATTAAATAACGTCGGACTTAGACTGTAACCCTGCCGAACACCTCTTCTCTGGGGGAAGAAATCAGTTAATTTGTCTCCAATTTTAACAGCACACATGTTTTCCGAATACATTGATTTAACCAGATCATACATTTTGCCACCTATGCCACATTTTAAAAGTCTGTAATAGAGCCCTTCATGCCAAATAGAGTCGAAAGCTTTCTTGAAATCAATGAAGCAGGCAAATATTTTTCCATTCTTAGTTTGTTGTACATGTTTGTTGATTAAAGTGTGAAGGGTATATACATGGTCGGTGGTGCGGTGTTTTGGGAGGAAGCCAATCTGACTTTTACTTAAGACTGACTGTTCCTCAAGGAAATCTAGTATTCTTGTATTAAGAATACTACAGAATAGTTTACCCAGACAGCTGCTGACACAGATGCCACGGTAGTTATTAGGGTCTGATTTGTCCCCACTCTTATGAATGGGGGAAATGAGCCCTTTGCACCAGATGTTGGGGAAACATCCTGCCTGTAGTATAAGGTTGAACTAATGTAACACTGCACCCTGCATTTCTGGGCTGCTGCTTTTGAGCATTTCGTTTCTAATGCTGTCTGGACCACAAGCTTTCCTTGGCTTCAGACATTTTGTCTGTCTGGTTATTTCTTCCCAAGTCATTTCGAAATCAAGGGGGTTTTGGTTGTCTTTAATTGTTTCTTCTAATTTTTGGAGTTTTTCTTTCATAATACACTGATCTGAATTGATTTGATTGATTGGTATGTCTTTGTATAAATTTTCAAAATGCGATCTCCAGATGTCACCGTTTTGGATGGGTAATGTCTGCTGTTGCTTTGTGTTGAACTTGTTCCACATATCCCAGAATTGATTTTGGTTAATGGCATTCTCAATATCTTCAAGTTTCAATTGGGTATAATTTTGTTTTTTGATCCTAATTGTGTGTTTATATGTGTTTAAAATGTCATTGTATCGAATGCGCAGGGCTGGGTTGTTCGGTTGGCGATGTTTCTCATTTGCTATTTTTCTCAGCTCTTTTCTGATTTCTTTGCATTCCTGATCAAACCATTTGTCGGTATTTTGCCTTTTAACAGGTCTCCGTCTTTGCTTTATGAGGTCAGCCCTAATAGCTGCCTTATGAAATATCATATTGATATCATCAGTGGCCTTGTTTACCCCATCTCTGGTAGGGACATATTGATTTTGAGTATATGTTGATATGTAGTTCATCAGATCAGGGGAGTTTAGAGCCTTGGTGAATTTGTCTCCACTGTCTGGGGCCCATCTGTAAGAAGGATTTAATTTATACAGCTTACTGGGCTTCCTTTTTGTGTCACTAATTTGACCTGACAATTTAAAGAACACATTAATTTGGTTGTGGTCTGAAAGGGGGGATTGCTGTCTGACAGTGAATGCACTGATAGTTGAGGGGTCCATGTCAGTGATTGCGTAGTCTACAACACTAGACCCAAGAGCTGAGGAGTATGTGAACCTCCCCAAAGAGTCCCCTCTGAACCTACCGTTAACTATGTACAGGCCTAAGGCCCGACAGAGATGCACTATCTCCCTGCCACTTTGATTCAATATTGAGTCAAGGTTATTCCGACGGGTGATGTTTGGTGTGGTAAACAGGGGGGCCTGACCAAATACATGGTTGTTGCCCTGTGTGTCAATGATATCAGGTTCAATTCCTGTACGTCCATTCAGATCTCCAGTGAGAAGTACATTTCCCTGGGCCTGGAAATAGGAGATTTCTGAATTTAGGGTGTAAAAAATGTCCTCTTCAAAATAAGGAGAATCCACTGGGGGTATGTAAATTGCACAGAGGTATAGATCCCTATCGGTTATGCCTAGGGTTTGATCTAACCTCAACCAAATGTGCGATTTACCCTGTTTTACTGGTGAGATCTGATTGCAAAGATCTCCTTTATACCACACCAAAATCCCCCCCGATGTTCTGCCCTTGCGTATGTTTTTTAGTTTTATGGAGGGCACCATGACTTCATTATATCCTGGGGGACAGCGAGTGAGCAAATCATCTTGACACCATGTTTCCGTCAATACGATGATATCAACGTCTTTGATAGATTTCAGGAACTCAGGGTCTCCACTCTTCAGCTCAAAGGTCGAGGAGTGGAGACCCTGAATATTCCAACAGCTTATGTGAAATGAACGCATCAAAAAAGAAAACAATCAAAATGAACCTGCACAGTGAGACAAAAACAAAACAAAACAAAACAAAACAAAAAAACCTATCTATATATGTATAATAATAATTTGATATTAATTCCATGGAGATGTACTATTTTCAATAATATTACCATTGTTCTGACTACTACTATTGCTATTACTATTACTAACTAACAAATATATGTCCATGTTGTTTTGTGACTCGTATGGGAATATATCTTAGCTGGACAGAAGCCGGCTGCACAGGGTGTGCAGCATCTCCCTGATGTCTCTCAGCTCACAGGTAGCAGGGGGAGGGGCTGTGACAGCAGGCCGGGCTACAACTGCAGCATAGCTCTGCTGCTGTGGGTGGGGAGGGGGACGTGCTGCTCCATGGCTCTGCTGCCGATGCTGTATAAGGGGTTGTTGGGCAGGGACTGAGGAGGGGGAAAGTGGCCTCAGCTGGTTCTCCTCCTCCTCCTCTCTCCTCTCTCTTCCTCTCTCTCCTCCTCCTCCTCTTCCTCTCTCTCCTCCTCCTCCTCTCTCCTCTCTCTTCCTCTCTCTCCTCCTCCTCCTCTTCCTCTCTCTCCTCCTCCTCCTCTCTCCTCTCTCCTCTCTCTTCCTCTCTCTCCTCCTCCTCCTCTTCAAATTCAATTCAAATTCTAAATGGGCTTTATTGGCATGAAAGTTTCTTAAAAAAACAATATTGCCAAAGCAGAGCATTAAAGTACAATACAATAAATCAAAGATATATACATTATGAACATTCTATTAGTTATATACAGTGTGTGTGTGTGTGTGTGTGTGTGTGTGTGTGTGCCTCGATCACTCACTGTCCCTCAGGGTGTGGCATGTTAACACATACTGGGCAGCAAGGTGTGCCCGCTCTCCTTCTCCGAGGAGTATTTTTAATTTGGAGAGGTCGTCCAGCTCTTTGAAACCTGGAACCAAAGAGCTGAACTTGTTCCAATAAATTTCTCTAGTGTCATTTAATTTTGTACATTGTAGGAGAAAGTGCATCTCCGTCTCAACCTCACCTGTCGAACAGTGACCACATTTTCTGTTTTCTTTTGGTTGCCATGATTTTTTGTGTCTTCCTGTTTGGATTGTTTGGATCCTTCTCTCTCCTCTCTCTCCTCTCTCTCCTCTCTCTCCTCTCTCTTCCTCTCTCTCCTCTCTCTCCTCTCTCTCCTCTCTCTCCTCTCTCTCCTCTCTCTCCTCTCTCTTCCTCTGTCTCCTCATCCTCCTCCTCCTCTCTCTTCCTCTGTCTCCTCCTCCTCCTCCTCCTCCTCCTCTCTCCTCTCTCTTCCTCTGTCTCCTCCTCCTCTCTCCTCTCTCTTCCTCTGTCTCCTCCTCCTCCTCCTCCTCCTCCTCTCTCCTCTCTCTTCCTCTGTCTCCTCCTCCTCTCTCCTCTCTCTTCCTCTGTCTCCTCATCCTCCTCCTCCTCTCTCTTCCTCTGTCTCCTCCTCCTCCTCCTCCTCCTCCTCTCTCCTCTCTCTTCCTCTGTCTCCTCCTCCTCTTCCTCTCTCTTCCTCTCTCCTCCTCCTCTCTCTCTCCTCTCTCTTCCTCTGTCTCCTCATCCTCCTCTTCCTCTCTCTTCCTCTGTCTCCTCCTCCTCCTCCTCCTCCTCCTCTCTCCTCTCTCTCCTCTCTCTTCCTCTGTCTCCTCATCCTCCTCCTCCTCTCTCTTCCTCTCTCCTCCTCCTCTCTCTCTCCTCCTCCTCTCTCTCTCCTCCTCCTCTCTCCTCTCTCTTCCTCTTCCTCCTCTCTCCTCCTCCTCCTCTCTCTCTCCTCTCTCTTCCTCTGTCTCCTCATCCTCCTCCTCCTCTCTCTCTCCTCCTCTCTCCTCCTCTCTCCTCTTCCTCTTCCTCCTCTCTCTCCTCCTCTCTCCTCTCTCCTCCTCCTCTCTCTTCCTCTGTCTCCTCCTCCTCTCTCTCCTCCTCCTCTCTCTCTCCTCTCTCTTCCTCTGTCTCCTCATCCTCCTACTCCTCTCTCTCCTCCTCCTCCTCTCTCTCCTCCTCCTCCTCCTCTCTCCTCTCTCTTCCTCTGTCTCCTCTCTCTCCTCCTCCTCTCTCTCTCCTCCTCTCTCCTCTTCCTCATCCTCTCTCCTCCTCCTCCTCCTCCTCCTCCTCTCCCTCTCTCCTCCTCTCTCCTCCTCCTCTTCCTCTTCCTCCTCTCTCTCCTCCTCCTCCTCCTCCAGGTGGATCTGGTCTGAAGGGTTCTTGTCTCTTGTCTCCTGCAGGACGGTGGACGAGGCTGAAAACAACCTGAAAAACATCAAGGAGGAGGACGGACGCTCTGCAGGACTCCTCATCAACTGAACAGGTGAGAGACGGTCACACCTGAGACCTGAACCCTGTACCCTGAGACCTGAGACCTGAACCCTCAGAACCTGGACCCTGAACCCTGAGACCTGAGACCTGAACCCTGAGACCTGAGACCTGAACCCTGACACCTGAGACCTGAGACCTGAACCCTGAGACCTGAACCCTCAGAACCTGAACCCTGAGACCTGAGACCTGAAACCTGAACCCTGAGACCTGAACCCTGAGACCTGAGACCTGAACCCTCAGAACCTGAACCCTGAACCCTGAGACCTGAACCCTGAGACCTGAGACCTGAACCCTGAGACCTGAACCCTGAGACCTGAGACCTGAACCCTGAGACCTGAACCCTGAGACCTGAACCCTCAGAACCTGAACCCTGAGACCTGAACCCTGAGACCTGAGACCTGAGACCTGAGACCTGAGACCTGAGACCTGAACCCTGAGACCTGAGACCTGAACCCTGAACCCTGAACCCTGAGACCTGAACCCTGAGACCTGAACCCTGAACCCTGAACCCTGAACCCTGAGACCTGAGACCTGAGACCTGAACCCTGAGACCTGAACCCTCAGAACCTGAACCCTCAGAACCTGAACCCTCAGAACCTGAACCCTGAGACCTGAGACCTGAGACCTGAGACCTGAACCCTGAACCCTGAACCCTGAACCCTGAACCCTGAGACCTGAGACCTGAGACCTGAGACCTGAACCCTGAACCCTGAGACCTGAGACCTGAGACCTGAGACCTGAACCCTGAACCCTGAACCCTGAGACCTGAGACCTGAGACCTGAGACCTGAGACCCTAAGACCTGAACCCTGAACCCTGAACCCTGAACCCTGAGACCTGAGACCTGAGACCTGAGACCTGAACCCTGAGACCTGAGACCTGAGACCTGAACCCTGAGACCTGAGACCTGAACCCTGAGACCTGAACCCTGAGACCTGAGACCTGAGACCTGAGACCTGAACCCTGAACCCTGAACCCTGAGACCTGAGACCTGAACCCTGAATCCTGAATCCTGAGAACCTGAACCCTGAACCCTGAGACCTGAACCCTGAACCCTGAGACCTGAACCCTGAGACCTGAGACCTGAGACCTGAACCCTCAGAACCTGAACCTGAACCTGAACCCTGACACCTGAACCCTGACACCTGAACCCTGACACCTGAACCCTGAGACCTCAACTCAACTCAACTCAACTTTATTTATAAAGCCCTTTAAAACAGCTGTGGCTGACACAAAGTGCTATACATAAAATACAACCTAAAATATAAGACATCAAACATAAGAGACAATATAAAAGCAATAAAAAATTATAAACAGTATTAAAATAATAATAAAACAGAACAGAAAACAGGGTCTCATGCTGTGTTAAAGGCCAAAGAATAAAAATGGGTCTTAAGATGTGTTTTAAAAACCTGAACCCTGAGACCTGAGACCTGAACCATGAGACCTGAACCATGAGACCTGAACCATGAGACCTGAATCCTGAGACCTGAATCCTGAGACCTGAGACCTGAGACCTGAACCCTCAGAACCTGAAGCCTCAGAGTGGTCTGTACCTGATCCGTCCCTCTTTAAGTTCACAGTGATGAGGCCAGGTGTGTCCCAGACCGTGTCCCAGACCAGAGACCCTCTCTGTCTCCCCCTGGTGGCTCCAGTCGACTCCTGTCTGCTGATGTTTGGTGTTTCATCCCGCTGTCTCACGCTGATTCTGTCTCTTGTGGTTTCAGTTCTTCAGACGGTGTCTCGTGTTCTTGATGGACTGATTTCGGTGCTGGACCACATTTCCCATCAGCCCACGGTGGAGCCTCCGCCAGGGACTCTGTGAGCGTCTTTACAAACTGTGAACCACTTCTTCTTCTTCTTCTTCTTCTTCTTCTTCTTCTTCTTCTGTAACCTCTTCCTCGGAGCGTCTGGAGACGGTTCTGGAGACGGTTCTGGAGACGGTTCTGGAGGTTCTGACTCTGTGACGGTTCGTCCTCAGACGTCTTCCAGGACAGAGACGTTTTATTTTAGGGAGGAGGAGTCTGATGATGAAGGACAACTGGAGCTCAGACTCCAATAAAGTATTCTGTCGGTGATGAAGGTGATGAAGGTGATGAATGTGATGAAGGTGATGAAGGTGATGAAATGAATCCCCTGTCTCCTTCAGGACTCAGGGACGTGTCTTTGGAGTGAAGGATTCTGGGTAATACTGGTCCTGAGTATTTTTTAACACTTTTAAACACTAACGTAGCTCTGCAGGTAGGAACCATGTGACCTTTGTCACTGTGGCTTAAATGTTAATAAAATGATTTACTCTCAGTCTTTGGTTTAGTCCTGAACAGTTTTACTGAGGTCCAGGTCCCAGGACGGACCAGGACCGGGTCAGTCCACGTTTAACGGGGGACGGGGACGGATCGGACAGAGACACTAGAAGCAGCAGATAAACCTGAGCTCAGACGATGAAGAGGAAGATCAGCTGATTAAAACATTAGAAGACCTGTCAGGAATGAATGAATGAATGAATCAGTGAATGAATCAATGAATGAATCAATGAATCAGTCAATGAATGAATCAATGAATCAGTGAATGAATCAATGAATCAGTGAATGAATGAATCAGTGAATGAATCAATGAATCAGTGAATGAATGAATCAGTCAATGAATCAATGAATGAATCAGTCAATGAATCAATGAATCAGTCAATGAATCAATGAATCAATGAATGAATCAATGGATGAATGAATCAGTGAATGGAATCAGTGAATGAATCAATGAATGAATGAATGAATCAGTGAATGAATCAATGAATGAATCAATGAATGAATCAGTGAATGAATGAATCAGTGAATGAATCAATGAATGAATCAATGAATCAGTGAATGAATGAATCAGTGAATGAATCAGTGAATGAATCAATGAATGAATCAATGAATCAATGAATCAATGAATGAATCAGTGAATGAATCAATGAATCAGTGAATGAATCAATGAATGAATCAATGGATGAATGAATGAGTGAATGAATCAGTGAATCAATGAATGAATAAGTGAATGAATCAATGAATGAATCAGTGAATGAATGAATGAATCAGTGAATGAATCAATGAATCAATGGATGAATGAATCAGTGAATGAATCAATGAATCAATGAATGAATCAGTGAATGAATGAATGAATCAGTGAATGACTCAATGAATCAGTGAATGAATGAATGAATCAGTGAATGAATGAATCAGTGAATGAATCAATGAATGAATGAATCAGTGAATGAATCAATGAATGAATGAATCAGTGAATGAGTGAATGAATCAATGAATCAGTGAATGAATGAATGAATGGACTCAGGTGGACGACGCGTCTCTGTATGAAGAAGAAAAGACAAATTCAAACTAAAGGAGGAATTTATTTTCTGTTCCAGAGGAGAACAAAGAACAACTGAAGGAGAACTGACTAGAGAACTAACAGCTGTTAGTGGCCATAACATTATGACCACTACCAGCTGTCTGGGGGGGGGGTGACTGTGTTACTGTGAACGTCTTGATGCTGGGACAAGGACGTCAGAGGAGTCCCTGTCTCTTCATGGGGGGGTTTAACTCGTCACTATGGTGACTAGGACCACGTCATCGTGTCCTAACGACTCAATCAGGGTTCTGTGACGTCCTCCTGTCTCCAGCGTCTTCATTTATTTAGACAACAACAACAACAACAACAACAACAACAATAATAATAATCACGTGTTTATGTGGAACACAGGTTAAATATTTAACGACTGTTCTAATAAATACTCAGAGACTCACTGAGGGCTGGAGGACGTCTGAGGAACACTGAAGCTGGAGAGACCGTTAGACTGACCCTGACCTCTGACCTCTGACCCCTGACCCCTGACCCTGCACCAAACATCAACCCATCTCATTCCTCCACCTGAACCTGGTCTTCACTTTAGAAACCTCTCAGGTTTCCTGCTGAAACGTCGTCGTGGTTGTGAAATCTGGAAACTAGACTGAAACTGACAGAGACACAGAGTTTAGTCTGAACAGGAGCTGGGTCAAGACCAGGATCAAGACCTGGATCAAGACCTGGGTCAAGGCCTGGGTCAAGGCCTGGGTCAAGACCAGGATCAAGACCTGGGTCAAGACCTGGGTCAAGACCAGGATCAAGACCTGGATCAAGACCTGGGTCAAGGCCTGGGTCAAGGCCAGGATCAAGACCTGGATCAAGACCTGGGTCAAGGCCTGGGTCAAGACCAGGATCAAGACCTGGGTCAAGACCTGGGTCAAGGCCTGGGTCAAGACCAGGATCAAGACCAGGATCAAGACCTGGGTCAAGACCTGGGTCAAGACCTGGATCAAGACCTGGGTCAAGGCCTGGGTCAAGGCCTGGGTCAAGACCAGGATCAAGACCTGGGTCAAGACCTGGGTCAAGACCAGGATCAAGGCCTGGGTCAAGGCCTGGGTCAAGGCCTGGGTCAAGACCAGGATCAAGACCTGGGTCAAGACCTGGGTCAAGGCCTGGATCAAGACCAGGATCAAGACCTGGGTCAAGACCAGGATCAAGACCAGGATCAGACCTCACAAGGATCAGGACTCTACAGGAGGATGGTTTGTGATGTCACTTCAGTCTGATAATGAGTCAGAGCTTCATCCATGGTGATTCTCCATGTAGCTCACTCTTCCTCTTCCTCCTCTTCCTCTGTCTCTGTCTCCAGCCGCGTCAAGCAGATGGTTCTAGGTTCTGGTTCTAGGTTCTGGTTCTAGGTTCTGGTTCTATCTTAGAGCTACGCCTTGAGACTGAATGATTATTGCGTCTGTCTAAATAAAGAGGACGGAGGTTTTCAGATGTTGTTGCGTGTCCCGTGTGAAGCTGTGAAGCTGAACATTGTGTAGAGTTGTGTGGTTTCTCGCTGGCATGGCTAAATATCGTAAATAGTGTGTGAGGTGAGCGGATGTCGCTGGTTGTGTCAGAGTTAAATGTCAAACCACAACCTAATACACATGCTCAGTGTCACACGCCACCAGGACCACCTGACAGGACACGTAAACACCCCTCAGCCCTCATCCCACAAACACACAGGAAGTCAGAGGGTGACCCATTTCTACCAAAGCTTTTATTTAGTTTGGTCTCTGCACACAAGTCACTGAGAGCAACACAAACACACACAGGCAGCTACACACAGGCAGCTACACACAGGCAGCTACACACCAGAGCAGCTACACACAGGCAGATACACACATGATGCAGCTACACACATGATGCAGCTACACACATGATGCAGCTACACACATGCTAACATGATAACATACAGCTACACACATGATGCAGCTACACACATTCAGCTACACACATGATGCAGCTACACACATGCTAACATAGATAAATACTTATTAATCCCAGACTGGGAAATTTTACCAACATGCAACTAGAAACATGCTAACATGGAACTAGAAACTAGATAACATGCAACTAGAAACATGCTAACATGCAACTAGAAACATGCTAACATGAAACTAGAAACATGCTAACATGAAACTAGAAACATGCTAACACAGAACTAGAAACATGCTAACACAGAACTAGAAACATGCTAACATGCTAACACAGAACTAGAAACATGCTAACACAGAACTAGAAACATGCTAATATGCTAACACAGAACTAGAAACATGCTAACACAGAACTAGAAACATGCTAACATGCTAACACAGAACTAGAAACATGCTAACACAGAACTCGAAACATGCTAACAAGCTAACACAGAACTAGAAACATGCTAACACAGAACTAGAAACATGCTAACATGCTAACACAGAACTAGAAACATGCTAACACAGAACTAGAAACATGCTAACATGCTAACACAGAACCAGAAACATGCTAACACAGAACTAGAAACATGCTAACAAGCTAACACAGAACTAGAAACATGCTAACACAGAACTAGAAACATGCTAACATGCTAACACAGAACTAGAAACATGCCAACACAGAACTAGAAACATGCTAACATGCTAACACAGAACCAGAAACATGCTAACAGGCCTTAACTAAACATTTTATAGACCCGAGACAAGCGGCGAAGCCTCAGACTGAGGTCCGTGAGTTTAATGCTTTAATTGACTTCATCTAAAGTATTCACCGCCGTTAACAAAATAAAATCAAACTCATTAAAGATTTTACATTTGATTTCTTATGAGATGAGTTAGTGAGACTTTAATTCGTGTTTCCACTAATCAGTGAAGGCTCAGACGTGTCGGGTCAACGTTAATAACCCTCTGAGTTCTGTCTCTTCTTTCCATCTTCTAACTCATTATAAAGAAATAACCATGAAGCTTTTTAGCGTCTTATAGTTTTGGTTTTCCAGATTTCTTTCTCGTTAGCTGACGTTACACCGGCCCATGTGTCCTCTGAGAGTCTTTAGTTTGATTTTCAGATGGATTTATTGCTGAACGTTGCCTGCAGCTCTTTGAGAGTCAGATAGTCGCTTTGACAAGGATTGACGGGCATCGACGAAGCTCGAATCACGACCGCTGTCACGGGTCCATCCACCTGTTGACCGTCTGGAGATACCTGAGATACGCTGGGAGGGTGAGGAGGGTGAGGAGGATGAGGAAGGTCAGCAGGGTGAGGAGGGTGAGCAGCATGAGGAGGGGGAGCAGCGTGAGGAGGGTCAGCAGCATGAGGAGGGTCAGCAGCATGAGGAGGAGTGGACGGGGGACACATTTCAGAAAGAAGGTGTAGAGGGAGGAAGACAAGAGGAGAGCTCTGATCATCTTCATCGCTCTTATCTTCTTGTCCGAGGCCAAAACCAGAGTCAGGGCTCTGAGGCTCCGTCTTCAGACTCTCATAGGGGCCGAGGGACGGGCCGGGGGAGGACGGGGGGTGGTGCAGGTGGTGGATATCATCCTGGTAGGTGAAGTAGGCCAGACTGATGTCGACTGGAGCGGAGCCGCTGGACGAGTTGGACATGAAATAACCCATGTTTGAGAAGCAGGACGAGGAGGAGGAGGAGTCGAAGGTCCTGATGGAGGGAAAGGTCTGGAAGTGGAGCAGGGCGTTGGTGGAGCTGGAGGAGGGCGAGGTGGAGGGGTCCACATCCCAGACATCACACACCTCCACCGGGGAGATCTGCTCACGAGGCTGAGCCGTGAAGAACGACTCGGACAGAGGATTCAACCATGTCTAGGAAACGAGAAGAACTGTGTCAATCTGATGTTTGAGGAGGAAGAAGAACGTTGGTTCCAGCTCTGGAGCCTGATATGATTATTAGTCTAACCCCAGCCAGACTCTGTTCAGGGTCAGTGCTTGAGTCAGACGAGCATCAGCAGGTCTAAGAGTCTAAACAAAGGTTCTGATAGAGAACCGTTCTTCTGACCTTCAGGTTTCCTCCGTGGACCAGGTGGAAGTACTCTGAGGGGCTGGGTACTGGTTTCCCTTTCAGGAGCCTAGAACGAGACGTTCCATTAGACACGCTGCATAAGAACACCCTGAGAACCACAACGGTCCACGAAGAACTTACCCCCTGGTCCTGCAGTTCCGGTACAGAACCAGAACCACAAAGATGAAGAGAGACAAGCTTAACGTCAACACCACCATCAGCTGTGACATCTGATCCAGACCCGGCTCTGGAACCAGAGGACCATGTTAACAATCCCTAGTTTAGAGCAGGGGTATCAAACTTACGGTCCAGGGACCCTAACCGGGCCCCACAGGGTCTGATGAGGCCCCAGCTGCTTTAGTCAGAGCAGTGGACACAATTAAGAGACCAAGAACCAAACATGACAATGATGAGCTGAGGTTCTACGTTGTTCATTAATTGTTGGTACCTTGGTGTCCTGACGGGTCATCCCGGCCCGTCCTCCAGGACGTTGTAGGACTCCAGCTGCTCCAGTGGCTTTTGGGAGGGTCCGCCGGTTTGACTCTCACCCTGACCTCCATCGACCCCTTCAGCGCTGACTCCGGTATCCTGAGCGGTGGTTCTTGTGTGGTCAGAGTGTTGGCCTCCTGAGGACAGAAGACATTTAAACGTGTCTCAACCTCGGGACATGAACGTTAAAACTGAGCCGTCTACATGTGAGCAGGTTCTCACCCTCCAGGTCTGTTGAGTCTGTTTCAGCTGAACCTGGTAGTTGAGGGACTTGAGGATCTCGGCGAGCGGTCGGCCTGGACTCCAGGACACCCAGGTGTCGTTGGCAGAGCTGTTGATGCTGGGAGCTCCTGGAGGATTCATCTTAACTACAAACAGAGACATGAAGACATGGGGACGATCTGTCACCCTCCAGGGTCCAAACGCTGTCTAGTAACAGACGATATGAAATAAGAGGCGCTCACTGTGCTCTACTGGCTTGTAGTCCTGGAGCTTCTCCACCAACGTCCCGTTGCAGTTCAGGCTGATCTCCGGCATCACTTCAGAGGCGAAGAACGTCTGGATGAAACAGAGACAGACGCTGTGAGGGAACCAACCAGGATCTGGAGTCATTTAAATTAAAGAACCACGGTCTGTCCGTGTGTCCTGAGGACGCATTCAAACTTACTTTCCCTTCAAAGACCAGACTGCAGCCCGGCAGAGAGTTTCTGTGTCGCTTCAGTTTGCAGCTCCGACTAGAATCAAAGATAAAAGATCTAACAAACATTCATGTTGGAGCTGTGATGAGAAGACAATGCGTGACATCTCACATCATGAGTTCAGGTCGTTTTGGTTTGTAGTTGAAGTTCAAGAATCTCTTTGTCCCAGAGATCCAGCAGTCGGCTTCAGGACCCAGGGAGGAGTTGTCCCACGTACAGGTCACAGTCTCCACCAGGTCGCTTGTACACAAGAGTCCTGCAGAGACAAGGAGAAAGACGTCAGGACATGTCTTCATCAGAGGACAGGAGTCGTCCAGGGTCTGCAGGGTCGTACCGTGTGGACGTTTGTGAGAGTCGACTGAAAGCGCTGAGGTGATCAGGACGTAGACGCAGCACAGCGTCTTCACGGCCGCCATGTCCACGTCGGTCTGGAGGACAAGGATTAGTCCGTCAACAAGACCATTTAAAAACCTTTAATGTTATTTTCATCCACAATAAACTCTGAAACCTGGAAACTGAAACCGCATCGTCCAATAAATACTCATCCTGAGAACGACAAACGAAACTTTGAACAATATTCAGTGTTTCACTTGAGTCAGATCAAAGTCATGATGGTAGAGATAGACCGGGTAGATCAGTTAGACCAGGTAGAGATAGACCAGTTAGTTAGACCAGTTAGAGTTAGATCAGTTAGAGCAGGTAGACCAGTTAGACCAGTTAGAGTTAGATCAGTTAGAGCAGGTAGAGTTAGACCGGGTAGATCAGTTAGACCAGTTAGAGTTAGATCAGTTAGAGCAGGTAGAGATAGAGCAGGTAGATCAGTTAGAGCAGGTAGAGTTAGACCGGGTAGATCAGTTAGACCAGTTAGAGTTAGATCAGTTAGAGCAGGTAGAGATAGAGCAGGTAGATCAGTTAGAGCAGGTGGAACGTGAGGAACATTTATGGAGAGTTTGAGTTCAGTCTGAGAGCAGGAAACCTCTGAAGACACTGACATGGACACTATTGTCACAGAACTCTGTAGTTTGACCAGAATCAGTGAAATAAACTAATAAAACAATAAAACAATAATATAGTTAATATTTAAAGTGATACGATACCTCACAGGCTCTGGTAGACGTTGGTCATCGAGAGGAAACACATCCTCCTCCTCTGGACTAACGGCAACGTCTCTCCACGTCTACGTCTCTGTGTCTCTGTCTCTGTCTGTCTGCATGAACATCTCTCTCTCTCTCTTCATCTCTCTCTCTCTCTCTCTCTCTCTCTCTCTTCATCTCTCTCTCTCTCTCTCTCTCTTCATCTCTCTCTCTCTCTCTCTTTCTCTTTGAAATGCCCAGTGACATTTTCCACTGGTAACCACAGCCTCGGTGTCGGGCTGACAGGAAACTGAGTGAAGCGCTGACTGATAGTGAGAGAGGACGGGTCGGGTGGAGAGCATCACCCCCCCACCCCCTCCTCCTCCCCCCTCCTCCCCCCATCATATCATTTAATAATAAATCAACTGAAAACGAATACGAAGCCACACCACATCCTGTTTCAATCACAACGTAAAGAGTTTAGTTTAGTTGCTTCTATGAAGTGGTTTGTGTCAATGAGGAGAGATGATGGAGGGATTGAAGAGGCTCGGGCCTCATTTAGATGGGGGGGGGGGGGGGGGGTATCTAGATTAAACACTGTGTGGCATCAAAACCAACGAGTCCGCCGCCGCAACCACTGCACCGATCCACTGCTCCGTGATCTGAGGCGGAGGCAACAGAAAATTGACCTCCTCACCCCTTCATTAACTACGTACTAGTACTAGTAGTAGTATCAGTAGTATCGGTAGTATCAGTAGTAGTATTTAGTTTATCACCTAAACCTTGATCCAGTCTGAGTATCCTCCTTCTCTATAATCATCTAACTTCTGTTAGTCCTGGTCTGATCTGATCCTCCTGAGGCTCTGAGACAGAACTGGGTCAGGTCTGCAGGTCTGGGCTGGGTTTGGGGGTCTGGGGGTCTGGGTTGGCTTTGCAGGTCTGGGCTGGGTCTGCAGGTCTAGGGGTCTGGGCTAGGTTTTCAGCTCTAGGGATCTGGTTTGGGTTTTCAGGTCTAGGGGTCTGGGCTAGGTTTTCACGTCTAGGGGTCGGGGTTGGGTTTTCAGGTCTAGGGGACTGGGCTAGGTTTTCAGGTCTAGGGGTCTGGGTTGGGTTTTCAGCTCTAGGGATCTGGGTTGGGTTTTCAGGTCTAGGGTTCTGGGCTAGGTTTTCGGGTCTAGGGGTCTGGGCTGGGTTTTCAGGTCTAGGGGTCTGGCCTACGTTTTCAGGTCTATGGGTCTAGGTTGGGTTTTCAGGTCTAGGGTTCTGGGCTGGGTTTTCAGGTCTAGGGTTCTGGGCTGGGTTTTCAGGTCTAGGAGTCTGGGCTGGGTTTTCAGGTCTAGGGGTCTGGGTTGGGTTTTCAGGTCTAGGGGTCTGGGCTGTGTTTTCAGGTCTAGGGGTCTGGGTTGGGTTTTCAGGTCTAGGGGTCTGGGCTATGTTTTCAGGTCTAGGGGTCTGGGCTGTGTTTTCAGGTCTAGGGGTCTGGGCTATGTTTTCAGGTCTAGGGGTCTGGGCTGTGACCCGGTTTCATGTTAAAGTTCAGTGGAGGGCCGTTGTGTAACACTGCTCCTCCTCCTCCTCCTCCTCAAAACCACAACGCGTTCACACATACAAGCGTTGCAACACGGTGCATTTGAAGTCAGCAGCTTCCTACAGGTCTCTGTCTCAGTGCCCTCGGGCCCCTGCAGGGGTGAGGGGGGGTGAGGGGGGTGAGGGGGGGCCCGGGGCCATCTGACGAGTTCCTGCAGCAGTCGCTCGGTGTCGAGTTGAGCTGGAGAGACGAAGCGAACGCTGAGTGAAAGGTCAGAGCCACAGAACTGAGGCGACCACGAGGAGGTTTGACATCAACACGCCACAGAGACGGGGGGAGGAGGGGGAGGTGGGGGAGGAGGGGGGAGGGCGGTGAGGAGGAGGTGAGAACAACAACAAGGGAGGTACACATGAAAACATGAGGTATGTGTGAGGACTGACAAACACTGACACTAAAAACAACAGGTCACAGGTCACTGGTACTACTGGTACTACAACTGATACTGCTGATACTACTGGTACTACTGATACTACTAGTACTACTACTGATACTACTAGTACTACTGATACTACTGGTTCACTAACTTTTTTAATGTCATCTCTTAATCATGACTAATCTATTTAATAATTTAATAATCAGGTGAATTGTAGTTCAGTTGTAAATCATCTCATTTCTTCAGCTACCGGATGAAGAGAAGGAGGTGGAGGTGGAGGTGGAGGTGGAGGTGGAGGAGGAGGTGGAGGTGGTGTCACATCTTTATTTTTGTGTTTCTATAGTAACGGAAGGTGTGAATTAGACGGTGAGCGTCAGGAAACAGGACCTCGCTCTGTGGTGACCTTTTTATTTTGAGCTTCAGGTTCAACACGTTCCTCTCTCTGTCCACTGGACTGAAGACCAGGACCAAGACCAAGACCAGGGCCAGGGCCAGGGCCAGGACCAGGACCAGGGCCATAAGTGGTCGGTTCCACACATACAGAGAGGACAGAGGACACCACATCATGTGGATGGACCAGAGTAGACCTGACCTGAGAATTATTATTAAATATTAAACTGCTTAATATTTAATAATGAAATAAGTTTCATATAAATATTAAATTATTAAATGAAAGAGAAGAACATGTGATGAGATTCACTGTTTACCTTCAAAACCTTTTACACAGTGACCAGTTACATAAGATGTTAAATAAGTTAAATAAGTTAAAGTTAAAGAAGTTAAAGTTAAAGAAGTTAAAGTTAAAGAAGTTAGAGCTGAGCGTTGAGGCTGCAGAGCAGGAAGAGGATGAAGCCGTAGCAGCGTCAGGTTGAACTGAAATAAGAAACCAGACGTGTCAAAGGTGTTAAAGGTGTTAAAGGTGTTACATTCGTACAGAACAAACACTACGTCAGTTTTACCTTCACACGACGACGGTGACATTTAAAAAGAATTATTATTAGTGATGTGAGTTAGTGAAGAATCAGATCATCTTGGTTTCACATGTTTATTGTCCTTTAATGTAACATCACACCAACAATAGAAAACCTCCACAACTTCCACTATTTATATTATGTACATGCACACGGACGTCCAGACTCCAACCACCCCCCCCTCACCCCCTCACCCCCCCACACACACATCCTGGTCCAGGATGAATCTGTATCTGGGGGGGTCTGGTTGGAGTGGTTCCCCTAGCGCCGCCTCTGGGACCAGGTCTATGTGGGGGCAAACTTCCTGGCCTGAGCTCGGACCCTCTTCTCGTAGTCCACCCTGTTCTGACTGAAACACAAAGAGGATTCAGTGATTCACCAGCGACTCACTCATTCATCAGCACGTCAGCTCAGAGTCAGGCCACACCCACCAGTAGATGGTGTAGGCCTCTGCCTGAGCTGGGTCCTGGATGTTGGGCTCGTTGAGCAGCTCCTGGATCCCCAACAGGATCTGCCAACACACAAAGAGCCACTTTATTAGGAACCCCAGAGAGGAGGTTCACAGCAGCCCCGCCTCAGACCTGTTTGATGGTGATGGCCGGTCTCCAGTCCTTGTCCTCCTCCAGGATGGACAGACACACGGTGCCTGACGGGTAGACGTTGGGGTGGAATATGGGGGGCTCAAATTTACCTGGGGGGACACAGGTTCACGGTTCAGAGTCTGGATCATCATCATCACCATCATCATCATCATCTTCATCTCTACTTGACACTCACATTTGGGCGGAGAGGACGGGTAGTCGTCTTTAAACAGCATCCTCAGTTTATAGAGTCCCCCCTCCCACAAGGTCTGGACCAGAGGACACACGGGACAGAGACAAGAGATCAGCTGTCAATCAACCACCGACCAATGAGAAGCAGCAGCAGCACATCATCACCTTTACGGACAGGCGCCTAGTTACAATCATCATGACCTCACTTCCTGTTTCTACGGCGTCCACTAACCTGAAGGTACGCCGTTATACTAACTACCTACAACACTTTAGCCCCGCCCACTGGTTGGAGATGGTCCATGAGGACACGTTGAGGTGAGACGAGCTGATTGGTTGATTAGTAACTTACTCCTTTCTTTCCTGGGATGGCACACTCCCAGTTCATCAGGTTCATGGTTCCATCTGGATTCTTGGTCGGCACGGCAACGAAGCCCTGAGAGAACACACATGGCCAATAATCAGTGACCAGGAATAATATATAAATATTAGGGCCGGGACTCGATTAAAAAAATTAATCTAATTAATTAGAGGCTTTGTAATTAATTAATCGAAATTAATCACATTTTAATCGCATATAAATATTTGACCTGAGAACAGTGAGAAGTAATTTTTTTCATATATTTCCCGTCCACGGGGCCAACCAAAGCGTCTCATCAGCTTCTTCCTTCATGTTCACTGTTTGTTGTTGTCTGAAGTAATGAACGCTCGTTGGTGCTCCAGTATAATCGGTCCGCCGAAACTCATCCAGTGAGAAACGTTCCGCGGTGCAAAAATAAGTGTGATTAAAATGCGTAAAAAATGTTTAACGCGTTATTTTTGTGTAATTAATTAATCTTAATTAACGCGTTAAAGTCCCGGCCCTAATAAATATATATAAATATAAATATAAATATAAATATAATAAACATTAGCAACCACTGGTTCTGATTGGCTGCTTACAAATGGGTGGTCTTTCCTCCAGGCCTTCCTCTCCTGGGACAGTCTGCTCAGAGCGATGCCAGACATCACTGCTCATCAACGCCCCCCTGTGGACAAACATCAAATGATCCATTAATCAGTGATCTGTTAATAAATGATCCATTAATAAATGATCCATTAATCAGTGATCTGTTAATAAATGATCCATTAATAAATGATCCATTAATCAGTGATCTGTTAATCAATGATCCATTGATCAGTGATCCATTAATCAGTGATCCATTAATCAGTGATCCATTATAACTGATCCATTAATAAATGATCCGTTAATAAATGATCCATTAATAAATGATCCATTAATAAATGATCCATTGATCAGTGATCTGTTAATAAATGATCCATTAATCAGTGATCCATTATAACTGATCCATTAATAAATGATCCATTAATCAGTGATCCATTATAACTGATCCATTAATAAATGATCCATTAATCAGTGATCTGTTAATAAATGATCCATTAATCAGTGATCCATTAATCAGTGATCCATTGATCAGTGATCTGTTAATAAATGATCCATTAATAAATGATCCATTAATCAGTGATCCATTAATCAGTGATCCATTATAACTGATCCATTAATAAATGATCTGTTAATAAATGATCCATTAATAAATGATCCATTAATAAATGATCCATTAATCAGTGATCTGTTAATAAATGATCCATTAATCAGTGATCCGTTAATAAATGATCCATTAATCAGTGATCCATTATTACTGATCCATTAATAAATGATCCGTTAATAAATGATCCATTAATAAATGATCCATTGATCAGTGATCCATTGATCAGTGATCCATTAATAAATTATCCATTAATCAGTGATCTGTTAATAACTG
Organism: Chelon labrosus; assembly: GCF_963514085.1. NCBI lineage: Eukaryota > Metazoa > Chordata > Actinopteri > Mugiliformes > Mugilidae > Chelon > Chelon labrosus. Next base: position 24,338,384 of record NC_140354.1, read on the forward strand.
ATCCATTAATAACTGATCCATTAATCAGTGATCCATTATAACTGATCCATTAATAAATGATCCATTAATAAATGATCCATTAATAAATGATCCATTAATAAATGATCCATTGATCAGTGATCCGTTAATAAATGATCCATTAATCAGTGATCCATTGATCAGTGATCCATTAATCAGTGATCTGTTAATAAATGATCCATTAATCAGTGATCTGTTAATAACTGATCCATTAATCAGTGATCTGTTAATAAATTATCCATTAATCAGTGATCTGTTAATAACTGATCCATTAATCAGTGATCTGTTAATAAATGATCCATTGATCAGTGATCCGTTAATCAGTGATCGACTAATCAGTGATCGATAACTCGGCCTCGGCTCCTCCCACTGAACCGTTAACTGATGAATGTTGTCACGTGATCGATCAGGTTATTGATCCTGATCAGCTACGTCACAGTCTACAACATTATGATGACATCAGCTGACGTTGAAGCTGATAAATCGACCAATCGATTTACTCACCGTGTATCGACTCCACTAGAATCTGACTGAGCGCTCTGTGTGTCTCAGGGTTAGCCCGTTAGCTCGGAGGATGCTAATGCTAATGCTAATGCTAATGCTAGTGACGGCGGCCGAGAGGAAAACAATTACAACCGTTCGACGATTAACGGCGACGGTATCGATCCAGAGAGGACGGAGACGACCGGGACGCGGGGGACACGGGGGACACGGGGGACACGGACTCCACCAACATCACTCCGTCTCTGGACTGGATGTGTCCCGGGATCCGCCTCAGTCCTCACGGCGTGACTCTGGAGCGAAGGACCCGATCTATTTATTACTCGGGGGCCTTCAGGCAGTGAACGGGACACCCCGCTGACACACGTCACAGCCTGTCCGCCATCTTTGTTGTGGTGTCAGCGGTGGGCGGTTCGTTCGTTCTGGTGATCCGTTCATTCTGAGGTGAACGGTTCTGTTCCACCAGCTAGAACCGAATCCTCTGTTTCTGATGAGCTGCAGAACAAATGAGTCTCAAGCTTCTCTGTGACAATAACTGCTCCTCAATAACTCCTCCTCCTCCTCCTCCTCCTGCTGCTCCTCAATCACTGCTCCTCAATCACTGCTCCTCCTCCTGCTGCTGCTCCTCAATCACTGCTCCTCCTCCTGCTGCTCCTCAATAGCTGCTCCTCAATAACTGCTCCTCAATAACTGCTCCTCCTCCTGCTGCTCCTCAATAACTGCTCCTCAATAACTGCTCCTCCTCCTGCTGCTCAATAGCTGCTCCTCAATCACTGCTCCTCCTCCTCCTCCTGCTGCTCCTCAATCACTGCTCCTCAATCACTGCTCCTCCTCCTCCTGCTGCTCCTCAATAGCTGCTCCTCAATAACTGCTCCTCAATAACTGCTCCTCCTCCTGCTGCTCCTCAATAACTGCTCCTCAATAACTCCTCCTCCTCCTCCTCCTGCTGCTCCTCAATCACTGCTCCTCAATCACTGCTCCTCCTCCTCCTGCTGCTCCTCAATAGCTGCTCCTCAATAACTGCTCCTCCTCCTGCTGCTCCTCAATAACTGCTCCTCAATAACTCCTCCTCCTCCTCCTCCTGCTGCTCCTCAATCACTGCTCCTCAATCACTGCTCCTCCTCCTCCTGCTGCTCCTCAATAGCTGCTCCTCAATAACTGCTCCTCAATAACTGCTCCTCCTCCTGCTGCTCCTCAATAACTGCTCCTCAATCACTGCTCCTCCTCCTGCTGCTGCTCCTCAATCACTGCTCCTCCTCCTGCTGCTCCTCAATAACTGCTCCTCCTCCTGCTGCTCCTCAATCACTGCTCCTCAATCACTGCTCCTCCTGCTGCTGCTCCTCAATAACTGCTCCTGGTCCTCCTGCTGCTCCTCCTCAATAACTGCTCCTCAATAACTCCTCCTCCTCCTGCTGCTCCTCAATAACTGCTCCTCAATAGCTGCTCCTCAATAACTGCTCCTCAATAACTGCTCCTCCTCCTGCTGCTCCTCAATCACTGCTCCTCAATAACTCCTCCTCCTCCTGCTGCTCCTCAATCACTGCTCCTCAATCACTGCTCCTCCTCCTCCTGCTGCTCCTCAATAGCTGCTCCTCAATAACTGCTCCTCAATAACTGCTCCTCCTCCTGCTGCTCCTCAATAACTGCTCCTCAATCACTGCTCCTCCTCCTGCTGCTCAATAGCTGCTCCTCAATCACTGCTCCTCCTCCTGCTGCTCAATAGCTGCTCCTCAATAACTGCTCCTGGTCCTCCTGCTCCTCAATAGCTGCTCCTCAATAGCTCCTCCTCCTCCTGCTCCTCAATAACTGCTCCTCCTCCTGCTGCTCCTCAATAACTGCTCCTCCTCCTGCTGCTCCTCAATAACTGCTCCTCAATAACTGCTCCTCCTCCTGCTGCTCCTCAATAACTGCTCCTCAATAGCTGCTCCTCAATAACTGCTCCTCAATAACTGCTCCTCCTCCTGCTGCTCCTCAATCACTGCTCCTCCTCCTGCTGCTCCTCAATAACTGCTCCTCAATAGCTGCTCCTCAATAACTGCTCCTCAATAGCTGCTCCTCAATCACTGCTCCTCCTCCTGCTGCTCCTCAATAACTGCTCCTCCTCCTGCTGCTCCTCAATCACTGCTCCTCAATAGCTGCTCCTCAATAACTGCTCCTCAATAACTGCTCCTGGTCCTCCTGGTCCTCCTCCTCCTGCTCCTCCTCCTCCTCCTGGTCCTCCTGCTCCTCCTCCTCCTCCTCCTCCTCCTCCTCCAGCTCCTCCTCCTCCTCCTCCTCCTCCTCCAGCTCATCCTCCTCCTCCTGCTCCTCCTGCTCCTGGTCCTCCTGCTCCTCCTCCTCCTCCTCCAGCTCCTCCTCCTCCTCCTCCTCCTCCTCCTCCTCCAGCTCCTCCTCCTCCTCCTCCTCCTCCTCCAGCTCATCCTCCTCCTCCTGCTCCTCCTCCTCCTCCTCCAGCTCCTCCTCCTCCTCCTGCTCCTCCTGCTCCTCCTCCCCCTAACCCTCTGGAGACGTTTTTATTCTTGAGTCGACTCCTGAGTCAGACGGAGCTCAGGAACAGGAACCAGGAACCAGGAACCAGGAACAGGAACCAGGAACCAGACCTGTTACTTGTACTGACCTCAAACAAAGAGCTGGATTTATTTAAATATAAAACGTGTCTGTGAAGGTTCTCCGTCGTCCAGGTCGTGGTTTATCCAACAAAGGTTCAAAAAAGGCAACAGAACCTTTTAGAGAAGACGTTTCAGTTCTGGGGACCGGTGGGAAGGTTTAACAGGACCTCCTCCTGAATAAGGTAAGAACCAGAAACTGGTGCAGCTACGCTTTGAGGTGGGTGACCCATCACAAACTGGTGCAGCTACGCTTTGAGGTGGGTGACCCATCACAAACTGGTGCAGCTACGCTTTGAGGTGGGTGACCCATCACAAACTGGTGCAGCTACGCTTTGAGGTGGGTGACCCATCACAAACTGGTGCAGCTACGCTTTGAGGTGGGTGACCCATCACAAACTGGTCCAGCTACGCTTTGAGGTGGGTGACCCATCACAAACTGGTGCAGCTACGCTTTGAGGTGGGTGACCCATCACAAACTGGTGCAGCTGATTCCATGGAACTGACCTTTGACCTAGAAACTCTGACCTTTGACCTTGACCTCTGGAGACGCCGTGTCAGACCAGACTGGAACGTCCCCCCCTCCTGTTAAATGTCTCAGTTCAGTGACAGATTGATTAATTGATTGACAGGTTGTACCCGTCCTCCGTCCTGTGAGATGTCTCAGCTCTGGCTCCGCCCTCCTGAACCACTCACACCTGGACCTCCTGGTGACCCAGAGACCATGTGACACCCCCCAAGAGCTCGGCCAGACTCTCAGCGTCCTTCTGTCCAACAGGTCCAGGAATGACCTGAAGGGAACCCTGATGGCGCCGGGAAGAACGTCTGTAACGAGGAGACACAACGCTGAGCTCCATCAGAACCATGTCCACCCAGAACCAGGTCCACCCAGAACCAGGTCCATCAGAACCAGGTCCACCCAGAACCAGGTCCACCCAGAACCAGCTCCATCAGAACCAGGTCCACTCAGAACCAGGTCCACTCAGAACCAGCTCCATCAGAACCAGGTCCACCCAGAACCAGGTCCATCAGAACCAGGTCCACTCAGAACCAGGTCCACCCAGAACCAGGTCCACTCAGAACCAGCTCCATCAGAACCAGGTCCACCCAGAACCAGGTCCACCCAGAACCAGGTCCATCAGAACCAGGTCCGCCCAGAACCAGGTCCGCCCAGAACCAGGTCCGCCCAGAACCAGGTCCATCAGAACCAGGTCCACCCAGAACCAGGTCGACCCAGAACCAGCTCCATCAGAACCAGGTCCACTCAGAACCAGCTCCATCAGAACCAGGTCCACCCAGAACCAGGTCCACTCAGAACCAGCTCCATCAGAACCAGGTCCACCCAGAACCAGGTCCACCCAGAACCAGCTCCATCAGAACCAGGTCCACCCAGAACCAGGTCCACTCAGAACCAGCTCCATCAGAACCAGGTCCACCCAGAACCAGCTCCATCAGAACCAGGTCCACCCAGAACCAGGTCCACTCAGAACCAGCTCCATCAGAACCAGGTCCACTCAGAACCAGGTCCACTCAGAACCAGCTCCATCAGAACCAGGTCCAACCAGAACCAGGTCCACCCAGAACCAAGTCCACTCAGAACCAGGTCCATCAGAACCAGGTCCACTCAGAACCAGGTCCATCAGAACCAGCTCCATCAGAACCAGGTCCACTCAGAACCAGGTCCATCAGAACCAGCTCCATCAGAACCAGGTCCACCCAGAACCAGCTCCATCAGAACCAGGTCCATCAGAACCAGGTCCACCCAGAACCAAGTCCACTCAGAGCCAGGTCCATCAGAACCAGGTCCACTCAGAACCAGCTCCATCAGAACCAGGTCCACTCAGAACCAGCTCCATCAGAACCAGGTCCACCCAGAACCAGGTCCACTCAGAACCAGCTCCATCAGAACCAGGTCCACCCAGAACCAGGTCCACCCAGAACCAGCTCCATCAGAACCAGGTCCACCCAGAACCAGGTCCACTCAGAACCAGCTCCATCAGAACCAGGTCCACCCAGAACCAGCTCCATCAGAACCAGGTCCACCCAGAACCAGGTCCACTCAGAACCAGCTCCATCAGAACCAGGTCCAACCAGAACCAGGTCCACCCAGAACCAAGTCCACTCAGAACCAGGTCCATCAGAACCAGGTCCACTCAGAACCAGGTCCATCAGAACCAGCTCCATCAGAACCAGGTCCACTCAGAACCAGGTCCATCAGAACCAGCTCCATCAGAACCAGGTCCACTCAGAACCAGGTCCATCAGAACCAGCTCCATCAGAACCAGGTCCACCCAGAACCAGCTCCATCAGAACCAGGTCCATCAGAACCAGGTCCACCCAGAACCAAGTCCACTCAGAGCCAGGTCCATCAGAACCAGGTCCACTCAGAACCAGCTCCATCAGAACCAGGTCCACTCAGAACCAGGTCCATCAGAACCAGGTCCACCCAGAACCAAGTCCACTCAGAACCAGCTCCATCAGAACCAGGTCCACCCAGAACCAGGTCCACTCAGAACCAGGTCCATCAGAACCAGGTCCATCAGAACCAGGTCCACTCAGAACCAGCTCCATCAGAACCAGGTCCACTCAGAACCAGGTCCATCAGAACCAGGTCCACCCAGAACCAGGTCCACTCAGAACCAGCTCCATCAGAACCAGGTCCACCCAGAACCAGCTCCATCAGAACCAGGTCCACCCAGAACCAGGTCCACTCAGAACCAGCTCCATCAGAACCAGGTCTGCTTACACCATCTGAACTAAATAAAGCTGATTGATTATTAGAATAAATTAATGATCGTTATTATTCAGAGCGACAGTTCTCACCTGGAGCAGCTCCTGGATCCAACTAGTTCATATTATTAAATGTTTATTAGTCGTCAGTGTTTTACCATCTAATAATAATAACATGATTCTTTCTAGAATTATTGTTATAAATGATTTAATCGTCTCCTCTCTCACTGTCTCTGGACTCCGGTTCAGTCCCTCAGGTCCTGCCGGTGGACCGGGCGTCCTCCACCTGGACCTGTGTGGTTCGGATGTTCTCCAGGAGGTCTTGACCCAGGATCGGTTCAGAACCGCCTTGGACTCCTGGGGCTCCTGCCGGCAGGTCTCAGCCGTCACCAGGTGACATAAACCACCACATGGGTGTCGCGTGAAAGGGGGACTCCTGAAGACCTTCTAGGACTCTGTAGTGGCATCATCCACCCTGTGTGGTCTGGTCTGATGGAGCAGTGGCATCAGGAGAGGGACAGGAGGAAGATCTTTTACAGCTGCTCTCTTTGCTCTTGTTATTTTTATTTCTTTCTGTCAGCTGTTGTAAACTGCAGTTTCCCCAGTGTGGAACAAATAAAGGTTTTTCTTATTGTTACCGAGGCCTCGGTCTCCCAGGTACCTGTCTGCTGGTCCTCACCTGAGCTAACGACCACGTCTCAGCTCTGATCAGTGTCTCATTATAACAGCAGAGATCCAGTTATAACGTTAGTCTATAACGTTAGTCTATAACGTTAGTCTGTAACGTTAGTCTATAACGTTAGTCTATAACATTAGTCTATAACGGTAGTCTATAACGGTAGTCTATAACATTAGTCTATAACGTTAGTCTATAACGGTAGTCTATAACGGTAGTCTATAACGTTAGTCTATGTAGGGTAGTCTACACCTTTTAATTGTCTCGTTAGGGCACCACCTCCTGTTATCGTAGGAAGAACACGGTTTAAATCAATTTATCAGTCTCAGTTCAATAATTTGCATATCTGAAGGAGTGAATCCTTTACTACAATTTGTACCAGTCATTCTCTGCCGTAAAATAACATCACAAACAACTTCTTAAGTGCGAACAAATATTTATTTAATAAAGTGACAACTATGAATAAATGAGGGACTAATAGAATATAGGAGTGTAATCAAATGAACGAATATAATAAGGTATGAAATAGTTAATTTCGGGAGCGATGGTGAGAGATGGAGATGTTTAAGTCCTAAACTAAAGGGAATAGATTTGATATCTACTCTAATCAATCTTCTCTAAAAGATGTTAGTAGGGAGTTTCAAAGTAGAGACACCAACTCTTTGTCTTAAGCGGTAGGAACGATTCAGCCTACTTTTGTAGAGTCTTCTCGGCGTCGGTGATGACGGAGCATCGGTATGACGAGATGATCAGTGACGAAGCGGCACAGCTGATGCAGGTCTCTCTTGGACCAGTAGATAGGACTTGTTGCTTGGTCTGCAACTCCAACACCCAGCTTTGCTTGAGAGCGTTGTAGGTGTTCAGTCAAAGGCAGATGACACTTGGCAATGTCTTTGTATTTGAAGAAAGAAACTGGATCGTCACGTCTTCTTGATGTCGTTGCTATGGCAACAGCTTCTTGATCCCTTGATCCGTCGAAGAGATTGGGTCTTTCTCTGATATCCCAGCTGACTACGCTGGCTAACTTATAAACGATGTTGGTTAGTACTTCGGTTCGTAGAGTATAAAAATGAATAAAGCTAGAAAAATATTTAAGTCACTATAAAAATCGTACGTCGGGAAAAACATCCGACGAGAAACAAACAGAGCTTGAAAAGGACCGTATTGTCAATATTCAAGTTGTTCTTAAAGTTACTAAGTATAAACGTGACTAAGTACGTAAAGAAGAAAACTAAAATAAAAGTAAAACGTGAATGGAAAGTGGAGAGTTGAAAGTGCGGCGAAAGAGCGAAAGTATAAAAGTCCTAAAAGTGCGGAGAAATGGGTGCGTCTCTCTGGTTTTATGAGTTAATTATTCAGGGCGTGTTTTGGATCGGGTTTCCAGAATCTTCGCGCGGAAAGAGAAGAGAACGCCTTCTCCTTTGTTTCGAGGTGTCTTATTGCCTGATCTTCTTAACCTATTTTATATTACTAAATTTAATCATTCCATCACTCATCATGGCTCGTTAGCAATGTTTTCCGTATGCGACAACACTCAACATTACAACATGACAAGATGACGTATCAGAATGACTACATCAAAGTAACTCAAAAGCATCAATAAATTAATAAACTCAAGTTCTCTTTACATTGACATTTTGCTAATAAAAGGTCGGGGTTTCTAAAATAACAATTTCAACAGTTATGATTTCAACTAATAGCTACTATTAGTATAAGAACATACCTAAGTTTCAACATTCTTTAACTTCAACAATTGGTTAAAAGAGAGATAATACTTTTAAAGATAGCCACTTGATGGCAATGTTGATCCATCCTTACTGTGACAAATTATGTGAATTTGGGCTAGCATTATCGTACAAGGATCAAAATCGTCTCATTCTGATCGTAAGCGCTTCCTGAACAATAATATATAACTTACCAGGTTATTACATTTTCAATAGTCATATTATAAAACTTAGGTGCTTTTCAGAGGAAAATGCATATCAGAGTCTGGTTCTGGGAAAAGAAAGTTATTTACGACCGGCTTATCAGTGTTTCGCTCTCTTGGTCATTCCAAGAGAGGGGGGGCAAAACCTGTTAAAATGGTATGTTTGCATTCGTCTCTGAAAAAGAAAATTAGTACATCACAAGTTTAAAACATAATTGAACATCACATTAAGGCTTCTAGACTTTGTCCTTAGGAGTAGAAGTCAATTAATTAATTCTTTGTAGTTCCTGATATCATGTTGATGTTCTTTCGATTCAGGACTAATTAGTCAAGAAACAAGAGTGGGAAATTCCTCAAGAAGTGTAAATCTGTCTCTTTTGGCTCAGATGACGTCCAGAGCATCAGGGAGGTCCGATAGCGTGGGCCTGTACCACGTTCGGACATGGCACCTTTATGGCTGAGGTGAAAAAGGTTGATCTGTTAGGAGAGTTCTTCTGCAAAACAACTCCGTAAATTTAAATTCCAGAGAGGGGAAGAATTGAGAGGACCACAGGTTCCTACATCTATAACGTTAGTCTGTAACGTTAGTCTGTAACGTTAGTCTATAACGGTAGTCTATAACGGTAGTCTATAACGGTAGTCTATAACGTTAGTCTATAACGGTAGTCTATAACGGTAGTCTATAACGTTAGTCTATAACATTAGTCTATAACGGTAGTCTATAACGTTAGTCTGTAACGGTAGTCTATAACATTAGTCTATAACGGTAGTCTATAACGTTAGTCTGTAACGTTAGTCTATAACGGTAGTCTATAACGGTAGTCTATAACGTTAGTCTATAACATTAGTCTATAACGTTAGTCTATAACGGTAGTCTGTAACGGTAGTCTGTAACGTTAGTCTATAACGGTAGTCTATAACGGTAGTCTATAACGTTAGTCTGTAACGTTAGTCTATAACGGTAGTCTATAACGGTAGTCTATAACATTAGTCTATAACGGTAGTCTATAACGGTAGTCTATAACATTAGTCTATAACATTAGTCTATAACGGTAGTCTATAACGTTAGTCTATAACGGTAGTCTACAGGATGAATGTGTCACTAATGAATCAGGACGAGAATCTTTGTATTAATCTTCTGTCTAAACTAATGTTTTATAAGTAGTTCACTCCAGAAACTGATTCTGATCGTTAATAAAGTTTATTAATAGAGACGAGACTAATAGAACCTGACGACCTGTGATAAGTGTTGATCCAGAACCAACAGGACTGAAGACTTTATGACTTTAGTCCTGATGTTTTCATGAACAAAGAAAATGAAGTTTAGATGTGAAGTTGTTTCTTTAGCAGATGTGACCTCATGATTTATACCTGAGCTCATTCATGACGCGTTTAAACACAAACATTTGTTTTTTCTAGTTGTGAGAAATATCTGCCAGAAAAACACTGACACTGACCCCACGGTTCTGACTCACGGTTCTGACCCACCGTTCTGATCCATGGTTCTGACCCACGGTTCTGACCCGCGGTTCTGACCCGCAGTTCTGACTCGCGGTTCTGACCCCACGGTTCTGACTCGCGGTTCTGACCCACCGTTCTGACCCACGGTTCTGACCCGTGGTTCTGACCCGCGGTTCTGACCCCACGGTTCTGACCCTCCGTTCTGACTCGCGGTTCTGACCCCACAGTTCTGACCCTCCGTTCTGACTCACGGTTCTGACCCACGGTTCTGACCCACGGTTCTGACCCGTGGTTCTGACTCGCGGTTCTGACCCGTAGTTCTGACCCACGGTTCTGACTCACGGTTCTGACCCACGGTTCTGACCCACCAACCTCTACACCTGACTCACATCAGGATGACCCAGACACCCAGCTTCTCTGGGTTCTGGTCCTTTTCCTCTGGACCTGCCGTACGGCCTCACGTCCACCACCTGGAACTTCTGGTTCCAGATGTTCACCACTGAGTAGAGACCAGAACCTGGCTCTGGGCCCCCATGTGTACCTGGCTCAGCGGGACCCTCCTCCTCTTCTTCTTCTGTGGTTCATAGCAGACTACCGCCACCTCCTGGTCAGAAACTACAACTACACAAAGTCCTTATATGGACTTCCAGGTTAAACCTCAGCCTGAATTTAACTCTTCATTCATTCATCTTCTGTAACCACTTAGTCCTGTTAAGGGTCATGGGGTCTGCTGGAGTCTATCCCAGCTGTCACTGGTCTAGAGGGGGGGTCCACCCTGGACAGGTCTCCAGTCTATCCCAGCTGTCAGCGGTCTAGAGGGGGGGTCCACCCTGGACAGGTCTCCAGTCTATCCCAGCTGTCATTGGTCTAGAGGTGGGGGTCCACCCTGGACAGGTCTCCAGTCTATCCCAGCTGTCATCGGTCTAGAGGGGGGGTCCACCCTGGACAGGTCTCCAGTCTATCCCAGCTGTCATCGGTCTAGAGGGGGGGTCCACCCTGGACAGGTCTCCAGTCTATCCCAGCTGTCATCGGTCTAGAGGGGGGGGTCCACCCTGGACAGGTCTCCAGTCTATCCCAGCTGTCATCGGTCTAGAGGGGGGGTCCACCCTGGACAGGTCTCCAGTCTATCCCAGCTGTCATCGGTCTAGAGGGGGGGTCCACCCTGGACAGGTCTCCAGTCTATCCCAGCTGTCATCGGTCTAGAGGGGGGGTCCACCCTGGACAGGTCTCCAGTCTATTCCAGCTGTCATTGGTCTAGAGGTGGGGGTCCACCCTGGACAGGTCTCCAGTCTATCCCAGCTGTCATTGGTCTAGAGGTGGGGGTCCACCCTGGACAGGTCTCCAGTCTATCCCAGCTGTCATTGGTCTAGAGGGGGGGTCCACCCTGGACAGGTCTCCAGTCTATCACAGCTGTCACTGGTCTAGAGGGGGGGTCCACCCTGGACAGGTCTCCAGTCTATCACAGGGCCTGTTTATTTATTTATTTATTTATTTAATAGTTAATCTTGGACTCAGACTAAGTTACATGTTCTTATCTGATCTGATAAAATATTCAACAGTAAACATGGATGTGGAAATATATGGAAATACAAAATATATAAAATATACAAATAGAAATGTACATATATATATATATATATATTAGAGTAGAGTAAAACATTTACATTGATGTATTACGAGTATTTAGATAAATATGTCTGATATAAAGACTTTATATATATGTATAGAGAGAGAGAGAGAGAGAGAGAGAGAGAGAGGTTTATGTGTGAAAGTCTAACTTGTATTTATTCTGTGGTTTAGTAGCTGAGATGAAGACGACGTCTAAACAAACTGAGAATCATCCTGTAATCACTGATAGTTGACCCTGGTCTCAGCTGGTTCTGACCCCCTCTAACCCGGTCTCTGGACGCCTGTGGACGCCCTGGTCCTGGTCCAGGTCCAGGTCCAGGTCCTGGTCTCATAGTGAGTCGGGGGGAACTTTTTCAGACGATGGAGCAGAAATAAGAAGAATGAAGTTTAGAGACAGAGGGAGGAGGAGAGAGAGTGAATTAAGTTAATTGGAGTCATCCCTCCTTCATTACTGACTAACCTCCATCTTCTCATCCCACCAAGTTTCTCCACTTCGTGTTCCTCCACCGACCAGCCGGCAGACCCTCGTCCACACACAGGTAAGACCTTTAATTCTTCCTTTGAACAGATGTGTGAGGTTGATACAGATGTTGTCACATGTAGGACATGAAGCTAAAGATGAAGAGACGCTCTGATCACAGTCAAACTAAACTCGTAACTGGTTCTTACGGGACAGTTAACTGAAGACAGGTGAGGTTTGATAACGGAGCAGACGTCTGTTAATACTGAGCTACTTTAAATATATTTTATTTTTGAGACGACGGTCCCGTCTCTCTTTATAATAACTGAGATCATAAGACCCGTGTCTCTGCAGCGTTCAGACAGACGCTGTTCTCTGGACGGTTTGGGACAAATCAGGACAAATCTAATTTTCCCAAAGTCCAGCAGAGAGGGACTCGTTTCCATGGCAACCGGCCTGCTAAATGGCTTTAGTTCAGTTTGAGGACTAACTGGTTTCACGTGTGAGCAGACGGACCCAGTTAATGGAAATAACCCGGGTCTGTCTGGGGGGGGGGGGTCTTTGTCTCAGGACACATTCCACTCGGGTCGGGTCCATTAAGTCACAAAGAGACCTGTGTTAGAGTCTGGAATCAGATCAGTGACTCAGCAGCTGACGCCACAAACGCTGGACGTCATGTGAACGAGACATGAGACGAGAGAGGAAGACGTCCTGATTATCACTGAAGACAAAGAGTCACGTTACAGTTAATGCAGTTAATAAACTCCTGCTCAACACTTCATCCTCCAGACCTTCATTATTCATCACTGATCTCTGTGTTACATGTTTACATGCTCTGCTCTGTTCCTCTCTTCTACATTTCTTCATCAAAATGACTCAAAACATCAACAGATTCTCACAAATGTCCTGAAAGTAGAAGATCAGTCATGTGTTCACATCAGAGCCTCCTTGTTTCCACTCTCTGCTGTGACCTCCTCAGTGTTTCTGCTGATCAGTCGTCTACAGCAGCTTGGAGGAATTTTAGCCCGTTCCTCAGTTTGTTCCTCTGACTGTGGATTATTTGTGGGTTCCAAACTCTTTAGAGATGGTTCTGGAACCTTTTCCAGCCTGATGAGCAACAACAACTCTTTCTCTGAGCTCCTCAGAAAGCTCCTTTGTCCACAAACATGTGTTGTGAAGATCAGACTGAGACAAATCCCTGATTTATTGAAACTAAACCAGGAACTGAACCACACCTGAGTCTCATTACATTGATGGAAACACTTCTGAACACATGGACTCTGATTTAGTCCTAGAGGAGCACCTCTCTGATATGTAATATTGGCTCATTTTAGTCTATTTCTGTATTTCAGGATTCTCTTTCTCTACGTTCAGGACTTGTGTGAAAATGTTTTGAGTCATTTTTATGAAGAAATAAAGAAACGTTTGAAGGATGAAAACAGAACTGTAAATGTGTTGAACTACATTCATTGAAATGATGAATAAAATGATTTCCTGAGGCGTTTCTTTCAATAGATGCTGACCCTAGCCCACATCATGACCCTAGTCCACATCATGACCCTAGTCCACAGCATGTATCTAACCCACATCATTTCTCTAACCCACATCATGTCTCTAGCCCACATCATGACTCTAACCCACATCATGACCCTAGTCCACATCATGACCCTAACCCACATCATGACTCTAACCCACATCATGTCTCTAACCCACATCATGACCCTAGCCCACATCATGACCCTAGCCCACATCATGACTCTAGCCCACATCATGACCCTAACCCACATCATGACCCTAGCCCACATCATGACTCTAGCCCACATCATGACCCTAGTCCACAGCATGTATCTAACCCACATCATTTCTCTAACCCACATCATGTCTCTAGCCCACATCATGACTCTAGCCCACATCATGTCTCTAGCCCACATCATGACCCTAACCCTCATCATGACCCTAACCCACATCATGACCCTAGTCCACATCATGACCCTAACCCACATCATGACCCTAGCCCACATCATGACCCTAGCCCACATCATGACTCTAGCCCACATCATGACCCTAACCCACATCATGACTCTAACCCACATCATGTCTCTAGCCCACATCATGACTCTAACCCACATCATCAAAGCAGTGGTTATTCGTGGCCGGTTTGTGTTTCAGACTGAACCTGTGATTCTGTTTCTGATCGTCTCCGTCTCTGTGCAGCCTCGTCCATTTTAACAGGATGACCCTCCTCAACTACCCTGTCCCAGAGCTGGACATCACCTTACAGGAAGTGGGCCGAGTTCTGCAGCTCACTCTCAGTCCCGACCTTTACCCTGAGTTTAAAAGTACGCTGGACCAGCAGAGGGCGCTGCTGGAGGAGGCCCAGCAGGAATTAGAGGCCAGTGCTGCCGGCCAGGAGAACTGGGTGACCAAGCAGTTCAAGAGAGGCCTGCTGTCCTGCGCCGACCCTCTGCCCACCTCCACCGCCCTGCCCGTCGTCCTCCTTCCATCTAAAGCCAAGACTTGCACTCAGCTGGGGAGGGCGGCTGCTCTGCTCTGGGCGGCAGCCAAGCTCTACAGCGAGCCCCTCCTCCTGGAAGGAGACGCTCAGATGGAGAACACTCAGCAGTCTGAAGTATTTGCCGCCAGCAGAATCCCTGGAGAGAGTCAGGACCAAATTAAGGTGAGATGTCTGGAAGTCAGAGGGTGAATGTCATTCATTCACATCATTAAAACCGGTTCCTGTCCTATCTCCAGGTCTACCCTGACAGCCTCCACGCCATCATCACATGCACTGGAGGCATCTTCCCTGTTGACATCCTGTGGCGTCCAAGCACCGGCGGTCCGGTCTCTGCTCGGTCGTTCGTTGACATCTACCAGCAGCTGTCTCAGGTGATGGCCCAGCCCAGCGCCGGGAAACACAGCGACGCCTACACCGTCTGCAGCCTCTCAGCTCTGCAGCGGAAAGACTGGGCTGGAATCAGGGAACAGATCCTGGAGCGAGGAGGAGGAGCAGCAGTGACCTCCCTGGGGTTGATGGAGAGCGCCGTCCTGACCCTCTGTCTGGAGGACGCCAACGCTCCGTCTGAACTGGCTGATGTCCTCAATGCTGTGAGACTGGGAGGAGGAGAGACTCCGTGTCTGAGATACTATGACAAGGTAAACAGATCATAAAATAATAATGATGAACTGATGATGATGAACTGATGATGATGAACTGATGATGATGAACTGATGATGAACTGATGATGAACTGATGATGATGATGAACTGATGATGATGAACTGATGATGAACTGATGATGATGAACTGATGATGATGAACTGATGATGATGATGATGAACTGATGATGATGATGAACTGATGATGATGAACTGATGATGAACTGATGATGAACTGATGATGATGATGAACTGATGATGATGAACTGATGATGAACTGATGATGATGAACTGATGATGATGAACTGATGATGATGATGATGAACTGATGATGATGAACTGATGATGATGAACTGATGGTAATGATGATGATGATGATGAACTGATGATGATGATGAACTGATGATGATGATGAACTGATGGTAAT
Source organism: Chelon labrosus (assembly GCF_963514085.1). NCBI lineage: Eukaryota > Metazoa > Chordata > Actinopteri > Mugiliformes > Mugilidae > Chelon > Chelon labrosus. Next base: position 24,353,974 of record NC_140354.1, read on the forward strand.
GAACTGATGATGATGATGAACTGATGATGATGAACTGATGATGATGAACTGATGATGATGATGAACTGATGATGATGAACTGATGATGAACTGATGATGATGATGATGATGAACTGATGGTAATGAACTGATGATGATGATGAACTGATGATGATGAACTGATGATGATGATGAACTGATGATGATGAACTGATGATGATGAACTGATGATGATGATGATGATGAACTGATGGTAATGAACTGATGATGATGATGAACTGATGATGATGATGAACTGATGATGATGATGAACTGATGATGATGAACTGATGATGATGATGAACTGATGATGATGATGATGATGAACTGATGATGATGAACTGATGATGATGAACTGATGGTAATGATGATGATGAACTGATGGTAATGAACTGATGATGATGATGAACTGATGATGATGATGAACTGATGATGATGATGAACTGATGGTAATGAACTGATGATGATGATGAACTGATGATGATGATGAACTGATGGTAATGAACTGATGATGATGATGAACTGATGATGATGAACTGATGGTAATGAACTGATGATGATGATGATGATGATGATGAACTGATAATGATGAACTGATGATGATGATGAACTGATGATGATGAACTGATGATGATGATGATGATGAACTGATGGTAATGAACTGATGATGATGATGAACTGATGATGATGAACTGATGATGATGATGAACTGATGATGATGAACTGATGATGATGAACTGATGATGATGATGATGATGAACTGATGGTAATGAACTGATGATGATGATGAACTGATGATGGTGAACTGATGATGATAAACTGATCATGAACTGATGATGATGAACTGATGATGAACTGATGATGAAGAACTGATGATGAACTGATGATGATGATGAACTGATGATGATGATGAACTGATGATGAACTGATGATGATGATGAACTGATGATGATGAACTGATGATGGTGAACTGATGATGATAAACTGATGATGAACTGATGATGATGAACTGATGATGATGGACTGACACTGACCCGTCTGTGTGTTGGTCGACAGGTGGTGAACATGGTGGTGTTTAAAGATGGCGTCGCTGGGATGCTGTTCGAGCACAGCGCTGTGGACGGGATGGTGGCTGGACTTGTAACTGAACGTGTTTACCATCTATCAGAGGCTGCTGATTTAAACCTGGTTCATGCTGAGAACATGGGTGGGTCAGTAAACGCTGTTAACGCTGTTTGCCCGAGGTCCCTCACATTCCCCCTGGACGGAGTCAACACCCCCCAGCATAGCCCCGACCTAAAGGCAGCTCATCCGGTCCTCACCTTTGATGTGTCGTCCTACCCCGATGTCTTCTGTACTCTCCGAGGACATCGGGGTCTGTACGATGCCTGGATCAACTTCTCTTTGCAGCTCTCCCTGAGGCAGACTCTTGGAGAATCTGCTGCCAATCACATGCTGGTCACGCCCACTCACATGCGCCACTACAAACATGGCCGCTGTGATCCCACCTACTCGCTCACCATGCATTCCCGTAGATTAGTCAGTGCCTTGGCCGCCCACTTTTGTCCAGATAACACAATCCAGCTGACTACTGACCTGCTGAGGTTGTTTCATGCAGCATTTCTGGAGCATAAGAGCCTCATCAGAAAAACCAAGAGCGGTCGAGGTGTTGGTCCACACCTAGCTGCCCTGCGTCGATCTTTGCCATCTGACAATCCTCTGAAGAAGTTTCTGGACCCGTTTGGATGTCCGTCGGTGTACCTGACGGGGACAGACCTGATGGAGGGCGTGGAGTGTGGAGTGGGGAACGTTTACGCCCAGGACCAGCTAGCTGTGACTTACCTGGGCAAGAAAGACAAGGTTCGCATTGTGCTGAATGGGAAAGGGAGCTTTGCTCTGGTTCTGGAGAAGCTACAAGAGAATCTCAAGATGAACCTGAAGGTGATGATGCTTCTGGCTATCAGGTATGCCATTGCTTGTCAGATGGGAGCCCTGGAGTGTCTCCTCCAGCAAAGTCAGACGGAGAAAATCAATGGAGAAACAGTTCACAGCCCAAACAACGTTCACACTAAATCTGGCAAGAGTCCAGACTACATCCTGATGATTCATGGAGGCGCTGGAGAGGAGGTCATGCTGAACGCCCAAGTGATGGAGATGATTGAGTTTGCTCTACAAACAGCCTTAAGCCTTGGCTCCCAGGTGCTTCAACAGGGTGGCCAAAGTCTGGATGCGGTTCAGAGGTCAGTGGAAGCTCTGGAGGACTGCTTCCTGTTCAATGCAGGTAAAGGATCAGTGTTTAACAAAGATGGCAAAAATGAAATGGAAGCAACCATTGTCGACGGCAGTGTCAGGAAGTCTGGGTCTGTTGCTTGTGTGCAAAGTGTAAAGAACCCAATAAAAGCAGCCAGATGTGTCATGGAGAACAGCTCTCATTCACTGATTGTTGGAGATGGGGCTGAAGAGTTTCTGCAGAGCCTGGAGAAGAAGGAAGAGCCTGCTGGGCCCGAGTATTTCTACACTGATATACGTCACAGACAGTTAATGGCAAAACTGAGCGCTGGAAATACCTCAAAGAACAATCATCCTCAGACGGTTGGAGCTGTGGCCTTGGATCGGTGGAGAGGGTTGGCTGCTGCCTCCTCCACAGGTGGGTTGGTAGGAAAGCTGAAAGGACGAGTTGGGGATACAGCAGTGGTCGGGGCGGGAATATACGCCGATGATAAGTTAGCTATCACCTGCTCTGGAGATGGAGATGTTTTTCTGAGGAACACGGTTGCAGAGAAAATAGCTGGTCTGTACCATCACAAAGGCTACAGCCTCAGGCAAGCATGTAGGGAAGTGATGGCTGAAAATCTGAAAGGGTCCTGTGGAGGAATCATTGCTGTGGACAGTAAAGGCGACGCCATCATTGAGACAAATGCTGGCGTTATGTTTGTGGCCTCAATGATCGATGGCATTTCAAGAGCAGAGGTCCTCCGCCCACGCAAGGACTTCTCTGATGTGATCTGGGAAACAGACGAGCTGGTTGCCTACCTGAATCCCAAGCCCTGGATCCCTGGCTCAACGATTCTGACCAGAAAAACTCTCAGCGGGGCAACCAGCATCTTCCAGTTGGCTCTTCCTGATTTTGTTGCCATGCTACAAGGAGCTAGGGCTGTGTCCAGTTTGCTGTGTGAGAGACTGGGAGTGCAGCGTTGTGCCTTGGTTTTCAACCCAACTCCTGGTCAGCCAGCACAAATCAGACTCCTCCCTCTTCATGGCCTAGAGCCGAAGTGGCAGCCTCATCTGGCTGGTGAGGAGGAGTTCCACTCTTACAATCCTGGCTACTGCACCTCAAAAAGTGGCCCACGGTGGGACGATGAAGCGCTGACCCACATCCAAGCCCAGATTAGAAACGCACTGCCAACACCTAATGCACCTTTTTGCTTTGACTTTTTTGGGGACCCTTCCAATGACAATCTGTTCAGTCGTATTGTGCGTGGCGAGCAGCAACAGTGGCGAGTGTGGGAAGACACTGAGCATGTTGCCTTCCTGACACCGTACCCAAACAGTCCTGGACTAACGGTTGTGGTGCCAAGAAAACCTCTGTCCAGTGACATCTTCAGACTGGATGAAGCAGACTACACAGCTCTGATCCTAGCCACGTATAAAGTGGCCCGACTCCTGGAAGAGGGGATGAAAGCATCAAGTGTGGCTCTGATCTTTGAGGGCTTTGAGATTGACTATGCTCATGCCAAGCTCATCCCTCTGCTCCCTTCACCAGACGGCACCAAACCCTCAGAGCTGCCACCAGAAAGCTTCCAGAGCTACCCTGGATATGTGTCATCTCTGGACGGCCCATCAGCCGACACTAAAACCCTCAGAAACATCCACTCAAACATCACCCAGTGTAAACCTCCTCATTCATGGAGAGACCCCCAGTCTCACTCCAGACTTGCCATCCAGAGCCAGTGGTATCGCAGCCTGTTCCAGATTCAGAACACTCTTTTCCACGGTACAGTGGAGTATTTCCACAGTTTGTGCCAGTACTTCTACGCACTGACTCCTCTCACCACCGACACCATCTCCTCACCAATGGGCCTGGGGTCTGACTCAGAGCCGGTGTCCGTTAACCTGCTGGGCCAGGACGTCTACCTGGCCGACTCCATGCAGTTTGTTCTTGAGTACTTCCTTCGCTTCCAGGAGAACCTGCCAGGAACCTACTACATATCTCCCAGTTTTAGGGGAGAAGATCCTGATGCCACTCACTTGAACCAGTTTTACCATGTGGAGTGTGAATTGCTGGGGGACATGGACAATGCCATGTCCATAGCAGAGGGATACCTGGCCCACCTCACCAAGTCCATGTTGAAGAGACACTCAGATATAATCCTCAACACTGCTGGAACCCTGACACATGTCACAGCTCTGCTGAGTAAACTGGATGGAAAAACTCCACTACCCAGAGTCCCTCTGGACCAGGCCATTCCCATGATGCCGTCTGCTGACTGCTTAGAGTGGGTCCAAGATGGCCAGCCCCACTTCGGCAGGAAGCTGACTCGCAAAGGAGAGCGGGTTTTGATAGAGAAGTATGGAGGCGCCGTGTGGCTGACGGAGATGGACCATCTAGGCGTTCCCTTCTACCAGGCCTACGTGGAGGGCAGTGGGCGGACCAAGGCCAAAGCTGCTGACCTTCTCCTGGGCCTGGGGGAGACTGTGGGCCTCGGGGAACGTCATTCCACCCCTGAGATGGTCCAGGAGGCCTTGAAGCACCATGCAGTGCCGGAGCAGTCCTATAAATGGTACATCAACATGCGCCAAGTCAAACCGCTCCTCACCAGCGGATGGGGCATGGGGACGGAGCGCTACCTGTGCTGGCTGCTCGGACACGACGACATCCGGGACATTCACATCATACCCAGGATGAAGGGACGCAAGTACATGCCGTGATTCTCATCAGTGGATGTCGATATATTACTGGGTTTATAGTAACAGTAAGAATCCCTCGATGATATTATTCCATCCGTGAAGAAATGTCCTGCCTTAGAGTCACATGACTACTGAAGACCTCAAAGATTTCTAGAAACTGGAGAAGATTAAATCATTTCAATAAGTTAAAATAGTAATTACAGGAAATAATTCATTAAAAGTGTTAAGTTCACAGTAATATCTGCAGGTAGAGCTGTGTTATATTCACTATTTCCTGGTACGAGACAGAATGATTCCTAAGGTTCAAACTAAAGTCAGTAAACATCTGTTTGAGTCTTAACTATGATAAATGTTGTGTTGAGTTATCTGAGGCATGCTTTTATATTACTCCTGGATATAATCTGTGTTATTTCTCTGTGTGTAAGTGATTTGTGTCGTGTGATAATTTCTGTTTGTTTTTCAGTATAAATATCAGCTGTGTCAGTCACAGACGTTAAAAGATGCTTCATTCTGTTCATGCAGTCATCGGGTCTGATGTTCTTTTAATAAATCTTTTGTTACACAATAAAAAAGATGATTTTGTGGTTTTTACCTTATTTCCAACATGAATGTATTCCTGCTAGTCTGGAAGTTAAACACATTTTAATCTGAACCATCTTCATAAATAACACCGTACTTTATTTATCTGACTTAAATACGTGTTCATTTAAATAAATACTAGATCGTGTTTTTCATGTTTCTTCAGTGAATAAATATCAATAAATGTTTCATCATCATCAGCGTTATTAAATCTTTAATTAATTAATCATTGAGCTCTTAGTCTGGATTCATCAGACTCAATATAAAACATAAAACATCATAAATATCATTAATATCAAACTAAAACTAATCAAATGTGTTTTTTTTGTCTTCAGTCTTTATTTATAATTAAAATCTGTATAAGTCTAAAGAGTTACAACAAAGGAAAACGAAACAGGTTAGAAAAATAAAGATGATCATTGATGAGTGTGTAACAGTGGTCTAATTAATTAAATAATTAAACATCGACCTGTGTTTAATTAGACCAAGATAATTAAGATATTACACATTACAGACTTTTCTTATTCTACAATTAAAATGTCAAACTTGATAGAAACACATTTTATCTTTAGTGAATGTAAAATGTTTCAAATATCAAAAAACAAAAGTTCTAAAGTTTCAGTTCAGTTTATTTTAGTCAACATTAAACATTAAATCTTTATCTAACAAACTCATTACGACTCTTAAAGAGCCGCCGGTCGTGACCCGGAAGTAGAATGTGAGCAGTGACTGTTTGTTTCCGGGTGTCGGTGTCAGCTCTGACCCCGGCTACAGCAGCTAAAGAGGCTAACGCAGCTAACGCAGCTCCAGCAGCTCCAGCGGCTCCTCGCTCCTCGGGATAAAGTCCTCGTGGTGATTTCTGAACCGTAGGTCTCCTCGTGTTTCTCCTCTGACTTTTATTCCCTCTGATGATTCATCTCGCTGTTTATCCGTCAGGCTCCTTTAAAGGTCAGTTAGCCGAGCAGCTAGTTAGCTTCTAGCTCCAGAGCGAGTCCAGGGAAATGTGACTTTCCTCCCGGACAGACATTTTATACCCGCGGAGGAACCTCCGGGGGTTTAACGGCAGATAAGAGACCTGAGGAGGATCAGGATCAGGATCTGACCTGGAGTCAGGGCCGTGTTTATAGTGACTGACCAGGTTAGCCTGGTGGCTAACATCAGCTAACAGCTAGCTGCTAACTGCTGCTAACTGCTGCTAACTGCTGCTAACTGCTGCTAACAGCTGCTAACTGCTGCTAACAGCTGCTAGCCTTCAAGTCTGAGAGTCTGAATCAACAGAAAGATGATTTAAAATATAAAGGATGATATTTTATAGAGAAGTCTGGAGAAGAATTAATATCAGTGTTTTATTGATCATTAATGAACTCAAACAGCTGTTACCTCTCTATGAACACGTGACTCCATCGTGAACGCGTGACTCCATCATGGCCGCCCTGTGTGAACACGTGACTCCATCATGGCCGCCCTGTGTGAACACGTGACTCCATCATGGCCGCCCTGTGTGAACACGTGACTCACCTGTGTGTCCTCCCGTCCAGGTGCCAGGGCGCCCCCCCTCTTCATGCCTGATCCCTGATGGGCAGCTGGTCTCGCAGCGCCGTGCTGGAGCTCTACCGGGCGCTGCTCCGTGCAGGGCGTCACCTTCAGTACACCGACCGTAACTACTACCGCCGGGCGGTGGCTCGGGAGTTCCGGCGCTGCCAGGACCTGACGGGACCCGACCAGAAGGAGGACGCACTGAGGAGGGGCCAGTTCTTCCTGAACAGCCGTCTGGGTGGGCTTATGTAGGAGGACGGGACGGCGGGTCAAAGGTCATCTGGAGGTTGGTCTGCCAGGTGGGTGAAGAGGTGACGATATGTGTTAGGGTCCGGGTCCAGGTCCAGGTCCACTCAGAACCCGTCTCTGTCTCCTGCTCAGCGGCGGGATGGCCGGCGTGAACGGGGACCGCAAAGGAAAGAAGGACGACAACGGGATCGGGACGGCCATCGACTTCATGCTGTCCAACGCCAAGCTGGTGCTGGGGGTAGGGGGCGCCGCCATGCTCGGCATCGCCACCCTCGCCATGAAGAGGGTGAGTCTGAGGAGGAAACCTGATCCAGAACCTGAACCTTCCTAACGGGGACGGTCCACAACTGTTGTTCTTTCTGGCTCTTAGTGGATCTTGTCCTCCCAGTAACGGAGACGTGTCTGTGTCTCTGTGTCTGTCTCTGGGTGTGTGTCTCCGTGTGTCTCTGTGTGTAGATGTACGACCGGGCCATCAGCGCCCCCACCAGCCCCACTAAGATGGAGCAGGCGGGGAAGAGGAGCTGGGAGGAGCCGGTCTGGATGGGCTCGTCTCCTCGTGTCCTGAACCACGACATGAAGTCCACAGTGAGCCGCTCGCTGCAGTCTCTGCCCACGTCCTCTCATGCTTTTGAACCAGGTGAGACAATCAGACCAGCCTCTTTGTCCTCGTCCTGTTGTTTGATGGAACGTGTTTCAGTCAGGTGTCTTCTTCTCTTTGTCCGCTGACAGACGGCTTGTTGGGACACCTGTTGCTCTTCCTGTACAGTGGGTGTTTGCTGCTGTTACATGAGTCTGATGTGAACTAGTTGAGCCTGTAGCTGTAGAGTCAGAGAGCGGAGGTGTGGCAGGTGTGGTGGGTGTGGCAGGTGTGGTGGGTGTGGCAGGTGTGGTAGGTGTGGCAGGTGTGGTAGGTGTGGCAGGTGTGGTGGGTGTGGTGGGTGTGGCAGGTGTGGCGGGTGTGGAGGGTGTGGTGGGTGTGGCAGGTGTGGCGGGTGTGGCAGGTGTGGCAGGTGTGGTGGGTGTGGCGGGTGTGGCAGGTGTGGTAGGTGTGGTATGTGTGGTGAGTGTGGTAGGTGTGGTAGTTGTGGCAGGTGTGGCGGGTGTAGTGGGTGTGGTGAGTGTAGTATGTGTGGCAGGTGTGGTAGGTGTAGTATGTGTGGCAGGTGTGGTATGTGTGGTAGGTGTGGCAGGTGTGGTAGGTGTGGCAGGTGTGGTGGGTGTGGCAGGTGTGGCAGGTGTGGTAGGTGTGGCAGGTGTGGTGAGTGTAGTATGTGTGGTAGGTATAGTAGGGGTGGTAGGTGTGGTGGGTGTGGCAGGTGTGGCGGGTGTGGCAGGTGTGGTAGGTGTGGTATGTGTGGTGAGTGTGGTAGGTGTGGTAGGTGTGGTAGTTGTGGCAGGTGTGGCGGGTGTAGTGGGTGTGGTGAGTGTAGTATGTGTGGCAGGTGTGGTAGGTGTGGTATGTGTGGTAGGTGTGGTATGTGTGGTAGGTGTGGTGGGTGTGGTAGGTGTGGCAGGTGTGGTGAGTGTAGTATGTGTGGCAGGTGTAGTAGGTGTGGTAGGTGTGGCAGGTGTAGTGAGTGTAGTATGTGTGGCAGGTGTGGCAGGTGTAGTAGGTGTGGTAGGTGTGGCAGGTGTAGTGAGTGTAGTATGTGTGGCAGGTGTAGTAGGTGTGGTAGGTGTGGTAGGTGTAGTGGGTGTGGCAGGTGTGGTGAGTGTAGTATGTGTGGCAGGTGTGGCAGGTGTAGTAGGTGTGGTAGGTGTGGCAGGTGTAGTGGGTGTGGCAGGTGTAGTGGGTGTGGCAGGTGTGGTGAGTGTAGTATGTGTGGTAGGTGTGGTATGTGTGGTAGGTGTGGTGGGTGTGGTAGGTGTGGCAGGTGTGGTGAGTGTAGTATGTGTGGCAGGTGTAGTAGGTGTGGTAGGTGTGGTAGGTGTAGTGGGTGTGGCAGGTGTGGTGAGTGTAGTATGTGTGGCAGGTGTAGTAGGTGTGGTAGGTGTGGTAGGTGTGGCAGGTGTAGTGGGTGTGGCAGGTGTGGTGAGTGTAGTATGTGTGGCAGGTGTGGTGGGTGTAGCAGGTGTGTTAGGTGTAGCAGGTGTAGCAGGTGTGTTAGGTGTAGTACGTGTAGCAGGTGTAGCAGGTGTGTTAAGCTTGATTTATGCTCGTGCGAAAAATCGTCTGCGTCGGTACGCAGAGAGTCTGCGTCGCCGCGAACCCCCTTCGCAGAGAGTCTGCGTCACTTGACGCGCACCTCCAAAAAATCCTGACTACGCGTCGAAACGACGCCGACAGCAGGGACATGCGACGCAGACCTCAAGGGCTGTGATTGGTCCGCTTTACGTCATTTCCGGTTCTCAGCTTTTCCGGTTCGTTCTGTATACAAGGGCGCCATTTTTAAAATTCTTGGAGCTGCACTTCGAGTTCAAGATGGACCAAGCTGAAGAAAGACTGATCGAAGAAGTGAGGAAGTATGAGCATCTGTACAACTCATCTTCTTCGAACTACAAGGACAGCCAGATGTCAAGTAATTCTTGGAGGGAGATTGCGCAGAACCTCGGTTCGGACTCTGCGGACTGCATGAAGAGGTGGAAGAACTTGCGGGACAAGTTCGTCCGCCACCGCAAGAAGATGGCTTCCAGGAGCGGGGACCCAGGTGGCAAGAAGGTCCCAGCCTTCTACATTTTCATGTCCTGGCTGGAACCGCACGTAAAACATCGTGAGACAGAGTCTAATTTTGGATCTGAGGTAAATATCTCTTCGTGCTTTTTCATGAGCCTTGTGCAGGTGAGCTAGCTAGCTCGCTAGCAAGCTAACCGATTGTAAACACTCGTGGCACAGTGCTTGCAGTTTGCATGTTCCTTTGTTTAAAATAAAATAAAATACGATGTAAAATGACTGGATGGAAGCTGTACTAGCTTTGGTGAAGGGCTGCTACTACACGGTTGGTTAGCTTTATCTGCAGCCTTTGTTCTAGCTAACGTTAGCAGTGACTGTAAACACTCGTGCCACCCAGTGCTTGCAGGTTGTGCAAACAAAATAATAGGTTCGTTATTGCTATATATGACACCAATACTTGTTTTTTTTGGCGTTTTAGTTAGAAATACAGTGTACATGATTAGATAAGAATCTCTGTATAACCTATACCAGTGTAGTTTCTTAACAATGTCTGCCTTTTCTTAACCACAGGAAAATACCACATTCCTCAATTCAGAGACCGATTCAACATTGCAGTCTCTGTCAGAGTCATCAGAGTCACCTTCGCCAGAGACACCCACTCCAGAAGAATTTGCCTCCCCCCAGCCTCAGACTTCATCCATGTCGGACAGCTTTCTGTCTCCCACCTCACCTTCTCCTTCTGCCAGACTGAAAAGAAGAAGGTGCATGGACCAGGGAGACACGATAAACAAGCACTTGGCACGTCTTGATGAACGTCGGCTGGAACTTCAACAGAGGCTGGTGCAGGACAGTGATGAGTGCTCTCGGTTTGCGCAGACGGTGGCAGACATGCTACGTAGGGTGCCAGAGAGCAAGAGGGCTGATCTCATGTATGACATTTATACAAAACTGTATGAAAACAGGGAATAGCGGTGAACACTAAACTGACTCCCTTCCATTGCACATTAACATTTTGCCGATTTGCTGGTTTGCTGTTGTACTTGTTGTAAATAGTTCCATTTTTTTACTTGTCTATTCTAGTTTAAATTGTATATTACAGTTAATATTTATTTAACATTGTTGCTGCGCTTAAGATTGTTAACCAGTTACTGCACCTTATTTTTTGAATAATAAAAACTCAGTTTGTCTGGAAACAGTTGAATTTTCATTTCTCTTACCCCTTTAATGCACAACATGCGTCACAAGTGACCTGCATGATTTTAAATCTTCAATATCTTTGCAATTAATTGATATATCCATTCAGGACTCCATAAATCCCTCAATTAACTTGGTTTGAATTATGAGCTTCATAAAGAAATGGCATGGCATGACATGAAAGATGTACATGCAGTAATCAGAAACAAGATATGTAATGAATGAGAAGTTTATTGGCAAAATAAGTCACTTGTGCATTACAAGTTTACATCGCATCACTGTTCAAGTGTGCCACGAGAAACAATGTCATTCTGCCATGGCACAGAACCATGTGCTGACTGAAAGAAAGACTTGAGGTCATTTCTAACAGCCATGGCAGCTCTGGTGGATCGGGCTCTGCTCATCTGAGATGGAGGGATAGGGTCCAAAAGGTTGTCCCCGGTCACTTCTCTTCGCCACTCACCAGGCCTGAAAGACCCAGCACTTTCCGTGTCTGCAAAACTGGGTGGTATGTAGCGGCACTGTGGGCTGGCCACCTCATCTGTGTAGGCAAGGTAGTTGTGCAGCACCACACAAGCCTTCACCACATCCACAACTTTGTCAGGCCGAAACTCAATTGGTCTTCCAAGAATCCGCCAGCGTGCTGCTAGGATGCCAAAGGAGTTCTCAATGACCCGCCTGGCCCTGGAGTGGCGGTAATTGTAGATCTGCTTGTCTCTTGTCAGATTCACTCCTACATAGAAAACAATATTAAAAATTGTTACTCTTCAATCACGGTTTAACTAAATATCTAGTACAAATTAAATACGACTATTTAATTTTTAATTAAATACTACAACTGTATCTGCACAATACCTGGGAAGGGGCGCATCAGGTTGCAGTGTAGAGGGAAGGCAGCGTCGCCAACAACGACGTGTGGAATCGTGACCGTGGTCCCAGGAAGGCCAGCTGGTGGGGGCAGATTCAGCTTGTGGTCAAGCAGCATCGACCCAAATCTGCTTTCCTTAAAAACGCCACCATCGCTTTCACGTCCATAGGCTCCCACGTCCACCATTGTGAAGCGGTACCTGGCATCGCACAGTGCCATCAAAACAATGGAGTGAGCACCCTT